>NW_028225112.1:0-325000 GCF_056783735.1 Eptatretus burgeri | reverse complement strand
ATCTAACTCATCCACCAAGTTTTCTCGTGACCCGTCCACAATTTTTGAAATATCGTGCTTTATATAGTTTTTTGGCGGCCGAGCTATCTCTCAATTTGTGAAGAATCACTTTAAAAATTCTTCTGTCTGGATGTGTAATCTTCACCAAAATCATATCAATTTGTCCTCGGCACATGCCAAAACCTGTCCACCAAGTTTCGTAAAAAATTGTCCGTAACTGTTTGAGACATCCTGCTCACAGACAGCCAGAGACGGACTGCTCACAGACAGCCAAACATCATCTCCGTCCACCTTCAGTGGCAGAGGAAACAACAACCACTTTCAACCACCATTACCGGCTGAGCGAAGTCCGAAAGCTGGGCATGATTTCTCTCCTCGAAGCTTTTGGAAACCACCACATATTTGAAGAGTTTATATTTGTACATTTCCACCCTTCCGCAATGACTGTAAAAGTTTGATAGTATTTTCCTTTGATTTTGAAAACGAAGCACCGGTGACCTAATTCCTTGGCCAGGAAACTGCTCTGGCTTTGACCGACCCACATTTACTTTTCCAGGCGCTGTCCGAAGCATTGAAGGTGTTCCGGAATTGCAAAGGCCAAGCGCAATAGACCTGAACCGATTTCAATCCTTCGATGATATTACGGCTGCTGCTCATGATCCTCAGTTGCTGCCTGAATTTGAAGGCATCTTGTTGATTTGGCATCAACAGATATATCAGGTAAGGCAGATGCTTTTGATGAGATTTTTTTTTGAAATAAATCCCTATTTTAACAATGATTTTGTTCATATGACCGATGATGATAATAGAACACATCGACACCGGTGATGTTAAAAAAACCTTTCCCTGATTAACTTTTTGCCATTATTTTGTGATTCTATCTATCTTGATGATGTATTGAAGGTACTCATGAGGCTTGTTGTCTTCCATCATGTGGAAAAATCTATTTAACTTCATAAATATGAGATCTGATATTCTATCTTGCTTCACAGGTGTTGACGGAGAGCGAACATGTCCGGAAGGAAGCAGATAACGCTGGCCCGTTGACGGAGCTGGAGTATTGAAGGTTCATGTCGGTGAAGTTGAACTCGATTATACAGCAAGTTGAAGGGACGGATTGCCGCACCGTTTTGAACGTCCTCCTTGCAGCACGCTCTAAGCTCATCAAGGTATCTGTAAAAGTGACCGGTGTTTTAAATTCTGCAACTCTGTTGGCCAGAATTATTCTGTGTTTCTCTGTAAGCAACGCCGTAGCTTTCCACTTCTCACCAATATTGATCTTAAATGTCATCAGTGCTGATGAGCTGAGATTATCCGGCCACTTTTAATATCCAGAATGTTCATATTGTTATGTTTGTGGGTTAGATGGAGGAATTTCAAAGGAAAGTTAGGAATGTATAGAGTTGCTTGGTCTGTGGACGTGTAGGAGACATCTCGATGTAAATTAGGTCGGGAAACTGTGAGCTGAAGTGTGACGCGTCACTACACGGGGGGTGGTGCTGTGTTAATTAGGTATGGTTTAAGGATAATTTCTCCCACCATGTGATTGCCATTGTAAATATTTGATTTATTTTCATTAAACCCCATATTTATTGAAGTTGCTTGCGTCTGTCTATTTGTCATGGGTTCACGATAAACCCCATTGTGCTTTGCTTCCGTCTGCTCCGTCCTTGCCGTCCTATCCTTCCTGCGCGCACCATCATCTCTGAGAATCTGGGCTGCAAGCCTCCAAGGGAAATCGTTCAGCTATCCGTCCGGATAGGTTAAACCACCCGGACACGACAATATGCAGTCATGACTTTGTTAATTAATTAATTATGCAGATATCTTGTCCCAGGGGAGAGATGAATGGAGTTGTTTGCTCAGCAACAGCGCAGTGATGATTACGCTGCTATTAACTCTTTAATTGATGTCATTTCATCGATTTTTAAACCAGGATATGTGCTTTATATTTCCCAGAAATGGAGAGAAATGGACGGCAAGATCACAGATGCTGCGAATGAGGCAAAAGACAACGTGGCACATTTATCTACACTCGAAAGAGTCTGTCAACCTCTTTACAGCAGCGATCCTGTAAGTTTTCTTCGTCATCATTTGTCATGCCAATGATTTATAATCATGAAAGAATCGATATTCTATGGTCACTTGCATATCGATAAGTAAGATACTGCAACTCGCACCCAGCCAATCCTAACCGAACTCGAACCTCGTGATGATGGAGTTAACTCTCCCCGTCTTGCGAAGTGTGAACTGCTTTGTGTCCCACTGAATGGCCGGATCGGATCTTCACAAATATTGAACCAATTAGTTGTTGTCACACACCCAACCTGTACAGAAAGTTTTGTCCGAATCCTTGCATAACTTTTTGAGTTATCCTGCTCATAGACAGACAGACAGACAAACAGCGGTGCAACGTAACCGGCTTCCAACTTCGGTGGTGGAGGTCACAACAAATATGAATGTGAAGAAGAACAATAAGAAGCGATCTCCATCAGAAAATAAATCACGTGTATCACCGACAACGATTTTGGTTTTGCCTACCTTATACTCTACCGTAATTGACACGGACTCAATTGAGAGGTAGTCAGACACACAGAAGGAGAAAAGGGTGAGACGATGTGGGGAAGAGGGGGGGGTGGTGTCCTCGTGGGGGGATAACGGGGTGGTTTCGGTGTGCTCGAGCCAAGTGGTGCACTCTTGCCGAGACACTGTGGGGCAAGCAGACAGCTATTTCCCCACGCACACTGAACTGTGATCTGGATCTCCTGCCAGTCTGGGAGAAATTGCCACTGGTGTCCCGAAGATCATGGGACCGGTTCCTCCTTTCGCTGGGGTGGCCTAAATAACCCCCAGCGATGCTCCGGTATGGAGTCCCGCTTTGGAGTTCTGTTAAGAGAATGAGATAACCTTCACACACACTTCTGACCCTGTGAAGGTCCTGGCACAACTGCTCTGCCACGGACATCACTCTCAGGATTCCTGCCTCAACTGCCCGAACGCAGACCTCGCTCTCGAGATTCCCTGCTCAACAGCTCTGATGTGGACCTCGCTCTCGGGATTCCCGGTTAGACGACCGGCTCTCACCCAAAAACCCAGTTCAAAACATTTCCTGTCTTGACGTCATCAGGAATGCTCATTGGTCACGTGGCTCGAGTGCACTGTTGATTGGCCCGATTTCAAGAGAACGCATACTCCATTTGGCTCGAGAGCCGTGAGTGGTGAGACCAGTGAGTAGAAAGGGGATCATGGTATTAATCAACAAAATAAATGAGGAATAATCACATTTTAAATTGAAAAACCCAAAGGGATGGAGTGCAGACAAAGGTTTTGAACACGAGTGTACGTTGGCAGATCTAAAATGGGATTTACAATAATAACTACACGAAACATCCAAATTGTGGTTCAACGAATCAACTACTTAACACCTCAACCCGCAGCATCCATTCTCGTTACAACACTTGAGGCATGTTGAATCAGTTGTGAAATAACATCTGGAGGTCAAACATGAAATAACGAAGATTTTTCAAGTTTATTGGTCAGTCGAAGTTGTTATAACTCAGCGAATTTTGTATTTTTTTTCCCCAAGTATGTTGGTCTGTCGCGTTTGACGTTTGTAGCGTTTGTTTGTCACACGATTTTTGGGCACAGTTTTCAAGCAATCGTTCTGAAATTTTGTGCGTGTGTCGTTGACCGGCCAAGGACAGCAAGGTTTAATTTTGGTGAAGATCCGAATCCGGATCCGGATACGAGAATTATTTAACTAATTCTTCAACATAGAGATTTGGCCAAAAATGATATCGAGCACAACATCTCAAAACGTTATGGATGGATTCGGACGAAACTTGGTGGACATGTTGGATGTGTGACAAGGACTAACTGATTCGATTTTTGTGAAGATCCAAATCCAGATCTTTTTTCGAGAATTATTTAATTTTTAACTCATTTTTTTCTCAGCATTGAGAGTTGGGGCTAAAACGATATACGGCACAATATTTCAAAAATGTGTTGGGCCCGATATGTTCTCATGGATCAGGCATTGCAGGGCGGAGGAATGGGCCCCACCGAGTGCCCTTCTAATTTTTTAATCGAATTATTGTCACATATTGTCAAGAACAGAGTATAGCTAAGCGTGAGCGTGAGCTTGAGCTTTGAAAATGTTAAAGTTTTGGTGCAAGTTATTTAGAAGCTTGCCATTCATTTAAGACTAGGATGCTGATAGCATGGAGGTTCCGGCATGAGCGATGAGCAATTTCGTGCGTGAACTGAACTTTTTGTGAAAATGTTAAAGTTTTTGGTGCAAGTTGTTTTGAAGCTTGCCATTCATTTAATATGTGTACGAGGATGCTGATATTTGGCATGGAGGTTCCTTTGGGGTATATTATTGATGTCGTTAAGTTAAAATTAAAAAATAATTTCAAATGTTTTAAATTTTTGACCTGTTTTGAACTTAACTTTTTTGGAGCACATCAACGTTAAATTTTTTGGTGCAAGTTATTTCGAAGCTTGCCATTCATTTAATATGTACTGGGATGCTGATATTTGGCATGGAGGTTCCTTTGGGGTATACTATTGGTGTCGTGAAGTTGAAATTAAAAAATGATTTAAATTTTTTTTTTAATTTGTGACCTGTTTTGAACTTAACTTTTTTGTAGCACATCAACGTTAAAGTTTTTGGTGCGTTATTTAGAATCTTGCCATTCATTTAATATGTGTACTTGGATGCTGATATTTGGCATGGAGGTTCCTTTGGGGTATACTATTGGTGTAGTGAAGTTGAAATTAACAAATGATTTTAATTTTTTTTTTAATTTCAACCTAAGATGGTGTCAAAGCCACCCAATGCATGCCTGTTGAAGGCAGACGCTTGCCATTCATTTAATATGTGTACTAGGGATGCAATGAACTCCAAATGAAATAAATTTTGTTGGTGCACCTTTTTCAGAGACTCAATATTTGTGAAGTCAAAACACTTCATATTACTTTTATAGCTCGCCTGTTCGAAGAACAGAGAGCTATAGCAATACCCCCAGCCTGAGCGTGAGCGTCAGCGTGAGCATGAAAATGTTAAAGTTTTTGGTGCAAGTTATTTCCTTTCTAATGTTTTTATTTACCACACTATTTTTTTTTACTTATTACAATATACAAATAAATATATTGCTTTAAAATAATTTGGATCAGACTTCACTGCAATGCTTTATTAAAATATTATTGGACTCGTCTTTTAAAAACGATAAATGCACAAACAGGTGAGCATTGGGTGGCTTTGACACCAACTCTCTGGTTTTCAACACCTTGATATACTTGAGGGAAGTTATTCAATGTGAATTATGCTTCAATGTCTCACTGTATGTTTCTGCAGGTGGCCATAACAAAAGAGATCCACAACCTCGTCAATCAAATAAAGGCGATACATGACTTTTCTCGGTACTACAAGTCATCCGAAAGGATTTCCACCTTATTAATGAAGGTATGTCTGCTTCCTTTTCTATAACTTGCCGGTGGAAGCTCTTCCTCAGCATCAGACCCGTGCCCTGTTGATGATGCAACCAGCAGGTGCAACCGGGTGAACATCATCAATGTACTGATAGTTGGACAGTGGGGAAACAAGTGCATTGTTCTTGCCGTCGGTGGTTGCCATTGTTTTATTTGCTCAAACAGCAAAACAGCACCGATTGTAAAAATTTCTCAAATTGTCCTGTGCAACATATCCTTGCATGAAAACTTTTTGACACGAATTAATTGAATACTTTTGGTTGGTCTGTTACACATTCCCATTGTGCGTGTGGCTCCTGATGGATGCAGGGGTACCTGGTTGAAATGTGATAAACTGTGTGGATGTTTTTAATGATCAGATACAGTTGTTTCCTTGCTTTCTTACTCTTGTTTTTGTCCAGCATGTGATTTATGTACAAGCTCTCCAACACCAGCCCTAAATCACTGGAAAAAAAAAATGGAGGAAAAGGCAACAAACTGACGTGAAGCAACAGGTGCAGTGGGCCACCTGGAAAGACCCAACAAGCAAGGGAATGAATAACTTCAGAGGATGGGTAGGCTGAGAGAGTATCGGGAGCAAGACCAGAGGCCAACCAGAACCATCTCTTGTCATCCCCATTTCAGGCCCATCATCTTCATTACCACCACTTACCTTCCCTAACCCAACCATCTTACTTGGTAATTTCAGTGTTTCTTTCACTCCTCACTCTCCTCTTTTCTTGCTTGATCATTTCCTTCATGTTTGTCTCGATGTCAGTTCTATCTTACTTTTCCATTATTAGCCTCACTCTGATGAAGAAAAAAAGAAACCAGGATCCACCAAACTGTCTGTGACGTCAGAACAGGGTTTGCATGACTGTCTCATCATGAAAGTGTCATCATCATCAGAGTGCCCATGATGACCCCTGTCCACAATCGAAAGCTCCTACAATGGGCACACGAGCGTCGGAACTGGACCTTGGAGCAGTGGAAGAAGGTCGCCTGGTCCGATGAGTCCCGTTTTCTTTTCGATCACATGGATGGCCGTGTACGTGTGTGCCGTTTACCTGGGGAAGAGATGGCACCAGGATGCACTGTGGGAAGATGACAAGCCGGTGGAGGGAGTGTGATGCTCTGGGCAATGTTCTGCTGAGAATCCCTGGGTCTGGCCATTCATGTGGACGTCAATTTGACACGTGTCACCGACCTAAACATCGTTGCAGACCAGGTACACCCTTCATGGCAATGGTAATCCCTGATGGCAGTGGCCTCTTTCAGCAGGATAATGCGCCCTGCCACACTGCACACATTGTTCGGGAATGGTGTTCACGGTGTTGCCCCGGCCTCTAAATTCTCCAGATCTCAATCAGATTGAGCATCTGTGGGATGTGCCGGACCGACAAGTCCGATCCAAGGCGGCTCCACCTCGCAACTTACAGGACTTGAAGGATCTGCTGCTAATGTTTTGGTGCCAGATACCACAGGACACCTTCAGGGGTCTTGTAGAGTCCATGCCTCGGCAGTAGAAGAAGGTGGTCATAATGTTTTGGACTCAGCATGCCTGAGCACTGTTTTGGCGGCACAAGGACCAGAAGCATATTATGCAGGTGGTCATAATGTTTTGGCTCATCATTATATACGTGTATATGTGTGTGTATATCTATCTATATATATATATATATATATATATATATATATATATATATATATATATATATATATTTTTTTTTTTTTTTTCAGTATCTCACAAAAGTGAGTACACCCCTCACAAATATGGAAATAATTCAGTGTAACTTTTTAAGCAGCTGTACTGGAAACAAAAGCTGAGAGTTGATGACAGAGTCGACATTCTGCAATATGTATGCAGGCACAAAACTGCCATTCCAAAAAAACAATGTGGCATATTACGAATATTTCTGAAAGAGGAGGCAACAAAAGTGAGTGCACCCCTGCTATTGTCTGCACAACAAGTAAGTCATGCATGGTAAAACAGCTTCCATTTTCATCATTTTCTGCATAATTAAGTCAAAGATTGTTAAAGGTAGAAATATGCACCAAACAATACACACAATGTCCATAGAGCTGCAACATCCCTGGTATGTTAAAAGTGAAGAAGTGTACTCAACGCAGTAATTGTCTATCTGCTTGCTGAAGAAATAACTGCATCGGAAATACTGTACCAATCGCCATTGAGAAAGCAGCATGGCTCCTCATGGTAAAGAGCTCTCGAAAGATGTCAAAGATCGAATTGTTGCCCCACATAAAGATGGCCAAAGGACACAAGAAGATCAGTGCTTCTTTGAAAGTAAGCCAAGTTCAGAATCTAGTCCTCCAAGACAGATGACAAAGTGCTGCCAAGATTGCTGAAGAGATTTCTCCAGCTTCTGGCCAGTCTGTTAGTGCGCAAACCATACGTCGCACACTCCATCGTATCGGGTTGCATGGGCGTCGTCTAAGGCGGAAGCCTCTCCTGAAGCAGAGCCACAAGAAAGCTCGCAAACAGTTTGCTGAAGCACATCAATCCAAGCCCCTGGACAATTGGCAACATGTCCTCTGGTCTGATGAAACGAAGATCAATTTGTTTGGATCTGATGGAGTGAAGCATGTCTGGCGGCGACCTGGGGAACAGCACCAAGACAAGTGCATTATCCCTACTGTCAAGCGTGGTGGTGGTGGTGGTGTCATGGTTTGGGGATGCATGAGTGCTGCCGGTACTGGAGAGCTCAAGTTCATCGAGGGAAACATGGATTCTACGATGTACTGTGACATCCTGAAGGAGAAGATGTTACGTTCCCTGCGAAAATTTGGGAGAGGAGCTGAATTTCAGCACGATTCAGCACGATCCGAAGCATCGTTCCAAGCATACAACTGCCTTTCTGAAGAAGTCGAAGGTAAATGTGTTGGAGTGGCCAAGCATGTCACCTGATCTAAATCCGATAGAACACCTGCGGGGCATCCTGAAATGTCAGGTTGAGGGACGAAAGGTGTCCAAGATCATGCAACTTCGAGAAGTCATTGCAAAGCAGTGGAACAGGATCCCACAAAGACATGTGGAACACTGGTCAAGTCCATACCGAGTACAATAGCTGCTGTGCTCAAAAACAATGGTGGACATCCAAAATAATGAAAAAAATAACGCTTCAATGTGAGAAAGTACATATGGTGTACTCACTTTTGTTGCCCTCTCCCCTTTTCACAGAATGCCTACTCTAACATGTCTTTGAGTCTTGTGTTTATAATCCATCAAAGTAAAAAGTTACAACAAAATATGTACATTTTTGTAAAGGGTGTACTCACTTTTGTGAGATACTGTGTATATATATATATATAACCTGTATATATATATATATATATATATATATATATATATATATATATATATATATATATAACCTGTATGTATGTATATATATATATATATATATATATATATATATATATATATATATATATATATATATATCTTCTTCTTTCGGCTGCTCCCGTTAGGGGTCGCCACAGCGGATCATCCGTATGATCCGCATAGTTATTTGGCACAGGTTTTACGCCAGATGCCCTTCCTGACGCAACCCTGATCGCCTCTTACGACACACGGATATGGTAAACCTATTTTAACCGGGGTATACACCGGCCCAGAACACTGGTACTCACTTCGCCGACCTCGGAAGGATGACAGGCTGAGTCAACTCCCTGGTGTATTAATTCAGTGGCCCAACGGGGCTTGAACTCAGGACCTTTTGGATCCCAAGCCACTGCCCTAACCACTGCACCAACACCAGGCTCCAGAAGAAGAAGAAGCAGAAGAAGAAGAAGAAGAAGAAGAAGAAGAAGATATATATATATATATATATATATATATATATATATATATATATATATATATATATATATATATATATATATATATTCCAGAAGAAGCCTTCCGGTGGTGCATCGAAGCGTGGAAGAAGAGGATGGACAAGTGTGTGAGACTGGAGGGAAACTATTTTGAAGGAGACAAGCTGTGATTTCAATATATTTTTTGGAATAAAATTTCTGTGAAGTCAGTTCCATTACTTTTTTGACGGACCTATATGTATATCTATCTATCTATATATATATATATATATATATATATATATATATATATATATATATATATATATATATATACATATACATATATATATATATATATATATATTGCGAATTCGCGCCCGCCGGCGTGCAGACGGCCACGTAACTCGGATTGCGGCACGTCGCCCACCGGACGGACAATTCAGTCGTGACCCTCTGGGAACTATTGCCTGGAGCCTTTCGACCTCACCACAATCGTGCCAATCGGCCACCCGCGTAGGACAGGGTTGTTCGCCAAACTCGACCTGCCTAAGTACCCACACGGATGGTAAACCGGGCGATCGTACCTCGCCGCAGGTCGACTCCGGACACGAGCCGCTTGGGTGGCCCGTTCCGTACTATCGGGATAACCGAGCGGTGTTATCGTCGACCTCGATGGTTCAGGTTATTTACCGGGCATTTTGCACCCACTATGAACCCTTTACGTGAAGCAGGATGGAGATTCAATTAGAGAAAAGACGAAGCGAAACGGGAAAACAGTTCACACAATGCACATTTATTTCCCGGCACACGGAAAGCAGGTATATACAGCCATACAGTCAAAATGCACATAAAGCAACCAAAACAATAAAAGCAACAACGACGTAGAGTTAATACCGACTATGCGCACACACGGCAACACTTACACAGTTTTACTTCACAGACGGCGCCAACACACATTTACACAAAAGCAAACAAAAGAAGCCACCCTCATTGCCAAGGAGGCAGACAGGCTCATAGGCCAAATGTGCGTGGGACCTAGAGGAACGGCCAGGTCCGCGAGACCGGGGGGGGGGGGTCCTACCCGCGTCCTCGTGACGCGTTGGCGGGCGAGCCCCAAATGTGGCTGCGCGGCTGTGCCCCGACTCCGTGCTCCTTGGCGGGTTTCGTTGGCACCACGTGTGGGGGGGGAGGGGTGGGAATGGGGCCCCCTTTTGTACTATCTCAGTGTGGGGGAAAGGGACATTGTTGATGCCCTGGGGGAGGGGAGTGGCTGGCTGGCTTGGGTCCCGCGACGAGACGAGCGATCCCCACACCGTAACCTCGTCGCCGACCGCCGTCCTTCTCGCCTCGGACCCGAGATCCCTTGCCTGCAGTTCCACCCCTCTCACTCGCCTCAACTTCACCAACGCAACGCAACACGTCCCCAACAGCCACTTCTCGACGACCCTCTTCAGGCAACTCCAGAACTCAACTCTTCCTGCAACTCTTCTCAGTTCCGCACTCTCCTCACCCGACCGACTCTCAATTCGCCTTGCGCTCGCCTTTTTATAGGCGGGCAGGAGCAGCCAATATGCAAATTTTAGGATCAGAACGCGATTGGAGGCGGGGCCACGCCACCCCCCCCGGTCAGCCATTGGTCGGGCAAAAATGGGCGGGAACCTCTCTTGATCCTAAAATTTGCATATACGGACTTCACATGCACACGCTTGGAGGCGGGGCCAAGCCGCCCCGTGCTCGTTAATTGGACGGAGGAGAAGTGGGCGTGTAGCATTTTTGATCCGAATTTTCCCCTCGGAAAGGCTGCCATTTGCGCTCGCGGCTCTGTGCGTTCGGCTCCAAACGCCGAACGGGCCCGAGACAGCCCGACGTTCAGTGTTCACAGGTGGTGCGGGAATGGCCGTAGAAGGAGAGAGGTGAAGTTGGTGGAGGGTTTTCGGTGGTGGTTTGATGGTTATGGTGCCGTTTGGGAATGGCGGTGATGCGATGATGTGGGAGCGTAGATGGTGGCGGTGACGTGGTTGTTGTGTGATGGCGGTTGAGACGTGGTTGGTTCAAAATAAAGATAGAACAGAAGAAATGGCTAACTCAAAGCGGATGAATCACATAAATTCCCTCTATACAACGGGTTTGGGCTAACTACACATGTACTTCGAGATATCTCACCTACGGGCCCTTTATGGTGTAATGCGAATTTCCACAGCCGTAACAATATATATGTATGTATATATACATATATGAAGCTAATAGAGACAGTCAAAGCCATTGAATAGGAGGACACTGTTCATTTCAACCAAACAAACAAGACACCTCATTTTGAATGTTATTCACTCTGATGTTTGCTTTCTCAAACTATTTCATTTTCCTGTATATAAGTTTATCAAATATCAGTTTATCCAGTGATTTTGCAAAGAAGAAGCCTCCTGTAATTAATCCGCATTGTGTGAGATAATTTTTGTTGTTTGCACAGGACAAATGAATCATTTTATATGAATATTTGCCGAAGTTGAAAGTTCATAATCACAGACTTTTTTCAGGTTACAAACCAAATGGTCACCGCAAGCAAAGCTTATATCACAGACAGTGGATCCATTGGTGTGTGGGAACAAAGTGTACCATTACTCACCCAAAAGATGCAGGTATTGTTTTTTACTGACAGTTTAAAAAAAAAACACTTCTGTGATGTCATTTGTCTTGATTGGGGAGAAAAAGCTTCATGTTTTGTCTGGAGTATAAATTCAAGTTATGTCGACGTGCACAGGTGTGCACACATCTCTTCAAGGTCTACAAAGATGCAGTTCAATGTTTTCAGAAACCGGATGGAGAGAATGCATTAGAAATCTCTGAAGTGGAAATATTTGGAAAATTTCAGGCGTTTTGCACAAGGTTGGAAAAGGCAAGTTTCTCATGTTTGCAGTTTTAATCGATTGGACGATTCTGTGAATGTCACGTCAGATACAGGATGAAGACAGTTGTCGAACATAACATTGAAAACCGGACCCTCAAAAAAATTAAACAACACCAACAGTCAGTTTAGTTTTATACAACACTGTTGGGCATAAAAATCGGCAGTAATTAGGTCTTTCTCCCTTATAAATGTGAAGCATTATCATATCAAGGGTTTGCATTCACATCAAACCTGTTGTGTTTCAATGTATTGAGATTACAGGGTGATTGAGGCTGATAGGATGGCCTGGAGGAACACACTTTTGCCTCCAAGTTGTCTCACCTGGGTTTGAATCCTGACTCAGCTAGAAACTGCAATCCTGGTGTTTCACAGGCAGGATGATTCATCAATTTGTGTGACATCCCTCTGATGGACATGAAACTGGTATCCTGTCTGCCAGCCTTTGTTGGTGGATGTGAAATATCCCATGGTGTCCTTCTCGAAAGGTTGGTGAGCTATCGATTGCACCATGTCGGAGTGGAGTCCTGTGTCGGAGTGGCGACCCATCCAGGATTGTGCCCAACAGCCAAGGAGACTGCTTCGGCAGCACCAACGCTCTGCGTAGAGTGTGGTCCCAATGGGTGGATGGATTGCACCATGGCAAAATTCCAAAAAACTGCCCTAACCGGCAGAGCTGAGTTTGCATCGACTCTGGAGGTCCTGGGCTTCTGTATTCGCAGAGTTTAACCGGTTCCCCAATCAGTAGGTACCTCTTGCGTTCATTGCCATGAAATACATTTTTTTAGTGCTGATCTGCTGTGACTGGAGGTATCCTGGCAGGCAAACAACTCAAACATCTGATTACTCATTTTGCGAACACATGGGAAAAATAAATGAATAAATCAGAGGTGATGTCACATGACTGCTGCTGGAAAAAATCTGAAAACCCTATTAATTAATTAATTAATTCCTCATGACCCCCCTGTGCGGACACACAGTTCTGCTAGTGTGTTGCATTTTGGGAGTTCAAAGCAATAGAATGCATGAACTTACTCTGTAGTCACCCTGTATGTGTGTGCATTGAAACAGTGTGAAGTCACTAAGTGTACCCATCCATCCATCCATTGAGACCATACTCTGTGTAGAGCATTGCTGCTGCCTCAGCAGTCTCCTTGGCTATTGGGCACAATCCTGGACGGGTCACCACTCCGACACAGGATACCAGCAAGCTGGCACTCATTTTACCGACCTCAGAAGGATGACAGGCAGAGTAAACCCCACCTCGTATTAATTCAACAGCAGAGGGGGAATTGAACTCAGAATCCTATAACCCTAACCAGTAAGCCAACACCAGGCATATTCAGTGGATGCGTGCATTGAATTACTGTGTTCACTCATTCAGACAGATAAAAGGAAAAAAATATGTTTGATGGTCTTGACTGATTAGAACAACTAATGATTACTGTGTCATTAGAGTAAAAGTTAATAAATTGTGTGTTTGGGGTAATTTTGCATCATGTGTCCTCAGATTGAAGAATTGCTGGCAAAGATTGAGAGCTTCACTCCATTGACAGCATCAACGATCGAAGGAATCGATTCCTTGGCAACCAAGTTTCAAAGCATTTGTCTCAATGCAAAGAAGAGCCCACATGATGTTTTAGATCCCAGGATAACAGCGTTTGACGGAGATTTCAGAGATTTCACGACGCAGATTCACAACCTGGAGGTGAGCAACGTGATTTGGGATCTTACAAGGTGTTGTCGAGCATCCCAAAGAGTGACATAAAATGATGTCTGGATGAAAATGTACAGAAAGATGACAATAATAGGGAAGAGAACTGTATTCTAAGTGTTTCCTTATATGAGCAGAAATTTTTCTGTCGTGAAATCTTTGCTTATTTTGTTATTTTGCTGGACAGGAGGCTGTTTCTGGGGTTTCGAAGACGAAATACAATCGAAAACAAAGCAGGAATTCACGGGCCATTGTGTGTTAACGTATTATTAACAAGTTGCCTTTGCCTCATGGAAAGCAAACCCAACTGAGGGGAATCTCAGTTCCTTCCATGAAGCTCAGAACAAGTGTGTGTCTACCCTCAGGAGAGCCAGAAAACAACATCTTTCAAATCTCAAGTCAACTCTCAAACCTGTCTCACTCCTCCAAATCCTGGTGGGGTCCAATCAAATCTGTTTCTGGTGTATGTTCCCCCTCCATCCCCTCCCTTACCTCAAATGGCCGCACAGCTGACACCGCACATGCAACGCTGAATGCCTAAACTCCGCGTCCAGTTGCAGCGAGCTTCTCCTGACAAGGTGGAGAGTTTGTTGTCAAACCTCGACTCAGATTCTGCAACCGGTCCAGACGGCATCAGCCCACGTGTCCTAAAAACCTGCTCCTCTGCTCTTGCTCACCCTCTCTCTGTTCTATTCACCTTCTCATTTGATCAAGGTCATTTGGAATCTTCTTGGAAATCAGCAAACATTACCACCCTGCATAAAAAAGGTGCAAAAACAGATCCCTGCAACTACAGACCAATCAGCCTTCACCCAATCATCAGCAAGGTTATGGAATCCATCATCGCTTCAGACATTAAATCCTTCCTCTTCTCCTTCCTCCAGACATATCTCATTCCTTCGATAGGGCCAAGCACCCTGCCCTGCTCACCAAACTCTCTTCCTATGGTATCCAAGTACATCTCCACTCATGGCTCACAGACTTCTTCTCCTGTCGCAGCCAACGTGTGGTCCTTCATAGCGTTCTCTCATCCCCTCTTCCTGTCCAAGCTGGAGTTCCTAAAGGCAGCGTTGTGGGTCCTGTTCTTTTTCTGGTTTTCATCAATGTTCTCTCTGATTCTCTGTAAAATCCTCTTTATCTCTTTGCTGATGACTCCACCCTCTGCCGTACCATCTGTCATCACTCAGACTGGCAAGCAGCAGCTTCTTCACTCACTGCAGATCTGGATAAAATCACTAACTGGTCCAACACGTGGAACATGTCTTTCAATCCGGACAAATCTCACACCCTCACGATGTCTCTGAAAGGACAGTCTGGAAAACCCACACCATCTCCGATCTCAACAATCCTCGAGAAGAAGTCCTTTTCTTCAAGCTTCTGGATTTCACGATCTGCCATCATCTTTCCTGGGAAAGCCACATTTCCAACCTGGCCTCCACAGCCAGTCACCGACTGGGAATCCTCCGTCGTGCAAAGTCCTTCCTCGGCGCACCTGAGCTCCTGACGACAAACAGAGTTTTCATCCACAGCCTGATGGAGTACTCCTCTCCTCTCTTGCTGGTGTTTGCGTCTCTCACCTTTCTCGGCTTCACTTTGTGGACACCATGACATTTCGGATCATCGGTATCTACAGTGAAGAGGCTGAGTGTTTGGGTTTCTCACTCTTTCACCGCAGGCAGGTCGGTGATCTTTCTGTCTTCTACCGTCTTCTCTCTGGTCTTGCCCCCCCCGGCTCTGTCTGCGATATGTCCCTCCCATATTTCTGCGGGGAACTCAATGTCCGCCAGCAACTCCCTTCTGGTAAAACTACCAAAATCAAGAATTTCTGCTCACCTTCACTCTTTCATTTCTCTTTTTTTTCTCCACCTTTGGAACAAACTCCCACACTCTTCATTTCGACTCTTCCACCCCCAGATCTTCAAAACAGCTGTTCACCACCATCTCATCTTCCCCCATCCAAAACTATGATATTTTTCGTCCCCACCAATCCACCCCAAACACACCTCCTTCAAATTCCCTGCTTTCCTTCCTAAAAGTCCCTGTGGTGTCCATCTTGTACACCCCGTGTACACCACCCCATCCCTCTCCATTCCACAGACCTCCTCATGTCTCTGTTCCACACTGTTTTTTTACCTTCCCTCTCTCTCCTCTCTTGTCTACTTCTACTCTTGTTGTACGTTTCTGTGTGTTCGCTCTAATACGAGCCCGATAGTGTATACCAAAAAAAAAAATTACTCAGGATCCCCTATTTTACAACTCTCTCTCTTTTCCCACATTCCCAGAAGTTGCGACTTGATTGAACTCGTCATCGCAGCCGGTATGACGAAAGTGTGACACCTCCGGCACGCTTCAGGGTTGGGATTGTGGACAGATGTCAAAAAGTTGTGGACACATTCGGACGAAACTTGGACACATTGGGCGACAAGGAGGAATTGATTCAATTTTGGTGAAGATCCGAATCCCAATCTGGAAACAAGAATTATTTAATTTTTAAAGTGATTCTTCACCATTGAGAGATCGGGCCAAAAACGACCCATAGGTCGATATTTCTAACATGTATTGGGCCCGGTGTGTTCTCGGAGGTCAGGCGTTACCTGGCGGAGGTGTGCACTCTTCCGAGTGCCCTTCTGCGACGAACAATGGAGCATTTTAAAATTGAAAATGTGGATTCAATTTTGGAATTATCCTTTATGAAGCGTTGAAGGAATAATTTATTCATTCTTTCTTTACATCTCATGTAGATCCAACTTCAATAGTTCATGAAGTCTTTCTTTGTGAAAATTATTTCAACCTCACAATCTCTACTTTTGCTGCGAAGGTCGGTGATTGACCAGGAATGTATTGATCAATGATGCTCCGATTTGATGACGCGTGATTGTTTTCTTATGCTACACTGGTTTGGTTGGACTATAACTTGGCGAGTATCATTTGTTTCCTGGCATTATTATTTTTTGCAAATGAGTAATCACTGGAAATGTACTTCCCATTGGGAAATCTTCGTTGTCTCAGATTTGAACATCTGAACATTCCTTGCATTTTGCCAGAAGTAATCCGTGTCGCTGAACGGATCTTGCAACATTATTTTAATGAAGTTGAGAACATAAAAAAGGTATGGACACTGAAATACTCTTTTTTTTCACTTGTGCACAAACTGTTTTAGTCTTCTCATAAATAAATGCTGCACGTGATTCATTGTCCTGAGAAGCTTGAGGGGGGAAGAGTGTGAAGGTTGCTTTGAGAGGGAGGGGAGACGATTTGGTGGAGGTATGGTGAAGAAGGGAGCGGGGAGGGGGAGGTACAAGATTTGAGGGGTTGGGAAGAGGGGGACGTGTGCTGAGAGGAAGGAAGGAGCATGTTTGTGGTGATGAGTGTACCGATTGAGAGTGAGATATCTGTTAGGTTAGAATGGAGAACACAGATGTTAGAACACCACACAGTTTGGGACAACAGAGGGGGAGCTGATACTGAAGTAGAAGACATTGAAGTGTAAAGAGCAGAGGTAGGATGAGGGGCAAGAAGTGGGAGAATCAGTGGAGCCGGCAAGGCTGGTCGTGCAGCGGCCAGCCCATGAACCAGAGTTGGTGTCAAAGCCACTCAATGATCGCCTGTTTATACATTTATCGTTTTTAAAAGACGAGTCTAATAATTAATATTTTTTATAATTCTCTAACAATTTTTTTTTTGGGGGGGGGGTGGTTGAAAATCACAAAACATGTAGAAATTCCCCAAAATTTCCCATGTCCCCCCCCCCAAAATTTTTTTTCTCCAACAATTTGGGGGGGGGTTGGAAATCACTTAAAACATGTAGAAATGCAAAAAAAAAAAATTTTCTCCAACAATTTTTTTTGGGGGGGGGGACCAAGTCCAAAATCGAATGGCATGATCGTTGGACCATACCTAACCCCACCACGAAGTTTCGTCGAAATCCTAATCACTTAAAACGTGTAGAAATGCAAAAAAAAATCTAAATTTTGTTCAAAAAAAAGTTGCAAGAACATTTTTTTTTCTCCAACAATTTTTTTTTTTGGGGGGGTGGAAATCACTTAAAACATGAAGAAATTTCCTATAAAAAAATTTTTGTCTCTAACAATTTTTTTTGGGGGGGGTTAGAAATCACTTAAAACATGTAGAAATGTAAAAAAAAATAAATCGAAATTTTGTTGAAAAAAAAAGTTGCAAAAGTTTTTTTCTCTAACAATTTTTTTTTGGGGGGGAGTGAGTTGGAAATCACTTAAAACATGTGGAAATGCAAAAAAAATAAATTCTCTAACAATTTTTTTTGGGGGGGGGACCAAGCCCAAAATCTAATGGCATGATCCTTGGACCACACCAACCCCCCCCCCACCAAGTTTCGTTGAAATCCGTGGAGGAGTTTTTCCGTAATACAAAAAAATTAACATTTTCACGCTCACGCTCATGCTCACGCCGGGGGTATCGCTATAGCTCTCGGTTCTTCGAACAGGCGAGCGAAAAAGGCCCTAAAAATGAGTAACCCCTCCCAGTGGTAGAACAAAGCAAGACCTGTTTTAAATGAATAATATAAATGTCCAGTTATGGAAAAGGATGGTTGTCCACTTCTAAAACGTGTAAAACTGTCTGAATTAACCCCTCACTTATGACCGTGCCTTTCTCCAGCTGTGTAAGGAACTGGAACATCCGGTATTTTCCCACGAAAAGTCAGTAATATTGTTGCCTGAGTTACAAAACAGGTTTGTCGAGATCCTACAAGCAAGTGGACATAACCAAGGGCAAGAATTATCATCGAAGCTGAAGCTGAAAAACCGAGACGCCATGATGGTGATAGGATCGTGTTTATTTCTCAAACAGGGAACTCTGACTTTGAGTGTTCAAATATGGTGACTGTTGGGGATGCACTCAGAAGGGTGCATGAATTACGTGTCGAAGTGAGTGAGCAAGTAGAATTTGGACCGGTAAACGATGCACAAGAGGTTGGCACTCAAAGTCATTTAATTCCACGCAGAGCTGCAGGTATAATACGCCAAAATGTGAATGGCATCACATTTCAGTAGCGTAAGTATGAACCGAGTAACCGGTTACAGATTGAGAAATGCAGATCATATTTTGTTTCCCGACCTGTTAATAGATTTTATTTCCTGGTGTACATCTAAACATGATTTTGATGATGCATCTGGTGTCTCCGAAGGTTGCACAGGAAATGATTTACTTTGAGTACGAGCCATATGTCATAATATTATTTCCCTCTCGTGCTCAACACACACTCCACTGACATTTGGTCTTGGGGTCCAAATGCATCATGACTTCTCAAGAGGGTGGTCAGAATTCTGAAAAACCAAGTTTTTGGAGCCAATGCAGTCACATTAGTATTTGACAGATATGACAACACATCATCCATAAAAGCCAGCGAAAGAGAACGTCGAGGCAGCTCAGTGACCAGTGACGTACAGACACACCTCATCCTTGGCAACAGGACAGTACCCCCATTTCAGACAGTTTCTGAAGGGACCAGGAAACAAGTCAGATGTTGTTGCATTTGTCAGTCAGTATGTGACTGAAAATGGGCAGGACAGAATTCCATCTGGCAAGTCCATTGTTGTGGCAGGGGGGTTTCAGAACGGTCAAGAAGTGGTGAAAGCTTCCAATACTGGCCATGAGTCTTTGCTGGATCTTTACAGTACACAATAAGAGGCTGATACAAGGATGGTTCTCCACGCAATATGCTTCTCTTCCCAAGTATCCAGGACCTTCATTCGCAGCGATGACGCTGATGTACTCGTGATACTCCTGTATTATATGAACCAAGGACTTTTGAGTGAGCAGGTGTTCATGCACGCTGGCCATGGTGGAAGATACACCACAACACAACGGTTTATCCCTGTACATTCCATTGCTGAAAACCTTGGCAGTGATATTTTCCAATGCCTTCCTGCAGTTCATGCACTGACGGGATGTGATTCGACTGGCGCACTTTTCCGGATAGGGAAGAAAACTGCATTCTCTACACTGTCAAGTCAACGTGTGGCCCTAAATGGAGTTCTTTCATCCCCTCTTCCTGTGCAGGCTGGAGTTCCTCAAGGTAGCGTTCTGGGCCCTGTTCTTTTTCTGGTTTTCATCAATGATCTCTTGGACTCTCTGGAAAATCCTCTATTTCTCTTTGCCGACGACTCCACCCTCTGCCGTACCATCTGTCATCCCTCAGACCGGCAAGCAGCAGCTTCTTCACTCACTGCAGATCTGGATAAAATCACAAACTGGTCCAACACGTGGAACATGTCTTTCAATCCAGACAAATCTCACACTCTCACTATGTCTCTTCGAAAGGACCGTTTACAAAACCCCCTCATCCACTTTCTCAACAATCCTCTGGAAGAAGTCTTTTCTTTCAAGCTTCTAGGTCTCACTATCTGCCATGACCTTTCCTGGGAAAGTCACATTTCCAACCTCGCCTCAAAAGCCAGTCGCCGACTGGGAATCCTCCGTCGTGCTAAGTCCTTCCTCGGCCCTCTTGAGCTCCTGACCACTTACAAAGCTTTTGTCCGTAGCCTGATGGAGTACTGCTCTCCCCTCTGGGCTGGTGCTCCTGCCTCCCACCTTTCTCGGCTTCACGCTGTCGAAACCAGGGCATTTAAGATCATCGGCATCTCCCACAATGAAGCTGACTCTTTGGGCCTCTCACTCAATCACCGCAGGTTGGTCGGTGGTCTTTCTGTCTTCTACCGACTCGTCTCCAGCCTTGCCCCCCTGCTCTCTCTGTGATTTGTCCCCACCACATTTCCACAGGGCGCTCAAGGTCCGCCAACAACCCCCTTCTGGTAAAACTACCAAAATCACGAATCACTGCTCATCTTCACTCTTTCATTCCTCTTTTTTCCCGCCTTTGGAATAAACTTCCTCACTCTATTCTTTCCCATTCTTCCCTCCAGGCTTTCAAAACAGCTGTTCACCACCACCTCTTATCTTCCCCCATCCAAATCCTCGATCTTTTCTACCCCCGATAATCCACCCAAGCCCACTTCCTTCATTTCTCCTACTTTCCTTCCTGAAAGTCCCTGAAATGTCCATCTTCTCTTCGCCATGTTCCCCGTCCCATCCCCATCCCTCTCCCTTCCACAGTTCACCTAATGTGTCTGTTCCCCACTGTTTTGTCCCTTCCACTCCCGCCCCTCTTGTCTCATGCCTCCTTGCTGTGAGTTGTGTGTTAGCTCTCATACGAGCCTCGACCAAGGTATACAAAAAAAAAAAAAAAAAAAAGTCAATGCGAGTCTGGACATTTGGTTGCTGGACTTCGTGATGTCTCTGGCTCTGATCAGGAGAAGTGGTTGGAAAGTGCTTGCACCTTTGCACTTCGGCTGTATGGTAGTAAGGGAAGGTGATCTCAAACACGAAATGACTTAAGGTACTTGCTTGCCCACGACAAGTGATGAACCGGCTGCACAACTGCCTCCCACGGAAGATGCATTCGTACAGCATGCTCTTAGAGCCAGATTCCAAACCCGTATCTGTTGCAGCAGTCACATCCCAAAGCCAAATTTGGATGAACCATGCAACAGTGGATGAAACAGTCAGGGTGAAATGGTATGAAACAGTCAACAGTCAGGGTGAAAATGGCATGCAGATGATCATGTTGACACAGGATTCTGCCCCCGCCGAAGTCCGAGATGTAACACACCTCTTTTTGTAAAGATGGTAATTGCAAGGATGCTGCAAAGTGCCCACGTCTGCTTGCAGGACTGAAATGCATTGAAATATGTGACTGTGTCGACTGCCCAAATTCTATTGCTCTTCCAGTCGGTTTCGAACCTGAAGAGTCCAATGTGTTCGATGCTGAAAAGATATGCTGTACATGTAGGTAATTCTATCACTGTAGATCTACTGAACATGTCTCTCAATGGACACACTGAATTTGTAGACACGAGGAACTGTTCATATGAAGTTCCATTGCAGTTCCTGGGACATGGAGATAAATTTAAAAAGCAACATATTTTGTAGTTAGTTTGGATTGTAAAGGGTGAATCAGCATGAGATCCAGTGTTTTTTTAAACATGTACCTTAACAGTAGTGGCTTTACTTTATCTATATAATCTCAAACAAATCTTATCTGTGCTTCCAGGATGCCATCATTTGCCTTGCCAGATTTTATCAGGAAATCGATCCCTGAAATAATGGGCTGAATAATCCCTTTAAATACCACATGCTACCCCTGAATTACCCTCAGTTCTGCCATAAGATGTCCGTCCTCTGTCTAAAGGCCCGGTCACACCTTGACGTTTTTGCCAACGTATGCCGATTTTTGAATTTTTTTTCTAAAACGCTGGCACACGTTGAATACGTTATGGGTAAGTTTTGATAACATTGAGAGCACGCTGAAAAACACTGCCATACGTCGTTGTACGTTGGCTTTAAACGTTGTACTTTTCGGTTGTCCTTTAATTTTTTCATGCTTGAAATTTCACGACGTATGCCGGCGTATGACTCACACGTTCCGCTACGCTGGCCACAAGTTGTATGCACAGTCTGCGATTGTTGACAGACGTCAACACATGCTACTTGTAAGTTAATCATAAGTTGAGACACGCCGAGGTAATGTTTAGCGTACCCGAAACTTATTTCTAACCTATGATTAACGTGTTGTTGGCACGTTACGCGATCGTTGCCACACGTCGACAGACGTTACTTTTAAGTTACTCATAGGCTGGAAGACGTCGGTATAATGGATCGTCCTTGCGTCAGCGTCCACGGCCACGGCCAGGACACTTATTTGCAGCATTCTTCAAACTTTTCTTCGGCATGACGAGGATGTTCACACTTCGATGTCTAGCTTGGCTATTATTCCAATTGTCCATCGGCAGCGTCTATTTAAAATAGTCGAGTTTGAGCGTTTTAACACGTTCAGAAGAAACGCTTCAAATTTCAAAACCTCAGCGTCAAAAAACAAAGGCGAGTGACAGCAATTTAAATCGTTCATTGTAAACAATGAAAATGGCAAAGTGGTACCGTTTAAAAGTCGTTGAGTGTAAAAAAATCCAATTGTTGAGCGCAAGCGTCTACTTTCAATAGTGGGGTTTGAGCGATTTAACACGTTCAATAGAAATGATTAAAATTTCCGAGCGCCAGCGTCAAAAAACAAAGGCGAGTGACAGCAATTTAAATCGTTCATTGTAAACAATGAAAATAGCTGAGTGGTACCGTTTAAAAGTCGTTGAGTGTAAAAAAAATCCAATTGTTGAGCGCAAGCGTCGACTTTCAATAATGGAGATGCAGCCATTTAAATCGTTGAGCGGCAGCCTATGAACCTACCCATGGACACGCGGACGCAAGGACGATCCATCATAACCCACACCCTCCCCCTCACACTCACCTACTACTGCCAACATGAACAAACTACTACTAATACTCATACTAACACTGATACTGATACTGTTACTGCTGACATGGACATCGACTCAAAAAGGACTCGAAAACACTGTTGGGTTCCCCTTTTATGAGCAGCATTTTTATATACCAATTCCCAAAACCGCTGGGAACACGTCTTTATATGGCAGTTGTAAGCTAGAAACACGTTAATTTATTTTTTTTTGTCGACCGGAAGACGTCATTGGAATACGTCTACATACGTCGATGTGTGTTGGGACTACGTAAAGAATTGGTTCAAAGCACGTCAAACATAAGTTAGAAATAAGTTTCACGAAATAAAGACATTACCGCGACGTGTTTCGACTTATGAGTAGCTTATAAGTAGCCTTTGTGGACGTGTGTAAGCGTCCACATATCGTGTGTAAAACTTATCCCCATCGCATGCGGAACGTGTGTCATACGCCGAGTACGTCGTAAAATTTTGAACATGTTTAAAATTTCTTGACGTACTCTACTTACTACGACGTATGATAGCGTACTTTAGCGTTGTACTCACGTATACCAAACTTACTCATACCGTATTTGACGTGCCCCAACGTTTTAGACACATTTTTCTTAGGTCGGCATACGCTGGCAAGATCGCCAAGGTGTGACCGCGATGCTGTCACTTCCATTTCGATGGCAGTTATGATTCGAATCGTTGTGCGTCATTCTTTTAATAGGCTACGTCACGACATCGTCGGCGATGCGTGCAACGCGCTATGCCGAAGTTAGACTATCGTTGGGCATCGGTTGTGTAGGCCGACAACAGGTTCAGCATTCGTTGGTATAAGTTATCTATAACACAACGAAACGTTCTGTGTCCATTACTAATATGTTATGCATACGACCAACTCGTTATGAATATGTCCGAATCTTAAAAAAAAACATCAAAAGTTCAACGTCAGCCAGCGTTTTACATACATTTTAATACGTTGCCATCGCTGGCTAAAACGTCAAGGTGTGACCGGGCCTTAAGTCTAACATTGGGTTGCTGAAACAGATCATTTCTGATATACTAGACATATCCAGGTTATACTTGAACAGACGTCATAATATCTCAAGCTTGACATATCTAGAAAGCACTCATCGAGGTGTTCAATTTGAGGTACGACACGATATGGTTCCTAAAACTTGAAAATTTGACCTTGGGGTAAAATATGTTTGACCTCAGGCGCTAACCATGAAGGTCAAGGCCAATCGCCACCAAAAACTAATCAGCTGAACGCCAGACCATATACTACATTCCCATAAAGTTTGGAGACGATTCGATTAAAATTACTCAAAAAATAAGGGTTTCGTCGACTCCCCTGATTTGTGACAAAGTGACCTTGACCTTTGACCTTGACCTTCAAAATTTTGTGCACTGAAAGGGACCTCTATCGGCCTCTGATATGCGAAGTTACAAAAATTTCCAATGATAACTGTGCTCTGCAGAATTTTTTATACGTGATTACAGACAAACAAAAAAAACCAAAAAAAAACCATACAAGCTGACTAACATATTTTGCACAAACTTCGTTTTGGCAAGATAATAAATGATCATTTCATATTTAAAAGTGAGTTTTGGGTTAAAAGTCGGGTCGGTTTGTTTTCATCCCCGGGGGAGTCAAAGCCACGCTTTGAAGCCACGCCCACTTATAGCCACGCCCACTTATAGCCACGCCCACTTCAACCGCTTTTCAATCCGCCAAGTATGTCTTACTCCCTCGGCTCGTCTCCCATTGTGGCGTACTCTCTGTCTCTGTTTCTCTCTCTCTGTCTGTCTCTCTCTCTCTGTCTCTGTCTCTCTCTCTGTCTGTCTCTCTCTGTCTCTGTCTCTCTCTGTGTCTGTCTCTCTCTGTCTGTCTCTCTGTGTCTGTGTGTCTCTCTCTCTGTGTCTGTCTCTGTGTCTCTCTCTCTCTCTCTGTGTCTGTCTCTCTCTCTCTCTGTGTCTGTCTCTCTCTGGTCGGTGTGTTGAAGACTTGGTCCGATTTCCCCCTGGTGATGTGGACGCCCTTGCTCGCCGTTCTGTGTTCTCTCTGCACCTGTGAAGGTGAGACTCCATTATTGTTGGTGAGAGGTGGGTTCAAACCTCCCGGTGAGGAAGGTGTGTGCGGTGAGTTAGGGGTACACAAGAATGTCTCTCCGTCTATAAACCACATCCTTGTTTATCTTCAATGTACATTCGACTGGCACACACGAACATGGCAAGTGACCCGGATTTTCGGGGTTTGACCCGATTTGTTTGTGAAAACCCGCAGACCCGTTGTAGTGGGGTCTAAACCCGTATTGGATGGAAACAATTCACTCTCGAACGTCTTGGTGATGTTTATCAGAACTCTGGAACACTTTAAATGGCAGGATTTGATTCGATTCGGATTGTTAGGACACACGACACCGTCTTATCACAAAGAACTAGAGAGAGAGAGAGAGAGAGAGAGAGAGAGAGAGAGAGAGAGAGAGAGAGAGAGAGAGAGAGAGAGAGAGAGAGAGAGAGAGAGATAGAGAGAAAGAGAGAGAGAGAGAGAGAGAGAGAGGGAGAGAGAGAGAGAGAGAAAGAGAGAGAGGAAGAGAGAAAGAGATAGAGAGAGAGAGAGAGAGAGAGAGAGAGAGAGACAGAGAGAGAGAGAGAGAGAGATAGAGATCGAGACATCTCCAGGTTCGAGTACAGTGCGGTGTCCCATCCTATTTCTTTGGCTGCATGGCAGTGTCTCATTTCATTAAAATTGATTTCCGTTAGAATTTGGAATATGGGAACTTATGGCATGAAATATCCTTCATGTTGATGTAAGGTGTGCAATCTGTACCTGCTGGTTGCATGATTTTTCTGTAAGTGCAGTTGTGGCATTGTGGCAGTGCCCCTGTTCCGCCTGATGTTATTGATCCACCGATAATCAACACACTTGGTGTTATTGATCCACCTATGATCAACCCACCTGGTGTTATTGACCCACCTTTGATCAACCCATCTGGTGTTATTGATCCACCTATAATCAACCCACCTGGTGTTATTGATCCTGCAATGATCAACCCACCTGGTGTTGATCCACCTATGATCATCCCACCTGGTTTTATTGATCCACCTGTGATCAACCCACCTGCTTTTATTGATCCACCTATGATCAACCCACCTGGTGTTATTGATCCACCTATGATCAACCCACCTGGTGTGATTGATCCTCCTATGATCAACCCACCTGGTGTTGCGGATCCACCTATGATCAACCCACCTGGCTTTATTGATCCACCTATGATCAACCCACCTGGTGTTGATCCACCTATGATCAACCAACCTGGTGCTACTGATTCACCAATGATCAACCCACCTTGTGTTGTTGATCCACCTATGATCAACTCACCTGGTGTTATTGATCCACCTATGATCAACCCACATGGTGTTGATCCATCGATGATCAACCCACCTGGTGTTGTTGATCCACCTATGATCAACTCACCTGGTGTTGTTGATCCACCTATAATCAACCCACCTGGTGTTGATCAACCTATGATCAACCCACCTGGTGTTGATCCACCTATGATCAACCCACCTGGTGTTGTTGATCCACCGATGATCAACCCACTTGGTGCTACTGATCCACCTATGATCAGCCCACCGAGTGTTGTTGATCCACCTATGATCAACCCACATGGTGTTTCTGGTGCAGGGATAATGTGGAATGTCATGTTAAGCATGTTCAGTTTGTCGTTTTAAGGGTTAACTGGAGTATCACGTGACACTGTGGTCGCTGCAGGTGGATCACACAGAGGACGGTGAAAACACGTCGAATTGCGCCATTTCCCTTTGAAATATCACGATGTACAGTACATACTGTACATCGTTTTGGCCCCACCTTTCAATGGTGAAGAATTACTTGAAAAATTAAAAAATATTCTCGGATCCGTATCCGGATCTTCACCAAAATCGGATCAGTTCGTCCTTGTCGCACACCCAACCTGTCCACACCAAGTTTCATCGGAATCCATGCACACCGTTTTAAGATATCCTGCTCACAGACAAAAAGACAAACAAACAGGTGAATACCGAACGGACGTCCACGTTCGGTGGCACAGGTAACGAGAAATTCCCTGACTGGGGTCTCGTGTAAACACTCGGGGTCTCTTGCCCACACTCGGGGTCTCGTGCCCACACTCAGGGTCTCGTGCCCACACTCGAGGTCCCGTGCCCACACTCGGGGTCTCGTTCCCACACTCGGGGTCTCTTGCCCACACTCGAGGTCCCGTGCCCACACTCGGGATCTAGTGTAAACACTCGGGCTCTCTTGCCCACTCTCGGCGTCTCGTGCCCACACTCGGGATCTCTTGCCCACACTCGGAGTCTCGTGTTCACACTCGGGGTCTCGTGTCCACACTCGGGGTCTCGTGTCCACACTCGGGGTCTCGTGCCCACACTCCAGATCCGGATCCGGATCGACACCATAATTGAATTGATTCGTCTTTATCACACACCCAACCTGTCCACCAAGTTCCGACTTCATTCGTCCATAACCTTATGAGATATCCTGTTGTATATCGATTTTGGCTCGATCTCTCAATGGGAAAGAATCACGAATAAACATTCAAGTATCGGGATCCTGATCTTCACCAAAATCGAATCATTTCATCCTTGTCACACATCCAACCTCTCCACCAAATTTTCTCCAAATCTGTCCACAACCTTTGAGATATCCTGTTCACAGACAGACAAACTGACAAAAACACAGACAGTGGTGAAAACATAACCTCCATTCACCTTCGGTGGCAGAGGTAATAGGAGCACAACAGAGCTGGAGAAATATTTCAAGACCACCAATGCCTCTGGTATAGAGAGAAGGTTTTAATGGTTTAAATAAGCAGAATCTTGGAAGCGACAGTTGTGTGAAGTTTGGAGCTCTTTTCATGACAGATCATTGAAAGCCTTTCATACCATGATACTTGACAAAGGACCTCCCCTTTCTCAGAATCACAAGGCAGCAGTGGGCTTTGGAGGCCAAATCGCAGATATCATCTGTCCAATTAGACAGGATGTAGTGTATTTTGAGATTTGGGAGTTTGAGAAAGTGCTCATCTTCAAGAGAAATGTATGAGGACGAGGAGTGTCTGTTGGGGTTGAGATAGGGTGGGAGGGGAGGGGGGATGAGGGCGGGGGTGGGTCGTATTGTCGTACAGAAAAAAAAATAACCTTCTGGTGAGTGGAGAGGGCTACTCGGAAGAAAACAGGACCATTCAGCCTTATAAGAGATTGTGGTTAATCCCATGGAGCATCGAAATGTTTCGAATTCAACCATTCTCCACGTGTCTGATGTTCAGTGGGATTGCTCTCACGATGGTGTGGCACATGCATCATGGACCAAAAGACTTTATCCTCTTGTCTTGATTTCCTAATGTTACAATATAAACTCAATATGTCTTGTACAATATGAACTTCCTTTCCTCCAAAATAAGTTTCTGCTCACACTAAGTGACCCAAAAACCAAAAGATTTCCACTGGAAGGCTAACCACCTGCTCGATGAAGAAGTCAAGCTGTGATTCTCCATGATTACATGGTCAAAGTATTCAGTTTGATCTGGAGAGAAGGGCTATTATTAATCAGTTTGCAGTCAGTCAAATTTCTATATGCATCTTTAAATTCGAAGCAAAGGTTGATAGGATACTCGAGAAGTATGCACACTTCCCTCCAAGCTGTTTCGCTTTTCGTGCTCGCGCGCCATTTCGAGCTCATCCGTCATTTCATTTGGAGCTCTTCCGCCATTTCGAGCTCGTCCGCCATTTCGTGCTTGTCCGCCATTTCGAGCTTGTCCGCCATTTCGTGCCCGTCCGCCATTTCGTGCTTGTCCGCCATTTTGAGCTCGTCCGCCATTTCGGACTCATCCGCCATTTTGGGCTCGCCCGCCATTTTGAGCTCGTCCGCCATTTCGGGCTCGTCCGCCATTTTGAGCTCGTCCGCCATTTCTTGCTCGTCCGCCATTTCGGGCTCGTCCGCCATTTTGGGCTTGTCCGCCATTTCGGGCTCGTCCGCCATTTTGGGCTCGCCCGCCATTTTGAGCTCGTCCTCCATTTCAAGCTCGCCCGCCATTTCAAGCTCGCCCGCCATTTCGAGCTCGTCCGCTATAACAGAGACAGGTGATCATCCTCTCTTATGGAAAGGACATTCCAGGCACCCACCCGAAGTGACAGCCTCAGGTTAACCCAAGGAGACCGTCGTCTGGTGTACGAAACCTGAGCACCACTCGGACACACGTGACCGTAATCTGACCCGGGAAGGTTACCCGTGGTTTTCCTCCTATCATCATGAATGAGGGTACCGAAGGGTCCTGAATTAACTTTTTCCTCAAAAGTTGATGGAATCAATCGGAACTTGCACAGACACAATGTCGGGGTTCCCTCATTAATCCCTGAAAGTTTCAGCTTCCTCGGTCAAATCCTTCCGGAGGAGTAGGTGATACATACATACCCACCTACATACCCACATACCCATATATATAACTCCGTTATTGAGGGAAGATTGTCGATAAAGACAAAAACAGAAAATAAAGAACGTTGATTCGTATCGAGGAAATGATCATCGACGAACTCGGACTCGATTTTCCACTTTCACAACACAATCTGAAACACAAACAATCCGTTAAAACGAAACGTTCAATCTTTGCATTTATTTTAAATCATGCACACGTGATGTGGCGGGAACCAATCAGACACCGCGATCTCCCTGTTCGCTTTTTCCCCAAACAGCTCGCGCTCTTCACTCGGTTACCACAGCGTACCGTCCTTCACCGACACGACGTGCGGTCCACCATGACCTGAGATCTCAGAGCGAACACCTCGGGATCCTCGGGAGGTTCTCCGGAAGACCGCTGGTCCTTGGTCGGTTCACCCGAGACCCGGTACGTGACGTTCACTCCGTACCGAGAACTTGTGTTTCCCGTACTGATCCGTGCTGTGTACGAAACACAGGAACTCATTGATTTAGTGAATGTCATGATATCTGGAGCGGAGCCCGAATTGAATTGTGAATGGAAATCCCATCCATGACATGTTACCCTCCCTCCCTCTTGTACATGTATGACATCATTTTATACCTCATCACTTCATTCCTCTTTAATCTCGTTTACAACAAATCAGATTAAGATTTACTTGTGATTATGGGCCTCTGCACCGGCACACGATGGCCTGTTCTTGAGGACTGCAGTGGCATCTTTAACGTCCTCAATGAATCACTGGATGAGAAGACAAGATACTTACCTTTGCTTTCAGAGGAAGGTATGCTCACTGATGCAACACCTTCCCTGTGCATCACCAGGTTGGGAGTTTATAGCTCTTCCTGTAACAACCTTATTTTAGGCCAAATTATCTTCAATATTATATTTAAAGATGTAAAGGGTGAACTTCGTTTCCACTAAACCAGTCGGCTGTTTGTAAAGCAGAGTGAGTGAGAGTTTACCAGGAAACTAATTAATTTTGCTCGATGGATGGAAGTCACAAGTTCAAGGTCAAAGTTTGACCCAAAATCATTTTTCACGAACTTTTAACCTCAAGCTGTGACCTCGACCTTTTGACCTGCTGTAAGAACTGTTATGAAACCATTGTCACGGGATAGGTGTGTTTGTACCGATAAAATATAAAAGTATACCTGGTGTTGGTTTAATAGTTGGGGTGGTGGGCTTGGTTTACATGGGTCCTCAGTTCAAATCCCACTTGGCTGTTGAATTATACCAGGTGGGGTTGACTCAGCTTGTCATCCTTCTGAGGTTGGCAAAGTGATACCAGCTTGCTGGATGATTGAGCCGTTTGAGTATCCTGTGTCAGAGTGGTCACCTGTCCAGGATTGTGTCCAATAACCCAGGTAACTGCTGTAGCAGCACTGATGCTCTCTCTGTACAGAGTGTGGTCTTCATGGATGGATCATAAAGGACACGTTTAACAACATTACCCATCACTGAGGGTCAGGGACGTGAATTATCATGACCACCTGACTCATTTAATAATTTATGGATAATCATCACCTCTTTTAATTGGGGAAAGTGTGAAAATGTAAAGTTTAAAGATTAATTCGTGTTTGTTTACTTGTTTACCAGCAAATACTACCTGTCGCTTCGCTGATGGGAATATTCAAGATAGGAGGGAGAGGGGGAAGGGGAAGAGGGAGAGGAGGGAGGGGACGAGGGAAAGGAGGGATGGGAAGGATAGAGGCGAGGAGGGAGGTGAGAGTGGATGGAGGTGAGAGGGGAAGAGGGAGAGAGGGGGGAGGGGAAGGATCGAGGAGGAAGAAGGTTGGAGAGAGAAGAATAGGGATGGGATAGTGAAGGATAGGGATGATAGAGAGTGATAGGGGTGAGAGAGGGGGAGGGGAGGGGGGAAAGTGTGGAGGGGGAGAGGAGGGAATTGACTGAATGCAATGGGTTCTTCGGTATTTGAATAGCAAAATGAATTTCCTAACACTTGTTATGTCCTTGTCTGATTTTTCATTTTCGTCCCAAGGTCATGGTCACAAGGTCAAAAACTTAGAAAACTGCGAATTTTGATGTAAAAATCATTCAATCGCCCAAACTTTGAGAGCGAGGATGACAATATTTTTTATGCATAATCCTGAGGTCATTCCCCACCTAAATTATTGAAACCATTTTGCTCTATCTCGAACACCTTGCCCGTGGCGCCTCCTTCAAGTTTGTTAACCTCCGCCATCTTCGAAGATGGATGGAGGTTACTGTTTTCACCCCTTTCTGTTTGTTTGTTACTTACGAAATCTAAAGATTTCGTAAGTATATTGATGCCTTCCGTTTCTGTTTGTTTGTTTGTTTGTTTGTAGGCACGATAACTCGAGAACGGAAGAAGCTACCAATGTCAAATTACACCACGTGATTCAGGAGGCTGATGGCTAGTGCTGATTAGATTTTGGTCAAAATCGGTCAAAGGTCAAGGCCACAGTGAGGTCAAACATCCAAAAAATGATAACTCAAGAACGGAAGAAGCTTCCAATGTCAAATTACACCACGTGATTCAGGAGGGTGGTGTCTCGTGCTGATTAGATTTTGCGACCTTCCCTAGAGACAGCTTTTATGAGACAAGGTCAGAGGTCAAGTTGACGATTTCGTAAGGACCAGTCTATGACTGCTTGTTTGTTTGTTTGTTTGTTTGTGAACAGTATGACGGAAAAACTCCTCGATGGATTTCGACGAAACTTGGTTGGGGGGGGGGGGGTTAGGTATGGTCCAAGGATCATGCCATTAAATTTTGGACTTGGTCCCCCAAAAAAAAATTGTTGAATTTTTTTTTTTTAGCATTTCTACATGTTTTAAGTGACTTCCACCCTCCCAAAAAATTGCTACCCCCCCAAAAAAGGGAATTTTTTTTTTGCATTTCTACATGTTTTAAGTAATTTCCAACCCCCCTAAAAAATTTAGAGAAATTTTTTTTTTTTGCATTTCTACATGTTTTAAGTGATTTCCAACCGCCCCCCCCAAAAAATTGTTGGAGAAAATTTTTTTTTTGTATTTCTTTATGTTTTAAGTGATTTCCAACCCCCCCCCAAAATAATTGTTCGAGAAAAAAGAAATTTTTGCAACTTTTTTTTCAACAAAATTTAGATTTCTTTTTTTTGCATTTCTACATGTTTTAAGTGATTTCCAACCCCCCTCCCCCCAAAAAAAAAATGTTGGAGAAAAGAACTATAACTCTGTCAGCACTGTTGACATCATATTTCATGAATAAGATATAAGGTTCACTTGAGTGACCCAGCAGTATTGGCGGCAGAGGTTTTGAACTCTCCCGAGTGCTCCCCCTCTAGTTTTTACGCTGATTTCATCAAAGTATGGATAATCCGAGGAGTGCAAAATCCCATATAGCCTATATGACGTTATATTGTTCCTGGAATGTTCCAGAGGAAGTTTTGCACCAAATAATCCTTGACCTTTGACCTTCAAAGGTCACAAAGGTTAAATTTTCAAAGTTTTTGGAATCGAACCGGGTTTTCCACCTTCTTTGACGAACTAACTCCAATAAGCTATCGCACGTATCCTGTTTCCTTTCCACAACATTGTTTTGTGACCTTTAAAGGTTTTGCAAAGGTCAAATTTTGAAAGTTGTTGAACGAAACCGGGTTTTCGACACTTTGTTTTCGACTTTGATGGAAGGCCACGATAATTAATTATAACTTGGTCAAAAATTATCACTTTGTCTCATCCTTGACTTCTGAAACAATCTGCATTGTCAAATACCGATCGTGAACCATCGTCGTCTTCAAACTTGTTTTATAGTTCGGTTATTTCAATCTCCAGATCTCCTCCACTTGCGGCCACAGTGTCTTTCAGCGCTTGCGCCCTCGTCTCGCGGCCGGAGTATATGAGGAAAGGTCCTCACGTGCTTGGTTCGACTTCCTAGAATTGGTCTGAATTCCAACACATCGTCGTTTCTCCAGCAAGAGGGGAACAGACAGGCGTAGAGGGGGCGGGGTTTTCCCTGCTCGACCATAACCCCACCCAGAAAGGGCGGATCCATGGAGGTCCCTGTCCAATCAGGACGATCAGTGCGTCAGCCCCGCCCCACTCAGAGCCTCAGAGTGTGAGTGTTTGCAGAGTTGTCGAGTTCGGAGGGTTCATAATTCAGAGTTGGGAGTTCTTTGGAGGGAGCAGTTCTTGGAAGGCAGTTTGGGTTGGTTTTGTTGCTTCAATTTTTTATTTGTGCAGAGATCTCAGGATCGGAGTGGAATTTGCATCGCATTCACATACGTAACGAAGATTCAGTGTGTTTTAAAATGAGTGGAACTTTTAATGGAACCAACTTGCTTCCCGTTCTCTTCTTGGTTTAATGGAACCAACCAACACCAATGGAACCATAAGGTGTACAATTGTTTTCTCTTTTCTTTCCTTCAGGGATTTCAAGGAAAAACTGGGTCACCTGGTCCTCCAGGAGTCATTGGATCTCAGGTAAAGACAAGAGCAAGTTCATCAATAATATATTTTCCTGGAAGCCTTCATGCCACAGACAGTGATGGAATGATTTATTTCCCGTTGATAGACGATGATATATGAGTGTGTTCTGTGTGATTTCACAATTGGTGAATCTTCGAGATATTGGATGCAGCACTCACAACATCCTTCTGAGGACATGGGAAGTCTGCTTCCTTTCACCCTTCACTTGTATTATTGTCCTTTTATCCACAAGAGTGGAAGAATTAATGAGTGGCAGGAATCGAATCCTTGGTGTGTGTGTGTGTGTGTGTGTGTGTGTGTGTGTGTGTGTGTGTGTGTGTGTGTGTGTGTGTGTGTATGTGTGTGTGTGTGTGTGTGTGTGTGTGTTTGTTTACACAGTTGTTTCGATGTATGTGTGCACATTAAATGTGTGTAAATTTACAACTGTGTGTGTGCGGGTCATTGTGTACGCATGTGTATAATTGTTGGAGTGAAGTGTTGAAGTGACAATATAATTGGACTTGATCACAGGTGTTATTTGTGATCAGTGTTATCATTATGTTAATTAAATGACAGTTTTAGAGTTGTAATTGTATTTTTTGTAAGTTTTGTTTTTTTCTCATTGCTTTTCTGAGGGTTCAACAGGCCAGACTGGACCCATGGGAGAGCGGGGTCACCCTGGCCCTCCTGGCCCACCGGGTGAGCTGGGACTGCCAGGTTCAGATGGAAAAGAAGGCATGAAGGTCGGAAATCACAGTTTTATGTTTATACTGCAATACAATTTTGAGTTAAAGCAACAACAACCAACAACAACAACCAACAACAACAACAACAAACTAGGGGTTGGGAGTAATTTGGGTGTTGAAATGTGTTTCGATAAACAGTATGAGTAAAGGTGATAACTAGATTTTGCAATTTCAGATTGATAGTTGAGGGTATAAACTGAATTTTAATCTCACTCTCCAGGGATTGATGTTTTATTAAATTATTTTACACAGGTGTTTAAACTCTGACACAAATTCAGGTAAATTGGTCTCAATGTAAAGTGATGAGAACACACTTGTTCGATAAGAAAAGTATAATTCCTGGATGCTGTCCTTCGAATAACCCAAGTGGTTTTTAATGACCTTTGTTGAACCTTTCACCTCCGAAATCATCGTTTTTAATCTTACCGTTCATATTGACCCCCAGGATATCCATGGTAATCGTCATGGCCAATGAAATTTAGAGTTTATAATCTGTCCCTCACCTCTTGATCTCTCAAAATCTTGGAGTTACTCAGTGAGGACGAGAATATGGAATACCCACACTGTTGATGAGAGTGGAAAAATCACGACAACACTCTCAATGTCAAACTTCCAGGGTTATCGTATCCATAGACTCATGAATTACCCACCACAAGTGTGTGGATCAGGTGGTTCATTCTCATCACACCAAGCTCCTCGACGCACATTCGTGGAGCACCCAAAACCCCCACATTAACACGTCATCAACTTGGGGGAAAAACACAAGCTATGGTAAAGCAAGCTCAAGACACAGCTGCTTCTTCTACTGTCTGTGTAGCATCATTGGCTGGGGGTACAGCTGTGCAACTGATGCAATACCCTCTGCTGATTCTATCAGGAATTTTTAATTTGTACATGGTGCCAGCGATAGCTCGCCTACTCTTCAAAAAGGACACCGTGGGATCTTTAACGTCCACCAACTAATCCCAGGAGATGGGACGTGTATGTTTACGTCCAACAAAGCGACGGAACACACATTTATGAATCACCCTGCCTGTGAAACACTGGGATGACAGTTTAAAGCTGGGTTTGGATTCAAAGCTAGGCTGGACAGCTTAAAAGTGAGTGTACCAACCTGTGGGCCATTCTGCCAGCCCAAGACACCCACTGTCCCCTTTTAAAAACTTAACCAAACAGGTGTGGTAATCTTAATCCTGAATAAGCAGCACTTTATGGATGGAAAGAAGTAAATTAATATCGAGGTCTCATAATAATTAGCATTCTCAGGTCTCACACTCAGAGGTCTCAGGACTTATTTGTCTCGAAAAACAAATCATGAAAATCACAATGACTAAATTATGTTTTCCTTCCATCTCATCTGTTATGCGGTCGATGAAAGACTTCCCTGGAAAGAAATCACATCATATATATACCAGAGTTCATGACTGGGAAGTTTATCATTGAGCCGGGATAAAATAGTAGGATCAATATGTCACATGACCCCCAAAAAATTACAAGAAAACGTTTTATGGAATATTTTTGTTTTATTTGGTCTTCAGAACAACATATTAAAAGTTACCAAAAATGGACGACCACAAAGGGTCTAAATATGGCGTCAGTAAAAATAACTAAATGGACGATTGACATCCAAACAAAAACTGATTAAAATACTCTAAAATACCAAAAGTGTTACACAGTCTACCCTCGAGAAATTAGTTTTGATCTGTTGAGCGTATGTTCCAACGTTCCTTCCACCGAATATTTAGTCTTCATTTTCATCATCTGAAACTGGCTCAGTAACCACATAACCACAGCTGCCTTCTTGGCAAGGTCCGCAAGCTCTGGTCCATTCAAGGCCATGTTTGTTACAGCCACATTTCAGTATGCTGCATCCTGTAGTGCAGTTGCAATGGATCATTTTGAGCAGAATGTCTGGTGCAGGGCTCTTATGCATCATGAGTGGAATATTTTTGTCCTCTTGCACATCCAAGCCCCATTCAGTAGGGTTCATGCCGTCTTCCTTGCCCATCCAAACCATGACTTGTAGGTACGTCTGCCGAGAGTGAATGTTTGTGACCGAGGTTGTTGGACGCAGTCTTTTGGTTGTCACGAAGGTCTCTGCGGCCACTTTCATGCAAAGGAACTTGTAGCGTAATGATGCCAAAGAGTCAGATTGGGTTCCGATAAACAAGGACACCATTGCCTTGCAACCAGTGGTTTCAACAGTAAATTGATCTGCCATTGGTGTGCAAAAGACCTGTGAACAGGCACGCAAGACAGATTCACCCTTGATGACTTTTTGGAAAACCGATTTCTTCCCCATCCCAAAGATTCTCAAAGTAGTGTCACATCCAGAGAAAGTATGTGCAAACAATAGATCAGAGCAGACATCATCACCAAGTAACTGTTTCAGAATTTCGATTTTGTTAACATTTGGTTTCCCCTTGTCTGACCTGAAGTACAGGTACTTGCAGTTCTTAGAAGTTGCATGATACAGCAGCAATACCAGCAGATCCGTGTCTTCTCCGATCAGGGTTGTTGCGTTGGAGGATGTCATTGTGACGGATGCTTTCAGGATGTCCAAGTCTGCATCTCCTTCAGCTTGGATGACATGACAGCTTTTCTGCCGCAAGTGTTCAGAGATCAAGTGTATGAGGTCCTGTTTGTTCATAACATTTGAGAGGAAATCTTCCTTTCTCCCAACGAATGTTGTTGTATCCGATATGTTGACCTTTTTCTAAACCAGAGCTCGACTTTGTCGCTGATTCGTATTGTCCTTTGTTCTTGGTCCTCCATCATATCGATCAAAGACAACGGTGGCATTGCCGGACAGGTCTGATGTGAAAGATGCGTCGGCATCGGCAATTGAGCTGGAGGTGCTGCCTTCGGTCCATTTCAGTCGATGTAGAAGTGAACCACCATCTAGAACATAGCGATCAGTCTCTGGAATGGACTGAATAACTGCATCTTCTGATGAAGTAACTTGCCATTGTATGGCGTCCAGAAGTTGTGCTTTTTCTGGATTCTGCACACGATTCTTTGCTTCAAACAAGGATGGAGGATATGGGGAAAGTTCACATTTCATTCCCTCATCTAGGCACAGATTTTCCTGCTGAGAACCTCTGAAATAGAGAGAATAGAAATAGAGAGAAATAGAAAGTCAGAGAACAAGGAACCTCTGAAATAACAGTGCTGGATCAATGGCTCAATCCTCGTTGATCTTTTTTGGCCTGGGCTGATGTTAGTGTCCTCACTGTAGTGTTTCATTTGTTCGAATCCGAGAAGACAGATTGCAGCAATGCCAACCCTCCCGATTTCATCGGGAGGCTTCCGAAAATTCACCCAAACTCCCGCCCTTACGATCACTATCCTTATCCTCCCGAAATTTTGATATTTTTGCACTGTTCACTAATCAGAATGTACTAGTATGAGAATTGAATGAAAAGCATCGTCTGCTACGTATAGCATGTGGTAACTCCATAACGTTCGCTGCTACCAAATTGTACGTAAAAAATTGCAAATTCAAATGAGGAGCAGCGAAACATTGGGTCTGGATCTCGCTTATGCGATCATGCACTGAGATTTAGTGCATGCGGTATGTGTGCAATACAGTGCATGCGGTATGTATGCACAGTGTATATGCATGCGATACGCTCACTGCATGCAGCTGGGCCCCGTACCAGCCCGGCGGTCGCGACCACCGTGCGGTGTTTAATTTAACAGCCGCTACAGTTCTACGAGTCGCGCTGCAGCTGTGGAACATCGACTTCGAAGTTACCGATGCTTCAAGCCCTCGATGTTGATTACGAAATGGCAGAAAAGAAGCTTACGAAGACCAAGAAATGGTCTCAGAAGTACAAGACCGAATACAGTCTCCAATACCCGTGTATTCGAAAGTCTGAAAGAGGAATTCATCATGCGTATTGTACAGTATGCAGCGTTGATATTTCAGTTGAGCACGGAGGTCGCGATGATATTCGGAAGCACGTTGGAAGCAAACGGCACACAGACATTGCAAAGGAGAGATCTTCGAGCACGAGTACCGGTACACTTCTGAATTATTTCACCAAACAAGGGACAAGCGAGGAAGAGGATGTTACCCGAGCGGAACTTCTCTTTAGTGGAATTATTGTGGAACATAACTTGCCCATATCAGTCTCAGATCATGCTGGACCTCTATTTCAAAAGATGTTTCCAGATTCAAAAGTTGCTTCAAAGTATGGATGTGCAAGAACAAAAACTTGCAAGATGTGCAAGATGTGCAAGAACAAAAAAAAAAAAAAAAACAAGAACAAAAAGCAAGAAAGAAAAAAAAAAGAAAAAAAAAAAAGAACAAGAAAAAAGAACACTGGTCAACAATTTTTTACTTTCTGAATGTTGTCTAGATTTCTACAAGTGAATTAGGGTATTCTGGCACTGCTGAATCAGGAAATGGCATCCGTTTCTCTCCATCAGGTCAGGTTTTTGTGCTAAGTTGATTTGAAAAAATCAGATCTTGTGACAAAATCAATTACATTTTTGTGGCATTATCAGCTGATTTTTGTCAACACATATCATCCTAAACATGTTTTTAAGAAAAAAAAATGTTTTGCCAACAACATTTATTGATTACATGATAGAAACATCGATTACTGTCATCTGAATGGTGGGCATTGATAAAGGTAAGTACAAGAAATTGCATGTTGCGTCACCACTGTTCAAACTTCAGGGCTTGAACTTCCGTTTCTTCGAACTCCTGGAATGTTCAGCGGCAGGGAGGTCTCTCTTCAGATTCCAACAGTAGTCAGCCATCATGACTGCGTCCCAGCGACCCTGATACCTGGTCTCCATCTCCTTCATGTCCTGATGGAATCTCTCCCCCTGCTCGTCACTCATTGAACCCAGGTTCTCAGGAAACCGGTTCATATGTGAAAATAGGTAGTGCATCTTGATGCTCATGTTGCAGCCCAGGTTTCTGAAAGCAGTCAGCATGTTGTTGACAAGTTCTGCGTAGTTTCTGGCCTTATTGTTGCCAAGAAAGTTCTTCACCACCAAAACAAATGTCTTCCACGCTTCCAGTTCCACTTCGTTCATTGAGTTTTTGAACTCTGGATCTCTGATGAGCTGACGGATCTGAGAACCATCAAAGATGCCAACTTTCAACTTCTCCATGGTCAATCCTGGAAAAGCCTGGCACAAGTAAGTGAAGCAGTCACCATCTTTGTCCAGAGCCTTGGTGAACTGCTTGATTAAGCCGAGCTTGATATGCAGCGGTGGGAAGAGTATTCTGTCTCTGTCCACCAGAGGGTCGTTGATGACGTTCCTTTCTTTGCATGGCACCAATTCCTCCCGCACAGGCCAGTCCTTCTTCGTGTAATGCTGAGCACGGTCCCTACTATCCCACATGCACAGAAAACATGGGTACTTGGTGAAGCCAGACTGTTGTCCCAACAAAAGTTCACCATCTTCAGGTCAACACAAATAAACCACTTATGCTGATCATAACCAATTTTCTCCAGCACGTACTTCACCGCTTCATACTTCTCCTTCAGTGTAGTCGAGTGAGCGATGGGTACAGAGGCAAACTGGTTGCCGTTGTGTAGCAGAACACATTTCAGTGATCGCTTGCTGCTGTCAATGAACAGTCTCCAATCTTTGGGTTCGTACTGTGGCACTCCAAGCTTGAGCAGAAGCGCATGTCATAAATTGGCGCATGTAGGTATTGTACATTCTTCAGAGTTCGTTATTTCAAGAAATACAACTTTTTTGTATCACATTATTACAAAATCTGCCCCATTAACTTTAGTTTTGATCCACGAACTTTATGCTTTGCCTCACCAATTTTTGGAAGATTTTGAGGTTTTATGACTTCAAACTGATCCCTTTTCGACATAATCACCTAGAACTATCGTACCTGAATACTTCTTGTCATTAAAATAATTATTTCCAATTAAAACAATTATTTGACATGACATTTTACCCCCACCAACTTCTTCTAAAATGCTCCACACATGCGTACATGTGAACAAAAATGTAAAAAACGACATGTGGCCATATCTCAAAAACTTGACCTGATTGAACAAAACTAATGTGAGTTTTGGATTCAGCGCATCAGATTCGTCCTAAATCAGCTTAAAAAATGCAGACAACAAATTTGTTGTTGACCAGTGTAATTGGTGAGTTGTCAAATGTTACTGCTTCATCTATTGCCGATATTGCTAGACTAGCTCCATTTAGCCTAGCTACAGACGGTAGCAATGACAGTGGTGAGGCCCAGCTATATCCTGTCCTGATTTCGTACTATGACAACAGTGCTGGGATTGTGAAGCAAGGTTTGCTAAGTTTGCCTGCGTGCAAACAAGATTCCACTGGAGAAAACATTTTCAAACTGCTTGATCATGAGTTCAGTGACAGGAAAATTCCGTGGGGAAATTGTGTTTCCTTTTGTGCTGATAATGCCTCTGTCATGGTGGGCAAGCACAAAGGAGTCGCTGCTTATATCCACAAACAAAATCCAGAGTGCTACATCATGGGATGCCCTTGCCATATGATGCACAATACGGCCAAGAAGGCGGCTCAGGCCTTACCCATTGAATTAGATGACTTTCTCATCGATATTTACTACTACTTGGACAAAAGTAGTAAACGCGTCAAAGGAGTGAAAGCACTGCAAGAACTCTGTGATGCCCCGACACACAAGATTCTGAAGCATGTCGCAACAAGGTGGCTGTCCCTTGGTCAGTGCCTAGACAGGCTGATTGAACAGTGGGAGCCACTTCGCCTCTTCTTCAAAGAAGAAGTACGAAGAAAAATGCAACCAACTGTAGCCAAGACTCTAACAACGAGCAAGAAGGACGGCACTGTATCTACTGCCAGTACTGGCACTGCAGGATCAAGCACTAGTGGAGCAGCATTCACCACTACCACTGCAGTATCTGCTGCGAAGAAGACAGCAGGGACAGCACCAAAACCAATGCTGAGAGCAGGTAGCATCACCGGCCCTTCATCACGTTCATCTACAAAGCAGATCCCTTCAGAGTCGAGAAAGACTGTGATAGTCCCATCTACAGGCAAAGAAGGACCCAAGTTAAGTTCTGCTTTTGCCAAATCACTTGACAGAAGCTCAGCAAAACCTTCGAATCAGAGGTCTTCTTCCTTGGCTGCACCTACCTCAAGCTCTCTCCTCAAACGTAAAATTGGATCTGGTACTACGAGTCTGACCTCTTCTGCTGGCAGTAAACGCAAGTGTGATCTCCCTGCGGCTAAGTGTACTACGAGTTCTACAACTAAAAGCGCATCTTCCTCAAACACTGTGCAGGAATCTAGAGAAAAACGTGTCAACAGGATGTTCTTGTCTCCACAAACAAAACTCTATTGTTTCTTCCTTCGATATGCTAACAAGCTTTTTGAGAAGGGGAATCTTCTGCTCCAAAGAGACGAACCCTGTATTCATCTCCTGATCTTGGTCTTCTGGTCTTCTGAATTGAATGGTCTTCTGAAAGATATCTTCGTACGGTTTTTGAAACCATCGGTGTCATCGGTTGCTCTGGTAAATGTACCCTTCTCTGACAGAAATCATCAGAAGAATGATGAGGACCTCATGATTGGGAACGATGCCAAACTGTATATAAGGGAACAAAGGAGTCTCAAGAAATCCACCTTCACTCTGAGTGAGTCAGACATCCAAGGTTTCTTCAGTGCAGTTCGCTCATATTATGTGAAAGCCTGCAATTACATCTTCAAAACCTGGCCGCTAGGTGATGAATTAGCCAAGCATGCTCAGGTGCTGGATGTTAAGCTACACCAAGAAGTGGGGTTTGACTGTGTGGAGTTTTTCATCAAGAAATTCCCCTGTCTGTTCAGTGGCGGTGATAGTGACATAGACAGTCTTGAGAGTGAATTCGCTCACTACCAGGCAGACGCCTCCATAGCTACAATTGCTACTGAGACAGTGAGAGTGGATGAGCAGTGGCATCGGATTTCACAGCTCACAGATCCCTGCACTGGTGCCAAGAAGTATCCTAATTTGAGCAAAGTGATGAAGGGAATCTTGGTCATTCCTCATTCGAACGCATCATGTGAGCGGGCACTCAGTCTTGTACGGAAGAATCATACTGAATTTCGTCCCAATTTGAGTGTCAAAACCCTGGAAGCTCTCTTAATTGAAAAACTAGCTCATAGCACCCCTTGCTACCAGAGAGAATACAGCAAAGACATAATCAGAAGGGCTAAAAGAGCCACACAGCTGTCACTCAGCAAAGCTGCCATGGAAAAAGCAAGCAGCAGTAGTACCAGCCAGTAAGGTCAGAAAAATATTGCTTCTTTTGTGCTTTTTGTTAATCTTTGATTGTCCCCTAACTTACTAATATTAACATACATGTAACATTAAAAAGTGCACAATTTTCCCCTTTTTTTGTTCAAAAAGTGGGAATTCTTAACATGTTAAATGCTCCAAAATAGGGCTCAGAGGGCACTAGAGAGCGTCTAGAACCCCAGAGCTTCCAGGGCCCTAAGGCGGGCCATGGACCCCGGCGCAAGGGTCGAGCGCTCCGCGCTCGAGATGTGCGCTTGGCGCACATAATTTGGTGTCGGTTGAAAATCCTCCCTAATTCTGATTTCCAAAAGTTGGCATCTCTGTAAGTTTCCTTCTGTCCACATGTTTAATGGCTTGGTGTTGGCTTCATGGTTAAGACTGTTGGCTCAGGATTGTGTGGTGTTGAGTTCAAGCTCCTGTCACACCATTGAATCAACACCAGGTACTGTCATCCTTCCATAGCTGGTAAAATGAGCATCATCATGCCGGTATCAGGGTCACCGCATCAGCAGCACAGCTGTGCCCACAGAGAATGATGCAGCCAAGCAGCCACAGTCTCTGCAGTCAAATATATTAAATAACAAGTTTAAAATGTTGTTTTTATTGTCAGCAACAATCTTTGAAGCATTTTGGAACATTTAGTGCATTGGCTCGTGTCGAAGAGGAACACAGTGTCATCGTGATCAATAATGAAGATGTTTTGATTGCATTTTAAAATATTCGAACCAATCAATGTGAGTATAACTAAACCCTTGTGATAAAATGTTTGTTTTCAGGAAACCATTGTATCTCTCTTATTTTTAAACAGCGAAGCCGATTCAAAGTTTGGGTTCGTCCTTCCTTCCATCCTTCTGTCAAAAATGAGGAAGAACCTTTCTAACGCACCGTGTTTAATTGTCATTGGGTTCCAAAGGGTCATTCCAGAAGGTTCCAAAGGGTAGTCCGAACTGGTTTAGTTCGTTTCTTGGCTTTGCCTATTTTATATAAAAAAAAAAATGACAAACTGAACCTGCTTCCTTCATCCCTCGGGTGCGATGTTGAATGTATTAATTTATTTATGTATTTATTTTTTTTTTAGATCATCATGCGAGTGAAGCTTGCTTGCTGTGGGTTCCTGGAAAATGTTATTCTCGCTCAGAAGTTTTTTGTATTGTACAAGCTTTGTGAAGAACAACTTACAAAACAGGTCTGTTGTTTTTATTTATTTATTTATTTATTTATTTATTTATTTTACTGTGTGTTCACAATGACATTTCATAAATGTTTGAAGGCGAATTGTATTGTAATTTGACCCGGGATCATTTATAATTGTAATTTTGTATTTTGGTAATGAACTGCATTGTATCATAAAGTGCAAAATTTAAATTACAATGAATCACATGGCATATTGATAAATTAACTGTGTTTGTTATTATGTCGCATATCTCATGGAATTCATTGTTTGCTCTTCCTTTCAAATCTCAAGCAATTGAGATTGTTATCCACATGATGTGTAAGCATTTGCAAGATGTTGCATACTGTGCTTGTAAATGTCAACAGCACACCACTTGTGTGCACTCAACACTATACTTTCACTCGTGTGACACATTCCTTGATTACAGTCCAATTATGTTTGAAATCGGCATTATTATTCTCTTAATATAATAACATAATTATGGGCTTTTTGAAAAAGCCATTTTTCCAAGCTTCCATGGCAAGCAATGACTTTTTGTTTTTGTTTTGTGTTTCAATCAATTGTTGAATTGCCTGCACATTCTCATATTTTAGCCTCTTGTGAGTGTGAGGTCTCAGGGTCCACGAAAGTAAATTCAACTTTATCGCTGATGAAATTGAGATGCAGTTTGAGGAACAATGGCACATGAAATATGTTATCACAGGAATACCTGTGAGAGGTTGAAAGTTTGAGGATGATTATAAAGTTTGAACAAACGTTTGGTGCATTGCTTGTGACGAACGCTGCTGTTAACCAGTACTTGTATTGTGCAAGCTGTGGGGAACACTGCAGATTAAAAAAAAACAATCTATTGAAACACTGCAAATGTTAACACTTGTACCATGTCATTCATAGACCCCATAAAAATATCCATAACTGGAAGGGCAATCGGTAGAGCGAGTAACTGCCACGCAATGCCTGATTCACTGGAACACATCAGGCCCCCATAAATTTTTGATATATTACGCGACATTGAGAACACGGTCGGACCCCACTATTCGTCGGGGAGAGGTTCCTGGAAAATGCTGCGCATCCGCGAACAGCGAGGCATTGTTTCAATGGAAAAAGGGGGGATAGGTTCCCGGTGGTTCTTGAACCTCAAAAAAATACCGCGAATGTCGTAGCCACGAATGTCAACAATGCAAATGTGGCGCGTTGTTTCAATGGGGGAAAAGGGGGATAGGTTTCCGAGTCATGAAAAATGCCGCGAATGGCGAAGCCGTAATTGTCGCACATTGATTCATCGGAAAAAGGCAGATGGGTTCCTGGCGGTTCCTGATTTATTGGGGAAACTTTTACAAGTTTAAAATCTTTTCGACTTCGAATGCACATGATTACAGTTTCATAGAAAATGCTTACAATTATTTTTTTTAAGCACCAGGTACCATTTCCAATGTTTATTGAAGGAATGTGATTAACAATTCATGAAAATGGATTTACCATCCGAACCGTAAAAGTAAAATAAATGAAAAAAACAAGAGCAAATACCGTTTAAAATTTTAATTTGCACAAACAAACAACTTTTGATGTTGTTTGTGGTGAGGATGTTGTCACGAAGGGATTCTCTTGCATTGGCAGTGATATTCATGTCTGCGCTGGCTGTGAGCCAAGGGTCGTTAGATGTCTGGGTCGGGCCTGGGGAGTCATAGATTCACTGGATCATGGAGTGTGGCGATGTCGGTGCCTGTGCAGGTGGACGAAAGTCTCAGTCTTCAGTTCCTTGGTGCTTCCAGACTTGCTCTACAGATGAGACTTGGACTCTGACTCAGGATCTGAGACAGAGACTTCATTACTTTGGTTCCAGGTCTCTTCGGGGAATCCTAGGCTATCGCTGGTCAGACTTTGTGTCCAACGAGCGGTTGCTGAGAGAGACTCAAATGAGATTTGTTACCTACATCGTCTGTGAGTTTGAGCTGTGGCTGAATGGTCATGTGGCTCGTTTTCCTTACGTTGGTCATGTTCACCAGATTCTCACAGCGAGGGAGCCTCGTGAGTGGAGGAGCTCAATGGGCCGACCATGTGCCTCGTGCTTGCGGCAGATTGATCAGCATCTCAAGGAGATAAGGATGAGCCAGGCATCTGCCTGGAGGATGGCCAGACAGAGGCCCCTGGAATCCGGCGGAAAGTGGACGCAGCGCCGCACCGCTCCGGCACCTGTTCCCACACCTGACCTGCCCTGACCTGACTATACTGTGCTGTATGTACACACAGCTTGCTTGCAGCGAGCATGGCTGGTGGAAGACATGTTTTGGAACTGTGAGCGAGGCTTGTGGAATTATTTCTTTTTCTCCTGTGAAAAACCGCGAATACGCGAAGCACAGGGCTGTGAATGTCGAAGCATGTCGCAGTTTATTAACCATGAATATGGGGGGTCCACGAAGAGTGAATCATGGGTTCCAACAGTACATCGCTCTTTGCCCTATCTTTCAATGGTGAAGAATCACTCTCAATTCTGCTTTCTCTGACATCAACTCATCCTGGGAATTCGTTCAAAGAAATTTGCTCTCTCTCTCAGGCACAGATTTATCCAATCTCGTCTTCAGTTGTCCGACCCTTCCTCCCACCCATGGTACACTGAAGCTTGTGGTGAGGCTGTTTTCCTGAAACAACTTTCCTTCGCCTCATGGAAGGCAAATCCGACTGAAGGCAATCTCAATTCCTTCCACAAAGCTCGGCACAAGTGTGTGTCTACCCTGAGGAGAGCCAGAAAACATCTTTCTAACATCAAGGATGAACTTTCAAACCTCACGCTGGGCCAATCTTGCTGAAATTTTGCAGCAACGTTCCTTTCCGGACTGATCACAGGAATTGCAAAGCTCGTTCTGGTCACATGACTTTCAGTTGGTCTCAATGGTTGACTTAGTAAATTTATTCAAAAATCTTCTCCAGATGCACCAGTCAGAATGATTCCAAATTTAGGTTCAAACATTAGGCCAGGGCCCAGCTAAGCGACAGGTCCAGTGGTCCTGTGTTTTGAATGGAATTTTATATTTCGAACAATTGAATTCCATTGAATTTTATATAAAGTTGGTACAGAATCCCTTCCCGAGTGCGCATGCACACAGAGGAGTGAGGCAATTGTTTTACTCTACCTCTCAGGAAGTCAAACTATATTAAAAAATCATTCCGAACAGGAAACCTATTGCTTTGAGGGATGTTACAAAGGACACAAACAACGGGCACGAATAACTAATTTAACATGTTAAATATGGTGATGTAAAAGATGGTGGATCAATGGCTTTAAACTTCCAAAAAAAAGTTTTTTCTTTTCTTTCTTCAGGCTTTGAAACATTAATTTTATATCAATTGAATTATACACCTGAACGCGGAAGAACGCAAATCTCCACATTGGCACTTCCAAAAAATATCAGTTCAGTAATTGGGCAAAATGTAATGCCATTGTATGCCATCTCGACCAATCAAATTTGCCGCTCACCCTCTCATTGTTGGGCTACATCGAGATTCAGACAAAATCACAGCTCGTGGAAAATATTGATTGCGCTCAGAAACGCGAAGCAAGAATCGAAAAGACCCTTCCTATGTCCTTTTTCTCAAGACCGTGTTGGGTAAATGATGTTCTTTTGTGCCGTCCGTGTTTGGATTGATCGAATTAGTTTGGATTTGCTTCTTTGCTTTTATGCTTAATTTTTATGCTTCTTCTTGTCTATCTTGTTAAAATAAATAAATAAATAAATGTTCCATTTTAAGCGAGACTCTTGTTCTGTTTATTTTGCAGGTGCACTACGATTTTGGCCTGCGGAACATCTTGTCTGTGTTGCGTACACTTGGTTCCCAGAAGCGAGCTCGTCCAAAGGACAGCGAGTCCACCATCGTGATGCGGGTCTTATGAGACATGAATCTTTCAAAACTGGTTTGAAAGAGTTCGACGATAGAACATGAAAACTCAACAAACCAACGACAGATTGCCATGAAACAAATGGACAAGCAGAACACAGCCAAACTTTTACTGTTAGCATTGCAGGCTAGAGGAAAGGGTTGAGGATGCACATCCACACAAGTAGGTTGTTGTAGGTTGTTTTCTTCACAAAGTGACCACCGGTTCCACTGTTGGATCAGCTTTCCAGGTATAAAAGGTAAGTTGTTTGTTCGCTCTTGTTTCAATATATCAAGGATGCAATGCCAGGCATCAGAGCTGGAGGCACGGCGTGACACATTGATGGAGAAGATCGTGTCCTTGAGAATTGAGTCCCAGCCATTCTCTGCCTTCAGATGATAAATCTTTGGACAATCTTTGAGAGACAGTAGATTGCATGTTTACCTTGTTGAAGTGTTAGATATGACAACACATTGGTGGATTTGGTCAAAGATGGTCAATGATGTAGATACTGAGGAACAGATGAGCAGAAGGAAGGTCAGAAGGGAAGTTTTGACAAAATTATGTCCACCAGGGAATACGATCTGTTTGGCGAGATGTGAGTTGTTGAGCAAAAAAATATATATATATCAAATCAATTATTCAATCTTGTTGGATTATTTATTTACCTTCAACACCCTCACGAGTAATTAATGAACTTGCTACTGGCCAACTGGCTTGGTGATGGTTGAGATTTCTCCAGAGTCGGAAGAGATAGCTCAGAGGGGACAGCAAGGGAGTTTGCTGTTTCACATTCTCAATAGTCATCAACATTAGAGGAGCAGTCGGCCACAAATCGAAAGAAGAGGTGATTATAGAGAGGGAAAAGAGTAAGAAGTATGGATTAATGAAACGTCACACACATGCAGTGGAACATATAGTATGTTTCAAGAGAGAGGGAGAGGGTCTTATCAGAAGGGGTGTAAATGGAAGAAGGGAGAATGTCAGGGAGAAGAGAGATACTGGTGGAGCTGAAACATTAATGATAGGTTATTAGCCATCAGGTTTTAATAGTCAAGCTAATAATAGTGAAATAGTTAATAGTCAATAATCAAAAAGTGTGTTTCACACCTGTGAAGATGGGTGCTTCGCAGGTTCGGGATTGTATAAAAAAAGTGTACTTTCAGCTTCAATGAGATATTCAGCTGGGGACTTGTTTGCTCGCATTGATTGCGGAAGAATGTTAAAAAAATGAAACTCCACAACGTCTTTTGTTGAAGAGTTTGTGAGTTATCACCGATATCAGGGCCAAATTCCTGCCTTAGCTGCCATGAGGAAAGCAATGGCAAACCCCACAGTGAAACATTGTCAAGAAACTGCTTCAACATCATGGACCGACCCTTAAGCAGCGAACTGGATGGATGATGATGAAAAGGTTAGGTTCGGTATGGGAGCATGCGCCGGAGCAGCTCGGTGATGCGTCCACTTTCCGTCGGTACTCCAGGGGCCTCCATCTGGCCATCCCCCAGGCAGATGCCTGGCCCAACCCCATCTCCTTGAACTGCTGATCAACATGCTGCAACCACAAGGCACGTGGTCATCCCGTTGGCCTTCTTCACTCACGAGGCTCCTGCTTCGCAGGATCAACGTCAGGAAAACGAGCCGCATGTCCATACAGCTGCAGCTGACACTCACAGACTATCCAGGTAACAAATCTCATTTGAGTCTCTCTCAGCAACCGCTCGTTGGACACAAAGTCTGACCAGCGATAGCCAAGGATTCTCCGAACAGACCTGGTTCCGAAGGAGTTGTCTTCGTCTCGGATCCTTTGTCAGAGTCCAAGTCTCACATCCGTAGAGCAAGACTGGAAGCACCAAGGACCTCAAGACTTGGACTTTCGCCTTCCTGCATCGGAATCAACAGTTCCACACCCCATGATCCAGTGAATCCATGACTCCCCAGGCCCGACCAGTTTTCTATTGACCTATGGCTTACAATCTGTGGAGACATGAATATCACTGCCATGGTAAGTGAATCTCTCCGTGACCTCAACATCCTCACCACAAACAGGCACAGATAAGATATCAGCATCCAAGATGTCTATGAAAGCCTGGATCTTCGTTTTGATCCAGGAAACCCGTAGTCCCAGCGGCTCCGATTCCTGATCCAGGCCTTGAAGGCCCCTTCAGGAACATCCGGTGTTTCCGCAAGGATGACTGCATCATCTGCGAAATCAAGGTCAGAGATCTTGACATTCCCAAGCAACGAACCGCAGCCTGATCTCACTGGCTTCTTCCCCAAAATTTGGTTTGTGAACAAAAAGGTGTGGACAGATTTAGTTATAGCGCTTGAGTACGTGTTAAGGATGAAATAATTAGATCTTGGTGGAGATCCGAATCCGGATCTGGATCCAAGAATTTTTAAAGTGATTTTTCACCATTGAGTGATGGAGCAAAAACAATATACAGCACAATATCTCAAAAGAAAGGTATTCGGACAGATTGGGACGAAACCTGGTGGATGAGTTGGTTTAGTTCAGGTACGAATGCAGATCCGACCTATCAGTGGGATACGAAAAGTGAACGAACCAGCCTTGGGGAGCTATGTGCTCCACCGAGTGCCCTTCTCGTGTTCTTTTTATTTCATTTCAACACAACCTCGTGTTTAGGATAATGCAGGCAACATGAGACTGGCTCGAATTTCTAAAACACAGCTTTTGCTTGGCTCTCAGGTGGATGAAGATGAACAACTCTTCTTGAGTCTCATCAATGACCTATTTCCAAGCATACAGCTGGACAACAGCACTTACCAAGAGTTGCAAGCAGCGGTCACCAATCAAATAGAGCGAGCAGGCATTGTCAACCATCCTCCCTGGAACCTGAAACTCGTTCAGGTAACACAGCTTGCACATGTGAATACATTTCATGGTTTGATAAAACTCTGCTCACCTTTTTTTGTCAGTCAGTAGGTGGTGATTGGATACTTGCTTTGTTTGGAATTTATTTTGTTACCATAACTGAAAGTTATGCCTGAAGGGGTCTAAAGGATCTTAAAACGTCTAAAAAGGGTCTAAAGGCCAAAAAGGTCTAAATGGTATTAAATGGTCTGAAAGTTGTGAAGGTCTAAAGGGTAGAAAGTAATTGAAGAGTCTTTGGGATTATAAAGGGTCGAAAGGGTTCATCAGGTTCTATTGGGTCTTAATTGTCTTTGGTGTCTTTAAGGGTCTACGGGTTCGAAAGGGTCAAAGAGGTCTGAAAGGTCCTGAAGGTTCTTAAAGGGGTTAACCCTATGCAGCCATTTACCCTTTTTTTATTTTTTTTGAAAACGTCACAATCATGAATAATAAACCTGCGACCATAAATGGTAAAAAGGTGCAAATTGTGAATTAAAATACCTGGGCACTGTTATTGATAACAAGCGAACTTTTGATGAAAATACCAATTATGTGAATAATAAATTAATGTAAACATTGGACCTTCTCAGGAAGTTGAATTCATTTGGTGTTCGGTCACACGTAATGCGAATGTTAACTCATTCCTTGCTGATCAGAGTTTTGTCATTTAAGTTGGTTTCCTGGTATAATTATTATCTATGATACGGTGGACACAGGAACATGAAGGTCTCTGGAGATGGACTTGTGGCCTTGACATTGTCCATGTTTGACTACAATCTTGTGTCTGACCTCCTCAGACAATTCTCCGGTTTTCTTTCTTTTCTCCATGCTCTATCATAGAGGGACACACAGTGACACAAAACAGCAGAATGACTCCTTTTCTCCACTCAAACTGCTTGAATGAGTGATTTTTATTATTATTTTGCAGGCACCTGCAACTCAGCACAGGTGAGTTCAATTCCAAAGTAAAGGGGAATCACCTGCTTGAAATCAAATAATTTCGAACTCCGAAAAGATGCCAAAAATATTGTCCGGACCATTTTAGGATTTCTTTGTGGAATGAACTAAGATTTACTAATTTTTTCAGCTTTTTTATACGCCCGATATATATATATATATATATATATATATATATATATATATATATATATATATATATATATATATATATATATATATATATATCGGGGCGTATTATGTGATACCGGTCGTCCGTCCGTCTGTCTGTCTGTCCGTCCATCCATTCCTGTCCGCACTCTAACTCCCAAAGTTTTCAACTTTCACGTTTCATATTTGGTACATAGGTACAGACTGTGGAGACGGTGTGTCGCGACATTCGTTCGTCATCTAAAGTGGTTGCCATGGCAACCAGGTTGCTGTTTTCCATGCAGCAGCACAATTCTGCATATACCTTCTTGTTTGGGCGTACATTGTGCTCACTTGAGCTCTTGTTTGTTTTGTTCCACTGCAAACCAAAGAAATACATATGTGGAAACCAAAAGATTTTTTTTAATTTCAACAATTTTCTGGAAGAAATGGAGCATTATTTGAAAAAAGTGCAAGGGTGTCAATACTTTTGGCTTCGACAGTGCATTGCCAATGGGAAGTGCACAGTCCCTTTTCAAAATTTTCACCTTTTGTTGCCTTGCATCCTGGAATTAAATTCCATTAAATCAGACTTTTCCCACCTTTATTTACACATCTTAACCCACACCTTCTAAGAGAAAAATAAATTCCAAAAATTTCAGAAAATTTTGAATAACAACAAAACTAGAATATCTCGGTTGGATAAGTGTCCACCCCCCCCCCCCCGCCTGAGTTAATATTTGGTGGAAGCACCTTTGACAGCAATAACAGGTGTGAGTCTATTGGGATAGGTCACCACCAACTTTGCACACCTTGAATGGGAAATATTCGCCCATTCTTCTGCACAAAACTGTTCAAGCTCAGTGAAGTTGTGAGGGGAGCGTCGATGGACAGCAATCTCCAAGTCATGCCACAGATTTTCCATTTGATTTAGATCAGGGCTCTGACTGGGCAACTCAAGGACACTTCTCTCTTTGTTCCTTAACCACTCCAGTGTAGCTTTAGCTGTGTGCTTCGGGTCGTTGTCGTGCTGAAAGGTGAACTTCCGTCCCAATTTCAGCTTCCTTGCAGAGGGCAGAAGGTTTTCCTCGAGGATTTTTCTGTATTTTGCTCCATCCATTTTCCCTTCTATCTTGACAAATGCCCCAATCCCTGCTGATGTGAAACATTCCCATAACGTGATGCTGCCACCACCGTGCTTCACAGGAGGGATGGTGTTCTTTGGGTGAGGTGCTGTGCTGGGTTGCGCCAAACGTAACGTTTTGCATTTTGGCCAAAAAGTTCCATCTTCGTTTCGTCAGACCACAAAACGTTTTGCGACATGGCTTAAGAATCTCCAGAGTGGTTTTTGGCACGTCTTAAACAGGACTCAAGGTGGGTATTTTTGAGTAATGGCTTCCTTCTTGTCACCCGACCATACAGGTCACATTTGTTGAGTGCTTGGGATATTGTTGTCACATGCCCACAGTGCCAGTCTTTGCCATAAAAGCCTGTAGCTCTTTCAAAGTTGCCATTGGCCTCTTGGGATGATGCCTGTGTTCCAGGCAGAGCCCAGTACTGCATGCAACGACATGTGTACAGCATTTCCACCAGCCTTGAGAAGTTCAGCATGGATGCAACAGATCCCAAGAGCTTGACACCATTTCAACCGGTTCACCACAGCCTGTGTTTCCACAAACGAAGGTTGATCACAGTTGATTGCATGGTCAGCAGTGGGGATAGAAACACCCCTGACATCCAACTCAACATCTGGTGGTACAGCCCCTCAAAGTAACCGGTCCAGTGGGCCTTCACTTAAAACTCCTCTGTCAAGAGCCCACCACCCTCCACTCCAACTACAGCATACCAAAGGGTGGGCTTGGAGGAATGCAATGCGCAAATTCCCCCGAAAAGCAGGATGAGAATCACCAGACCACAGCTGATGCTCTCACCCCTCACAGATTCCTCGCACATAGGCCTCCTTGTCCACCCTTGGCGCACGTACAGTTTTTGCCTCGACTCCCTGAACAGCTCAGCTCTGCCATTCAGCCTGGCCCTGTGACTCTGGTCAATGGTATCCAGTGTAACTTGAGACACAAAATTATTCTTCGCCCAACGGTGAGTTCCAAGACATCCACCGGAAACATCAAGGAAGGTGGTCTTGAAAGCACACTACAACTCTTCAGGAGTCTCTAAAGTGTTCAAACCCCTCAAATCCCCACTCAGCCTGTTTTCAAATTCCTCAGCTACCATCTCATTCTTCAGTTTGCCAACATTCAGCCAAGGCTGGGATGTTACCATTCTCCTGGATTGAAGCTGAAACTGCAGTTGCGACCACAAGCTTGTTGTCGGTGTTGAGGAACTGAGCACTCTGGTAGACCCTGCAGTTCTGGATCATCCTCCAGCGACCATCACCGAGCATGTGGTCAATCTCCTTTTCCACACCACCAGCCGTGGAATACCAAGTCCAGCAATGAGCCTGTGGGCGCTGAAACCACCAGACCAGAAGAGTATCTCACCTGGGGCATTGATCAACCACAGACTTGAGAATGGCATGGAATGCGTCCCTCATGGTGAGATCACTCGCCTCATTCGAAGCAGAGACAGAGACCAGGCAACTGACACCCAAGGAGAGACAAATCCTTCATCCCATAATATGCTCGTTGACCGGCATTACCTCAATTATCATTGGAATCAGCTCATTGGACACAGCCAAAGAAACTCCAGACCAATAGTAGGTGTAACCACCCGCCATGATCTCGCCGCAATCCGGTCTCCGAACCTCATAGAGTGCTGCAATAGCGATGTTCAAATGCTTGAGCAGAGATGATAACAGAGACATGTGATCATCCTCTCTTCGGGATAGGACATTGCAGGCACCCACCTGAAGGGACAGCCTCAGGTTAACCCAAGGAGATCGCCGCCTGGTGGATGACACTTCAGCACCACCCCGACACACAGCACCACAATCTGACCCGGGAATGTTTCCCGGGTGGTTTTCCTCCATTCATCAAAGAGTGTGGGTGTCGAAGGCTTTGCCCTAATCCCATCATCCGGTGCTGCCCTGTGGAGGTAAAAAAAAAAGTAACCCAACTGCAGGAGGACGTCCGCAGAGTTGGGCACGAGATATGGATGGCCGTTGGCTCACAAGGTCAGGCTTTGGTCAGGTCAGGTCAGGCTTTGCCTGCTACTGGTACCATGTAAGCCAGTACTACCTGTATCATGGTGGAGTGGTCCGGGGACTAAACCGGCTCCTGCACTGGACTTGTCCAGTGAGGGTGGGTAGCTAGACACCCAGCAGGATTAAAAACAAGATCTGACAAAGGGAAAGATGAGCTTCTCTGTGAGCCAACGGCCATCTAGCAAATGGTCCCTAAGGCGGTCCACCGCTGTTTTCAGCGACGTTCCGGCAACTCCTGTGACGCTGTTGCTGCCAAACTGTCGCGGCATTTGCTGTTCCTTTGGATCCATCTTCAGTGTGGAGAGGGAGGACCTTCTACTTGGGCAACAGTTGGTTCTCCATATTATCTTGCCCTGGCTTGCACCCTGGAGAGGACACTCCAGCTTCGCCTCACAGCGTCGAAACAACACGGGAAGCAGCAGGTTACCGGTGATAAGCCACAGTGCTCGATTGGTGTAGAGCGTGGTGCCAGGAGTTGCTTCTGATGGTGGGAGAGATATTCGGATCTCACTGGACAGCTACCACCCGCCTTAAGCTGGGCAGCCCCCAGCCAGTTAGGTGTTGTCCCGCCACAGTCTGTCTCCCTCATTGGGTGCATGGGGATTAGGATAACACCAACAAGCAGACTGTAACCATCGCACCAGGCAACAAAGTAAAGAAATTAAATAAACGGATGAGACCAGTTTTCAAACTCGGATGTTGGAACGTCCGAACAATGACACCAGGACTCGCTGTGGACCTTCAAGACATCAGCGATGCGAGAAAGACAGCCGTCATCAATGATGAGCTGCAGAGATTACAGGTGGACATAGTTGCTCTGCAAGAAACACGTCCAGCTGGATCAGGCACACTCGAGGAGAAAGATTACACTTTCTTCTGGCAAGGAAAGAGTGCAGAGGAGCGCAGAGAACATGGAGTAGGATTTGCAGTCAGGAACTCCTTGTTGAAAATGGTTGAACCAGGTGACAAGGGGTCGGAACGCCGACTAACTCTCCGACTCCAAACCTCTGACAGTCCAGTCACCCTTATCAGTGCCTATGCTCCTACTCTGACATCCACACCTGAGGCAAAGGACGAGTTCTACACCAACCTCAGTGACATCATCAATAATATTCCCAGTAATAAACACCTCGTCCTTTTTGGTGACTTCAACGCCAGAGTGGGTGCCGCCCATGACTCTTGGCCTTCTTGCCTGGGACACTTTGGAGTTGGCAAGATCAATGAGAATGGGCAGTGCCTGTTAGAGCTTTGCTCCTATCACGGCCTCTGCCTGACCAACTCTTACTTCCAGACGAAGCCGCAACACAAAGTATCATGGAGACATCCACGCTCAAAGCATTGGCACCAGCTGGACGTGGTCATTGTCAGACGTACAAGCCTCAAGTTTGTGCTCCTCACTCACACATTCCATGGTGCAGATTGCGACACCGACCATTCACTAGTGTGCAGCAACATCAGGCTACACCCAAGGAAGATCCATCGCACCAAACAAGTGGGGAAGCCACGCATCGATACCGCCAAGATGCAGTATACAGAAAAAGTTGAGTTTGCCAAGTTCCTTGAAGATACCCTGTCTGTAGACCAACTGCCCAACTCTGCCTCTGAGAAATGGGACTACCTCCGGGAGACAATTCAGAAAACAGCCTTCGCAATCTTTGGGAGAAAGACCTCTAAGAACTGCGACTGGTTTGAAGCCAATTCCAGTGAGATGACTCCCGTCATCGAAGAGAAGCGTGCTGCTCTTGCTGAATACAAGTGCTCACCAAGTGAGAAGTCCCTCCAAGCACTCAGAGCCACCAGGAGCAAAGTGCAGCAGACAGCGAGAAGATGTGCCAATGAATACTGGAAGCAGGTCAGCGACGACATCCAGACTGCAGCTGTAACAGGCAACATCAGAGGGATGTATGAGGGGATCAAGAAAGCTCTAGGTCCAACTCAGAGCAAAACAGCCCCCCTCAAATCGTCCAGCGGGGAAGTGATCACCGACAAAGGCAAGCAGGCGGAGAGATGGGTAGAGTACTACCCAGAGCTATATTCCAGAGAGAACGTCGTTGTCACTTCAGCCCTTGACGCCATCGAACCTCTGCCCATCATGGAGGAGCTAGATGCCGAACCAACACTGGAGGAACTCCGTAAGGCTATTGACAGCATGGCCTGTGGCAAAGCACCTGGCAACGATGGCATCCTGCCGGATCTGATCAAGAGCTGCAAAAACACCTTCTTGCAGCCACTGTATGACGTCCTTCGCCAGTGCTGGAGAGAAGGAGCCATACCGCAAGACGTGAGAGATCCCAAGACTGTCACCCTGTATAGGAACAAGGGTGACAGAAGTGACTGCAACAACTATAGGGGCATTTCCCTCCTCAAACTCAACACCCGAGTCGTGCTTGTGCACCTTCAGAAACTAGCTGAGCGGGTCTACCCTGAGTCCCAGTGCGGCTTCCGAGCAGAACGCTCAACAGTGGACATGATCTTCTTCCTCCATCAACTACAGAAGTGCTGTGAACAGCAGAAGCCCCTATATGTTACCTTCATAGACCTCACTAAAGCTGTTTGCTCTGGTAAGCAGGGATGGGCTTTTTAACATCGTTTTGAAAATCGGATGCCCCCCGAAACTACATAGCATGATCAGGTCATTCCACGATGACATGAAGGCAACCATCCAGTATGAGGGCAGCATGTCCGAGCCCTTTGACATCAAGAGTGGTGTGAAACAAGGCTGTGTCCTCGCGCCCACCCTCTTTGGCGTGTTTTTCTCTCTGCTCTTGAAGCATGCATTTGGGACCTCAACCGAAGGAGTGTACCGACACACTAGATCAGATGAACGACTGTTAAATCCCGCAAGACTGAGAGCGAAGACCAAGGTACGCGAGGCCCTTATCAGAGACATGCTCTTCGCTGATGATGCTGCAGTCACCTCACACTCTGAACAACAACTCCAGTGTCTCATGGACAGATTCTCTCAAGCCTGCAAAGACTTCGGTCTCACCATCAGCCTGAAAAAGACCAATGTGCTGGGCCAAAATGTGGATACTCCCCCTGTTATCACCATCGACAGCTATGAACGAGACGTTGTCCACCAGTTCACCTATCTGGGGTCTACCATTGCGCTGGCTCGGCCACGTGTGCCGGATGGAGGACGGCCGCATCCCGAAGGATATCCTTTATGGCGAGCTCGCCTCTGGCAAGCGATCTGTTGGCCGTCCCCAGATGTGCTACAAGGATGTCTGCAAGGGCGAGATGAAAGCTCTGAATATCAACACTGAGAGCTGGGAGGACATAGCAGCTGACCGCAGCAGATGGCGCAGCGTGCTCCAAAGACAACTCAAGGCAGGAGAGGAAAAGATCCAGAACCTGGCTGAAGAAAAGAGAGCCAGACGGAAGGCGCGCTCCTGTGGAGACAACCTGTGCGACCACCCACACCTGCAGAGACTGCCACTCCCGAATCGGACTGATCAGCCACGGCCGATGCTGTTTCAGCCATGATGTCACCACGGCCTCAAACGACAACTTGGGCGCATCATCATCCATGGTCGACATCGACCGACGGAGGCCTACGACTGACTCAACAAGGAGCTACTCTGCCCTTTGACAGGTTTTGTTTTTAATCCTGCTTGGGTGTCCATATTATACACCCTTCTCACCAGAAAACCTGGTGAAGGAAATGGTTTAGTCGTCGACAACCCGACCATGAAACAGGTTAGTTTTGGTTTCCATGATACCTGTGACAGTTCACAGATCTGATCTGGCCTTACCTGACAGATCTGATCTGAAGGTACCATATCAGGGCTGGCCATAATAGCAGTGAGTCATCATTGTGGAGTGTTTAGCTAACGATGGTGTTTTTGTTCCGAATGAATGTGCGAGGTGAGACTAAGCGCTCTCCAAATGCCGTTTTACTTTTGTACGGTAATTGTTTAGTCTGTCTGCGTGTCTGTCAATCCGACAAAATTTAAAATCTTTCCAAATAGGAAAACTTACCGTTTTAGTGACGTCATGATGGACACAAGCAACAGGCATGAACAACGTATTTAACGTGTTAAATATTTTGTTGTGAAAGACACTGCGTCAACGGTGGTAAACTTCCAAAAACAAAAGTTTTTTTTTTTCCTCCAGCCTTTAAAAAACTTTTTATTTCATGTGAATTATCTACTTGAGCACTGGAGAACACAAATCACCTTGTTGGCGTTTCGAAAAACTGTCAGTTTAGCAGTATTTGGGCAAAATATTACACCATTTTACTCCATCGCCCTCTCAGTGTTGCCGACTATCGAGAATCAGACAAAATCCCGGCTCATAGGAAGTATCGATTGTGCTCAGAAACGCAAAGCAAAAAATTAAAAATACCTTTCCCATGTCCCTATTCCTCCAGACGGCACAGGGTAAGGTGTTCTACGTCCTCTCATTTTATATGATGTCTTTCTTTTCTTGTGTTCTCTCTCATGCACCATCTCGTTTTTTTTTTAATCACATCTTTCCCGCTGTTCCATCGTTTAGCTGTACGAGACAGCAAAGGTGCGACACGGCTTGATGATGTTGGGTCCGAGTGGATCCGGTAAGACGTCTGTGATACATACGTTGATGAAAGCTATGACGGAGAATGGAAGTCCACACCGTGAGATGAGAATGAACCCGAAGGCCATCACAGCACCACAAATGTTTGGTCGTCTAGACACAGCCACGAATGACTGGACCGACGGCATTTTCTCCACACTCTGGAGAAAGACCCTCAAATCGAAAAAGGGTAAGATTTGTGAAGGAATTTTCTTTGATTTGGGAGAGTATTTATGAATCGTTGATTATAGTTAATAGATTCCGGTGCATATTGAAAGTATTGACGTATTTCCTAATTTGTATGGGTCCACAGAATTCCATCTTGCTTATGAATCAGAACTCCCGATTCTGCTTTTTGACATGTTGACAAGTTTAGATTTTGTTTAGTGTTGGATGGTAATAAGTCTGGATGGGAGGGGAGTGGTTATATTGGAGTTGGTGGGGAAAATATATTTTGTGCCATGCTTCGTAATCCCACCCCTGTCGCCAAAATACTTTCACTGTGCCACGTGTACATGTGGATTTTGTCATGTTGACAAGTTTAGATTTTGTTTAATGCTGGATGGTAATAAGTCTGGATGGGAGGGGAGTGGTCATATTGTAGTTGGTGGGGAAAATATATTTTGTGCCATGCTTCGTAATCCCACTCCTGTCGCCAAACTACTTTCACTGTGCCACGTGTACATGTGGATTTTGTCATGTTGACGAGTTTAGATTTTGTTTAGTGCTGGATGGTAATAAGTCTGGATGGGAGGGAGTGGTCATATTGGAGTTGGTGGGGAAAATATATTTTGTGCCATGCTTCGTAATCCCACTCCTGTCGCCAAACTACTTTCACTGTGCCACGTGTACATGTGTATTTTGTCATGTTGACAAGTTTAGATTTTGTTTAGTGTTGGATGCTAATATAAATAAATCTGGATTGGAGGGGGTCAGGGGAGTGGTCATATTGGGGTTGATGGGGCAAATATATTTTGTGCCATGCTTCGTAATCCCACCCCTGTCGCCAAAATACTTTCACTGTGCCACGTGTACATGTGGATTTTGTCATGTTGATAAGTTTAGATTTTGTTTGGTGCTGGATGGTAATAAGTCTGGATGGGAGGGAGTGGTCATATTGGAGTTGGTGGGGAAAATATATTTTGTGCCATGCTTCGTAATCCCACTCCTGTCGCCAAACTACTTTCACTGTGCCACGTGTACATGTGGATTTTGTCATGTTGACAAGTTTAGATTTTGTTTAGTGTTGGATGGTAATAAATCTGGATGGGAGGGGGTCAGGGGAGTGGTCATATTGGGGTTGGTAGGGCAAATATATATTTGTGCCATGCTTCGTAATCCCACCCCTGTCGCCAAAATACTTTCACTGTGCCACGTGTTTCATGTGGAAATTGGAAGTTGTCTCTACCCCTCGGGGGAGGGCGGTTGTGCCCATGAGCTGGCACTGAGAACCTCCAGCACACATGAAACAAAGAATTGTGGAGATTGGCCCAGCCGTGCGGGCAAAAATCATCGGTGGGCTCTCCACCCTCACGGGGTTGAGGCAGGGAGAGGGGGGATTTTATGCCCATGAACTGACTCAGGTACCTCCAGCATGTATGCAAGTTTTTTTGAAGATTGGCCGAGCCATGTATTTTTCCACAAATGTGCAGATAATTGCCTTATTTTATACAGTCGGCTATCCTTGTATCCTGCTATTACATTCCCTCTGGGTACCCATCTATTCCAGTTAAAACGATCCAACATTTCTGCTGCCGCGACAAGCCTTTCCAGGAAGACGATTCCACGCGTTAACTGCACTCCGCGTGAAAGACCAGTTGCCTTAATGTCGTCATAACTCTCCTCTTCTCATTCTCGAGCTATGATACCTCGTCCTATCACTATTTGTTCTGCTGAACAACGTTCCCGCACTTATTTTGGCCATACACTTCATGATCTCATATGTCTCCTTCAGACACTCCTCATAGCTTCGTCCAGTTAAGCCGAGAATCAATTTAGCTCTCCTGACAGCTGCCTGGCACTGTGCTGTCTGATTACTCCCTATATCTACAACCACCACCAGATCCTTCTCCTGCGTCACCCACTCCAATGCCACTCCCTGCCTTTTGTTGTCCCTGTTTTCATTGTTCTTGCAGTGGCTCATTAATTTTTCTTTACTCATTAATTCATTAATTATTTTTCAATTTGCCAATATCTGCAATAAAGCAAACCCGTGAACTCCAGTAGCCAATCAGTCGCATCCTTCCAGAGAGCCAGTCAAGGCAGGGGGTGCTGGAAGGCCAAAGCAAACGAGAGCTCGTCATCACGACATGTTCGAAGCTCACGCGCCTTTACTTCCAAGCATTTTCTCATCCCTGTTCATGAGTCACTCAACACGTCAATATTTAAAAGTGACTTTTGTTCGACATTACCAAGACTATTGAGTGAAGTGGATTTCGTTTGTTTGGCTGAACAACCACGACGACAACGGACGAGTCTCTTCTGCTTTCCATCTTCGAGGCCATTTTAAAGCTGCAGCGGTTCAACACCAAATAGATCCTTCCTTCTTCAGCAGCCGCTGGAGAGACGACGAAGGAGAAATCAGCCGGACTTGATTTCCAACATGTCATTGCGTTTTCAATGTGAGTGAGATTTATTTTGTTCTGTTTTTAGCATCATCATCATATCCAGCATACTGAAAGGAGTGATCACAATTGGTGACCCCGACGTGATCAAGATCTGACAAACGTGATGTGATTCGACCTGACTGATGCATTACATATTCCGTCATGTCGAATGAAAGTCCTCCTCCAGTCGCAGCTGTGAACTTGAAACTACCTCCATTTTGGGAAAATGACCCCACCACATGGTTCGCTCAAGTCGATGCACAGTTTCTCACCCAAGGAACCACAGCACAGGATTCCAAATTTCCATACGTCTTGGCTTCTCTTCATCCAGAGAAAGCACAAGAGGTGCGGAGCATTGTCATTGAGCCACCCACCGAAAGGCCTTATGGCTCCGTCAGGGCAGATCCGCATCATTACAAAAACGCTTGCATCAACTTCTTTATTCGGAGGAGCTGGGGGGATTGTAAGTCTTCTCAATTTCTCCGAAGGATGTGACAATTGTTCGGTGATAATAATCTAGACCAAGTGGATAAAATACCCAAGCAGCTTTTTCTCCAACGATTGCCAATCAATGCTCAGCATATCCTTGGTTTCAACGAGCGATTCAGTGAATACTGAGCAACTCGCTGATATAGCTGATAAGATCATCCAAGTCGCTCCCCCACCCATTTCCTCCATCGGTGCGGTCACATCCCAGTTTGACTGTGACGTATCCTCACCAGCCACGTCCGACGTGCAACGGCTTAGAACCCAAACGGACCAGCTAACCGCCCAAGCGCAGGCTCGTTCATGTCATCTTAAGGAGGAGCGTGGTCATCGATGGACCCACAGCAACAAGCAGGAGACCGACACACAACAATGTCATCGTCCTGGTGTCAGGATTTGTTCAGAAGAAGATGTCTCGTCACCACGGGTTACCACACCCTCCTCATGGAGGAACACCGTACCAGACTGTTAACCTGCACCACACCTGCAAGATTTTACGTCTCGATTCCGGGGAGAGCAAGTTTTCTCCAAGCTTGACTTCGTGAGGATGTGTCATCAGATTCCAGCGGAGCCGACTGATGTACACAAGACAGCCATGACCACTCCTTTTGGCCTTTTCGAGTTTGTGCGCATGCCCTTTGGGTTATGCAATGTAGCACAAACTTTTCAGCCCTTCGTCGATAAGGTCATCCGGGGTTCACCTTTCGTTTGTGCTTTCATTGATGACCTGCTCATGGCCAGCGAGACGATGAAGGAGCATGGACAGCATTTGCAGTTCGTATTATGGGGTCGTCATAAATCCTGCCAAATGTCAGTCTGGTGTGTCCTCATTACAGTTTTTGGGCCACTTGATCGACGAGCATGGCATTCATCCACCGGCTGACAAGGTCAAGGTGATCCAGGATTATTTGCAGCCATCATCAGTGCGCAAGCTATGGGAGTTCCTGGGCATGGTGAATTTTTACAGGAGATTCGTCCCAAACTGTGCAGACACCTTTCATCCACGAACTGGCCTCCTGACGCGACGTGGGAAGGAGCCAAAAAGACTTCTTGTTTGGTCCGACGAATGTGCTGCTGCTTTTACCGCAGTGAGGTCTTCGCAAGCAGAGGCGACAATGCTTGTCCATCCTGAGTCAGACGCACCGCGATGTATCATGGTGGATGTGTTCGATGTGACATCGGCGGTGGAAGGGTTCCAACAGCATGTGGAAGGGAAGTGGGAGCCCATTTCCTTGTTTTCCAAAATGTTGCAGCCAGCAGAGACAAGGTGCAGCATCTTTAGTCGCGAGTTGCTGGCGGTGTACCTCGCAATCCTCAGTTTTCATCACGCGCTTGAGGGTCAGCAGGTTTGTGTTTGCACTGACCACAAGCCATTATCGCATACTTTCCAGGCAAAACGTGATCCCTGGTGTCAGGGCAACTCAGCACCTCGTGACTCAACATTTTGTCTGGTGTGCCATGAACCGTGACGTGAGAAATTGGTCCAGACCCTGTTTGCAAGGTCACTTGAGACCAGGGGGTACCAAGACGTCCTGCTTTAATGCAACCCTAATTTGATCGGACACCGGACCCTGAACCACGACGTTTATTATTATTATTCAATTGGATTCAGAATAGGATTAAAATGAATTAAATTCAAATCAGACGGAACACCAAATCGGGACATCACTGGAGTAATCGGAAGGAACCCGAACAAGCAAAAAGCAAAGATGAACCTGGATAGGATTCTCATTTTACCTGCTGCTCCTCTTCCCTCAAACCCATCCAGGTACAAGCAAGTTCGATTTTTTTCCAAAAAAGATATAAAAATAAACCAATGTCACCCACAGGGTGACCCGTATCTTGCCAAAAGGTGACCACGTGTGACTTCTTTAAGGTCACACTGAGGTGAACAGAGCTGCTATCCACCAGGAGCGACTCCTTGAGGAATATCTGCCGACGAGAGATTCCGATGAGAATCGTTCTACAGAGTAACCATGAAAAATATGCGTTTGCCTCATAACGTCACCAAATGACGTCATAATGTCTCAAGCTTGACATATCCAGAAAGCACTCATCGAGGTGTTCAATTTGAGGTATTACACGATATGGTTCCTAAAACTTGAAAATTTGACCTTGGGGTCAAATATGTTTGACCTCAGGCGCTAATCATGAAGGTCAAGGCCAATCGCCACCAAAAATTAATCAGCTGAGCGCCAGACCATGAACTATATTCCCATGAAGTTTGAAGACGATCCAATCAAAATAACTCAAAAAATAAGGGTTTCGTCGACTCCCCTGATTTGCGATAAAGTGACCTTGACCTTTGACCTTGACCTTCAAAATTTTATGCGCTGAAAGGGACCTCTACAGGCCTCTGATATGCGAAGTTACAAAAATTTCCAATGATAACTGTGCTCTGCAGAGTGATTTATACGTGATTACAGACCAAAAAAAAAAAAAAACACATGAAGGTCAAGGCCAGTCGCCACCAAAAATCAATCAGCTGAGCGCCAGACCATGAACTATATTCCCATGAAGTTTGAAGACGATCCGATCAAAATTACTCAAAAAATAAGGGTTTCGTCGACTCCCCTGATTTGCGCCAAAGTGACCTTGACCTTTGACCTTGACCTTCAAAATTTTATGCGCTGAAAGGGACCTCTATAGGCCTCTGATATGCAAAGTTACAAAAATTTCCAATGACAACTGTGCTCTGCAGAGTGATTTATACATGATTATAGACCAAAAAAACAAAAAAAAACACATGAAGGTCAAGGCCAATCGCCACCAAAAAATAATCAGCTGAGCGCCAGACCATGAACTATATTCCCATGAAGTTTGAAGACGATCCGATCAAAATTACTCAAAAAATAAGGGTTTCGTCGACTCCCCTGATTTGCGACAAAGTGACCTTGACCTTTGACCTTGACCTTCAAAATTTTATGCGCTGAAAGGGACCTCTATAGGCCTCTGATATGCGAAGTTACAAAAATTTTCAATGACAACTGTGCTCTGCAGAGTGATTTATATGTGATTATAGACCAAAAAAACAAAAAAAACACATGAAGGTCAAGGCCAATCGCCACCAAAAAATAATCAGCTGAGCGCCAGACCATGAACTATATTCCCATGAAGTTTGAAGACGATCCGATCAAAATTACTCAAAAAATAAGGGTTTCGTCGACTCCCCTGATTTGCGCCAAAGTGACCTTGACCTTTGACCTTGCTTGACCTTCAAAATTGTATGCGCTGAAAGGGACCTCCATAGGCCTCTGATATGCGAAGTTACAAAAATTTCCAATGATAACTGTGCTCTGCAGAATTTTTTATACGTTATTACAGACAAAAAAAAAATACAAGCTGACTAACATATCTTGCAAAAACTTCGTTTTGGCAAGATAATAACTACAGATCAATAAATATTAAATAATGCTGGCTGCCAGCCCATGCGTCCGTTGAGGTTGAAATTTAAAACCTGTATTCCCCAAAACTGCTCGATCATAATTGTGACGTTTCACATCGATCGATGAAGCAGTGAAAGAGAAAGAATTTTTAAAGAATTTTTCTCAATCCAAGTTTCGCCTCTAATCTGTTCAGCAGTTTCAGAGAATATTTTTTGAAGTTTTTTTTGTTTGTTTGTTTTTTTTAGCAATATGGCTGCCGAAGCATCTGACCGATGATGTCGTCATTTTTTTTTCTGTGGACCAATTTATCCCTCGATGACCCTCATTCATATTTCCATTCCACGTATGCGACTACGACGTCATAACGAAGGCACCTATGACGTCATAAACAAAAAAATCACTTATTCCCCCAAGTTGAGTGCTTGCCACGTGTAAAGTTTCAATTTTTTTTCCTTGTTGCGGTTTCGGAGATTCAGAGGTCCAAAGGTTTTCCTTTTTTTCTAACATGACTGCCGCACCATGTGACGTATGACGTCATAATTATCATTCCATCATTCTGCATCCTGTCGTGAAAATTTCCTGTCGATTCGACAAGCCGTTGCAGAGAAAAACACGTTCTGTGGACACAAACAAACAAACAAACAAACAGACAGATACACGAATCCAAATGGAATCCCCTTTCCTGCGGCGAGGGTAACAAATCACGAGCTCATATCATCGGGAAGTTTGAAGAACGGACTGCAAGATTTCAAAATTTTGGATGAGTTGATCAGTAAGTTCTCCAACTGTTTGGTTGTGCAGAGGCACACCCCTTTCTTTCAGTTTGAAAGTTTTTTTTTAGTTGTTTCATTCTACATTCCTTACCTGGCTGGCATGAAATATGTCCAGACCTCCCCGATTGAGCAATATATGGTGGATGATGTAATTTCAAAAATCCCTTATTGAAGTCAAACCAACAGGTCTTGTCTCTGGATCCTTTCTGAAATAATGGTGTTACATTTGCTTCTCTCCAATCCTCTGGTACCTGTCCGAACTCCAATGAGCTGTTGAAGATATCGGCTAACTTCACACTTGTCTGCTCTGCCACCTCCTTGAATATTATTTGAGGCATATTATTTCGCCCTGGATCTTTATCGTCTTTAAGCTCACCTCGTTTCTTATTCACATCCTCCTTTTGGTATTTGGATCTCCTCCGAAAACCCTTGCTCATCGACATGATCGATACATCCAGCTATTAGCAATTCCACTGACCTCTTGTGCAAATGATTCGCTTCCCAGTGAACTCATGGCCTTCTGCAGGTTGTCCTTCAAATGACGTGGCTACCCGTCCACGAGTTGCACAAGCTGCCCTCTTTCCACACATCAAATCAATGGGGGGGGGGGTCTGCCCCCCTGCCTGCCAATGTTTCCAACAAAGCAACAGGCCTGACCCAATCATTGCATTCTTAACCAACATTTTTTTTACTGTGGACTTGGCGATATTTGCGAACCCATCACGACTCCGTCGTCCCATTTGGCTCCAAGTACTTCGTTACCTCCATCGCCGACGGTGGAATGAGGTCATGCGTTCAGCCCTCTCTATCTGTTTGTTTGTTTGTGTGCAGGATATCTCAAAAACCTTGTGGACGGATTCAAATGAAATTTGGTGGACAGGTTCGGTTTGTGACGAGGACGAATTGATGAGGTTTTGGTGAATGTGTAGAATTGTTCAAAACAACTGACCTCCATATCAACCAGCAATATTTCCTCCGAAAATACAGAACCTTGAGTCGAGGGATTCACAATCCATCAGATTGCCTTCTCATCTTGGAAGGCAAGGCCGAGTGTGAACATCGTTTTGGGTCCTTCCACAAGCCTTGCTTCGGAAAGCCACAGTGGAATGTTCTGGCTTCCTGAAAACATTTTATACAAGAATTCTCGAGTGTCAGTAATTTCTGCATGCTGACTTGAGATTTTTTACAAGGGACTGTTTTCTCACCATCGTTTTGGAATTTGTCGACATTACTCAGATTTTGCAAGGCATCCTCTCCCCATGCTTGCAAATAGTTGGTTGTACTCTTAACTCTTTTAAAAATTAATAAAGACCCTAAACTTCTTATATAAGGCCAGGACAGTTTATCTGAACATTTGTACGGTGATCTCAGTCTCATGGAGGGGCTTGGACATCCAGTACATAATGTGGAGGATAAAGACATGAAGAATCAATTCTGAGCTCCTCACCACATGCAAAGCTTTCTTCTGCAGCCTGATGGAGTATTTCTCTCCCGTCTGGGCTGGTGCTCCTGCCTCTCACCTTTCTCAGCTTCATGATGTGGTAACCAAAGCATTTCGGATCATCGGTATCTCGGCATCGTCTCCTCTGCTCTGTCTGTGATCCCCCCCCTTCCCCCCATATTTCTGCAGGGCGATCAAGATCTGCCAACAACCCCCTTCTGGTGAAACTACCAAAATCACGAATCACTGCTCACCTTCACTCTTTCATTCCTCTTTTCCCCGCCTTTGGAACAAACTCCCACACTCTCTTCAATCCCACTCTTCCCTCCAAGTCTTCAAAACAGCCAATTCATCACCACCTCTTACCTTCCCCATCCAAAACCACGATCTTTTATACCCCCATTAATCCACCCCAAACCCACCTCCTTCAAATTCCCTGCCAATTTCTCTACACTTATGATCTAGTCGTACGTATTGATGTGAAAAAGTATGTATACGTGTTTTAAACACATCGATGTTTGTAAAAAACAAACTTTGTTTGAAGCAAACCAATTACTTTTGATGTCACTTCTGTACTTTCTCAGGCTTGGTTGAAAACACGCAACCTTAAAGAAGCCGACATTCTTTTTTCATTTTATGACGAGGTGTTTGAAGAAGCATTTACCTTCATGAACCTTGAACTTCATCCAAAAATGCAACTTTTAGAATGCAATTACATCACTCAGGTAATGATGCTCCATTGTTTTGTTTGTTTGTTTTTCTTGTGATTAAAAAGCTCTATTTAGAAGAGACTTCCTTTGTGTTTATAACTCTTCGTACACTTTCCCTTTTGCATTTTTGTTTTTGCAGCCCTACATGTATCCGTCAAACCATTTCAAACAATTCATTTATTTCTATTATATTATATTAATTATATTAATAAAAAAATTGTTTTTATTAATAAAAGAAAAGGGCCTAATAAAACGAATAATGAGTCGTTTGAGTATTAACAGTGAAATTCCGATCCCATTTCAGTCAACAGATCTTTTGGAGGGGCTTCTTCCAAAGAAAAATGACCCGATGGATTTTGAGGCATCGCACATCGAGCGGCTCTTCGTGTTCGCGCTGATGTGGAGTTTGGGAGCGTTGCTCGAGAGAGATGACCGGGCCAAACTGGAAAGATTCCTGCGAACGCACAAAAGAAAGCTTGACCTGCCAAGCATTCCGTCCGAAAGCCAAGACACTATTTTTGAGTTTTTGGTCAACCAGAATGGTAGGTTGATGTTCAGGTGTATGCTTTGATGAAGTTTGCCATATTTGAGGATGGTTTGTAAGTTCACAGACAAATGCCCTGTTTTTTTTTCTTGCATTCACAAATCATGGTCATCCACATCCTCATCATCACGTACAAATGGAAATTGCATTGCTGTAAAGTTATTTAATCACATCAACCACTCTTGAGTCAAAGAGAGACGATAAACAAGAAAATACGTGGAAAGAAAAAAAAAATGAACTCAATTGCTTTTAATTTATCTTTTTTTAATTTGTGGATAACTTTATACAAGCTATGTCAGGTTTTTTTATTTGTTTTACAGTATGTTGTATTTATCATGGTTCTTTTTAAGCTTTCATCTTTCCTGGTGAAAGGTTTAACAGGACCCCTTGTCGTGTTCACAGTTTAGTGTGTGCTGTGTGGACTCACAACAAAAACAAAAATATTCTCCAATTTCAAGAGGAATTTTTTTTTCTTTTTAATGGCAGGTACCTGGGAACATTGGAACTCCAGAATTCAAGAGTATGTATATCTCTCTGACTTCATTCCCGAGTATTCTTCTATTCTTGTGCCAAATGTAGACAATGTAAGGACCAACTTCCTTATTGGCACAATTGCAAAACAATCGAAGGTAAGTGGTTTTTTTTAATTGCAGTCCTTTTTCAGAAAAGGCATTCGATGTATCGGACTGATTTTTATAGCGATACAGGAGCTGGCAAAAAATATTCGCCCCCCACCAACAGGTCCTCATTTCGATGAATTATACAGAAACAATTTTTACAAATAAACCTTTTTGATTCACAACAGAAAAGACCAAACTAAATACTCATAGTTGAAGGAGGTTATATGCAAGGAAGAGCTCCAAAACACATGTACGAATCAAAATTTAATGGTTGCAAAAGTCTTCAGCCTCTGAGGTCAATACTTGCTGAAAGCAACTTTTGCAGCAATGACTGCAAATATTTTTATGATTATTTCATTTTTTACACGTATTACCACTGCTTGTATTTTATTTTATCTGTCTATAATTCCAGCAATCTCTGTCTGTTTGTCTGATTGAAACTTGCCAGGAATATTGACGGGGCCCAGCAGATGTGCCTTTTCAAGGTTTGATGTCAATCGGACGAGCGGTTCCCAAGTTACGGCCATTTATCTGTCAACCAATGACAAGATACGGTGCTTTGACGTCACGAATGACGTCACAATTAGTGTTTAATTAATTAATTTTTTTGCACGATTGACAGTCCAATATGATTGAAACTTGCCAGGGATATTGCTGGGGACCCGCGGATGTGCCTTTTTGAGGTTTGATATGAATCGGACGAGCGGTTCCCAAGTTCGGCCATTTATCTGTCGACCAATGACAGGACAAGGTGCTATGACGTCACGAATGACGTCACAATTAATGTTTATTTCTTTACTTATTATTTTTATTTTTTTACAGAGATTTACATTTACAGAGAGAGGGGCGAGAGAGGAGGGGGGAAGAGAGGGGGCGAGAGAGGGGCCATCACAATGCAAGAGAGTGGGAAAGAGGAGGAGGCGAGAGAGGGGGACGGGAGAGGGGGCGAGAGATGAGGGGGGAGAGAGGGGGTCAAGAGAGGAGGCGAGAGAGGGCTGCACGTACTGGCACTCACATCCGGGCATGCACCTATGGGCCCGTACTGGCATATATAATTCTCTTTATTCATTCCAATAATTGCTTTTTCTTCTCTTTCATCTCTATATTCCGATCTTCATGATCTGTCTCTCCAAGGATAAGTGAATTCTTGCAGAAATTTTTTTGTAAAGCTCACTTGGCTTCACCTGCCTGGGTTTGAGGGTTGTGGCATAGCGGTTGAAACCAAAGTCCGATCCAGCAGGTTCCTCCTGATGACTCCATCTTTGCTCTTCTTCGGGTTCCTTCTTGGTCTTCCGTTTCATCCTGAGTCTTTTTGAATGGGTCTCCACCAGTTTTGCACTGTGAGATGATGAAAACTTTGCCCATTCTTCACGTGAAAATTGCTCTCGTTCTGCAAAGTTTGATGGGGATCGTCAATGGACATTATATATATATATATATATATATATATATATATATATATATATATATATATATATATATATTTTTTTTTATTTTTTTTTTTTTATTTTTATTTTTTATATATATATACAGTGCCTCGAGAAAGTCTACACCCCCTTTCAAATTTTTCACCTTTTGTTGCCTTGAGGCCTGAAATAAAATTGCATTAAATCAGACTTTTTTCCATCTTTATTTTCACATCGGAACCCACAACTTCGAAGTGAAAAACAGCTTCTATATATTTTTTAAAAATTAATTAAAAATACAAAACTAGAATATCTTGGTTGGATAAGTGTCCATCCCCCTTATAATAGCAATGATAAATGAGCTCAGATGTAACCAATCACCTTCAAAATCACACACCAAGTTAATTGACCTCCACCTGTGCAAAATTCCAGTGATTCTGATTATTTCAGAATATAATCAGCTGTTCCTGAAGGTTTCCTTTAGCTGGGTAGAGCATTTCACAGCAAAGACTCAACCATGAGCACCAGGATGACGGAGCACTAGCCGCTCACTCAGAATGATGCAGCACAAACCGCTCGCTCACGATGACGTGACGCGGCAAAAGCGTCCGCAGTGAGTGAACGGTTCGCTCAGAATGACAAAGTTCAGTTGTCGTTATTCTTCTTGTTGTTGGTGGTGGTGTTGAATTAAATCCACTCTTTAGCGAAAACGCGTTATCAGAACACGCTCTACCTTGCAGTAACTGCTAACTGCAAATTCTGATCAGGACACAAACTGGACCGCCATCGAACATAGGGTGCTTGGCAAGCACTCCAATTAGATGTTTGATGAGGAAGGCTGGCTTGGCAAGTGATTGCTCTGTCTGAAATAGAAAAAAAATGAACACTTTTTAAGCAGTCGGAACTGCTGCTAAGTTCTGGAGCCGAAATTTTGTAATTCAGCTTAGTTTAAGAGATTCTCAAGGTTATGGCATGTGCGGAAATGAAATACAGCTGCAAACATTGGTGTCTCCGAGCGTTTATAAGCATAACAATGTGCCCAGCGATTCATAGCTATCATGAACAGGCATTCGATAACATGAGTGAGGAAAGTGAAGAAAAAAAATACGATATCGTTGTGAAATCGTCGTGCCCTGTTCCAAGTCAAGGCGTGGTTGAGCAGGACAAAAAATATGGTGGTTTCAGACCCAAGCAAGGTAACCCAGGATGCACCTTAAGACCACAGAGAGCAGGATGGCTGAGGATGGCACCTGGTAAAGGATATAATTAATTATGGTCGTTAATTATCTTCAAAAGGAGTGTTTTAATTCACCCAAACACCCAATTTTCACTCAGGCACTTCCTTGGAGTGACCATGGTGTGCATACAAAGTTTCAGGCTGCTAGGTTTCATGGTTTTGGAGTTATGGAGGAGACACACTGATATACATTGACATTTATTAGTGTTGAATGTATGTATGTATGTATATATATATATATATATATATATATATATATATATATATATATATATATATATATATATATATATATATTCACTGCGTTTGGCCAACGTGTAAGGGAACTCTCTGCTGGATCTACCCTTCTGTCTGGAACTGGACCTCGCTCGCTCGTGCTTGTTCTGCATGCACAAGCCAAGGAGCTTCCAAAGAAGTCAGCTATAAAGTGGTGGAGAAGCACCGTTCAGGAGAGGGTTCTCAGAAGATTTCAAAGTCACCCATAATCCCTTTGAGTGTGGTGAAATCCATCTTTAAGAAGTGGAAGACATATCACACCACCCAGACTCCACCAAGACCAGGTCGACCAACAAAACTCTGCAGCCGGGCAAGCAGGAAACGAGTTTGGGATGTCGCTGTAAATCCAACGATGACTTTGAAAGATCTGCAAGGCTCTATGTCTGAGATGGGGATTAGTGTTCATCAATCAACAATATGCCGTTCTCTTCACAAAGCTGGCCTCTTGACAGGAAGCAAGAAATAAGCCATTACAGAAAAAGACACATCTAAAAGCTTGTGTGAAGTTTGTGCAAAAACATCTTATTGATAATGCAGCCATGTGGAGAAAGGTTTTGCGGTCAAACTTGAACGTTTTGGTCTAAATTCAAAGCGTTGCATCTGACGCAAGCCTCACACTGCGCATAACAAAGTCAACACTATCCCTAATGTCAAGCATGTTGGTGGCAGCATCATGTTTTGGGGCTGCTTTTCCTCCGCAGGGATGGGCAAGCTTGTCAGGATATAAGTGACAATGGACAATGTGCAAAGTCCAGGAGAATCCTTGATTACAACTGGCTTGAGTCAGCCGTGAATCTGAAACTGAGAAGGAGATTCACATTTCAGCAGGACAATGATCCGAAGCACAAAACAATCACCGGAGTGGCTGTGTGAGAAGGAAATTAATGTTCTTGAGTGGCCCAGTCAAAGTCCTGACTTGAACCAAATTGAACATCAATGGTGAGATTTGAAGATTGCAGTCCATCGATGATCCCCATCAAACTTGGTTGAACCAGAGACATTTTCACCTGAAGAATGGGCAAATAATTCACCAGCTCACTGTGAAAAGTTGGTGGATGCCGATACCCAAAAAGACTCATAGCTGTCATTGCTGCAAAAGGTGCTTCCACCAAATACTGACCTCAGGGGCTACTGAACACTTTTACAACCAGTAAATGTTGATTTTCACATGTTTTTTGCAGGTATTCGTGACGTGTACAGTCGTAACCTCCTTCAACTGGAATGTTTAGTTTGATATTTTCAGTTATGAATCCAAAAAGTTAATTTTGGAAAATAGTTTCTCCAGTGTTTGTTGTGGTGGTCTTGCTTGTTTGTTGGTGGACATGTTATATTTTCGGTAAGATGTGAATGATTTAACGTGTTATCATATTATAGAATGCATGATGGGAGTTGTAACTATGTGATAACACATTAAATCCTCCAGCGAGTAGAGTATGATTGGTGATGTTGCATTGATGGGTTGACTGACTACCTGGACGCAACTGAGGTTGCGGATCTGCTGATGTCGGTAATCTACTGATGTGGATCCATGACCAAGGCTGTGGATCCGCCGTTTGGAGAGGTTCTGTGCTGAAAGCATTGAAACCTTGAGGAAGAGCGTTGCCAACCTGATGATCCACGCAGTCAGTGACGCAGAGAGGGAACATCCACGGACTTCGGCTCCACGCTGATGAGGCTTGCTGACCCTCATCAGCGTGGAGCGGAAGCTCATCCCCCAGAGTTAACTGGTCAAATTCACAAGCATAATCTGGGTTAGCCAATTAAAAATTTGCCAGACATCTCACTGACTTGCTAATTAATTTTTTCTTGTCCTGGTACATTTGTTTCTGTTCGTGCAGGCTGTACTACTCATCGGAGAGCAAGGCACTGGGAAGACAGTCATGATGAGAGCTTACACGGCAAAGTACAATCTTGAAACACACTTGTCAGAAAGTTTTAACTTCTCCTCTGCATCGGAGCCAATGATGTTCCAGGTGTTTCTTTCAATTTATTTTTATATAAACTAGCAGATCACCCGCCCGGTGAACCATCTTGTTCCAAGCATGTAACACATTCTTCTGACACATGCCTTTTTGTGTAGGTTAAAAAAAAACAACCCATGAAGTTATGTACATGAAACAAAAAGATACCTACTGCTTATAATTCAAAACACTTCACTGCACTGGAAAACGTGGCGACAGGAACACCGTTCTGTTTGGAATACCCTCCACACCTGGAGGCGGTGCTACAAGATACACATTTACATGGACAATTTGCGTCCTCACCCTCCCCCAAGACCACCGGAAAAGATAAAAACACCCCTATACATTAATTGGGGTCACACTGATCATGTGCAGCAAGTATGGATGGAATTGGTCCACAACAGTCGGAGGAGTAGCGCGACAAACACCGGTGTGTGAATTATATAGAAAGGTGATCACAAATTATAGTTTCGTAAGGTGAATCACAAATACACACAAACACAGGTGATCAAGAAAGAATGATCACCTGTCTCACATCGGTATCGCAGCACTCTCTGAGGTTCGGAGACCGGATAGTGGCAAGATCATGGCGGGTGGTTACACCGAGTATTGGATTGGTCGCTCTGATTGTGACCATGCCCAAAGAGTTGCTGGAGCTGTGTCCAATAAGCTGACTCCAATGATGATTGAGGTAACACCGGTCAACGAGCGTACCCTGGATTTGTCACTCCTTGGGTGTTGTTACCCTGGTCTCTGTATTTGCTACGAATGAGGCGAGTCACCTCACCGTGAAGGACGCATTCTGTGTCACGCTCGGGTCTGTGGTTGATCACCCCAGGCATGAGACATGTGTTGGTCCCCATGGGTCTGGAACTGTTCAACAGAATAGCACGAAGTTCCTTGACTTTGCAAGAAGTCATGGACTGAGGATGGCTGGTTCATGGTTTCCGCGCCCACAGGCTCATCGCTGGACTTGGTATTCCAATGCTGGTGATGTGGAATTGGAGATTGACTATGTGGTCATTGATGGTCGCTGGAGGATGATCCAGAACTGCAGGGTCCACCGGAGTGCTCAGTTCCTCAAGACCGACCACAGGCTTGTGGTAGCAACACTGAAGTTGCAGCTAAAATCCGAGAGAATGGTACCGTCCCAGCCTTGGCTGGATGTTGGCAAGTTCAAGGAGGAGAGGGTCGCTGAGGAGCTTGCGAACAGGCTGAGGGGATTTTGGGGGTCTGGGTGCTTTGAGAGATCCTGAAGAGTTGTGGATTGCCTTCAAGACCACCGTCCTGGATGTTGCTGGTGGATGTCTTGGAACTCACCGAAGGGCAAAGAAGAATTTTGTCTCTCAAGGGATACCGGATACCATTGACCAGAGTCGCAGGGCCAGGCTGAATGGCAGAGCTGAGCTGTTCAGGGAGTTGAGGCGTTTTGGGTATTTGAGGGTCTTTCAGGTCTTCGGGGTGTTTTAGATCTTTGGGGTCTTTAAGGGTCTTCGGGGTACATTGGGTTTTTTGAGTATTATCAGTATCTTGGGTCTTGGGGATATTTTCAGTCTTTTCGGGCCTTCGAGTCTTTTGGGTCTTTGAGGTATTTTGCGCTCTTTGGGGTCATTTAGGTCCTCATGATCGTTTGGGCGTTTCGGGTCCTCTTGGGTGGGGGGGGGGTCTGTTGGGTCCTCTGGGTACTTTAGGTTAAGTATTTCAGGTTACAATTGTGGGTGACGTCAGGTCAGATATACAAGCATACATCCGTACATACATAATCACATACGATACACTTGCCAGGCTTGGGTTCCTCAGGTCCTGAGTTCAAATCCCACTCGGCTGTTAAATTAATACCAGGTGGGGTTGACTCAACCTGTCATCCTTCCGAGGTCGGCAAAATGAGTACCAGCTCACTGGAATGATTGAGCCATTCGAGTATCCTGTGTCGGAGTGGTGAGCCATCCAGGATTGTGCCCAAGAGCCCAGGAGACTGCTGCGGCAACAACAACGTTCTGCACAGAGTGTGGTCCCAATGGAATGGAATACACTTGCTCCATTATATATGGATATACAATCAATTTGATCTTGTGGAGTCATAAATGAACCCAACTTTAAAAGCCTCGTTATCATCATTTACCTGTGATACCTTGAAGCGTTATATTTTATTCTAAATCTGCTTCTTATGAACCGCTTTCAACTTTATGGGCTTTATGGGCACAACATATGGACCAGCAGGTGGGCGCAGAATGACTGTTTTCATCGATGACATTAACATGCCATTCATCAATGCCTGGGGAGACCAGGTAAGCTTCTTTGATCTTTTATCTCATTTCTTCAGCCAAATATATAGAATGCTTTTTTTTACGATTGCACATTGAAAAAAAGCCAAATTGCTTGTGTGGTGTGCAGCAGGTACTCTGATGCTTGGCATACTCTTGCCAACATGATAGATGATATCATATTTCGAAGTTTGACAACCTCTCTTGACAGCCTGCTGACATTTGGCAGGATTTACAAAGATTTGTTTATCCCCAGAAATGAAATGCAACTGAACTTTTCCTGCTGTACTTTTAACTGCTGGACAATTACCTTCCTCGTGTTTACCCATTTGTCAAAGGCACAGACATGTCACGATGAAATAGAACATATTTCATTTATCCATGACACACTATACCGTACACCAGCCTCGGTACTGGGCATTGCCTGGTGCTGTTCATTTTTAATAAATCCTGTTGTTAAAAATCCTGTTGTTAAAAATCTGGTGTTAAAAATTCTGGTGTTAAAAATTCTGTTGCCATTTTTAAGAAATCAATTTTTTTTTTCTATTTTTTTGTTGTGTGAGCCGAAAACACTTCCCTCCACCCAGTAAGGAATGGGGTCGGTGATCATTTAATATTACCTTTCACACAACTACAAAGACTTAGGCATGATTGAGTAGTTAAAAAAAAATCCAATTGGCCGAACACACTCCCAGGCACTCACTGAGGAACCTCTGAAAGTATGACGAACCCAATGGTACGTGACTTTAGCGCCAACCTGTACTTTTTCCCACCTGCGTAACCAATCCTCATGCTCTTCCCTCCACTTATCCACTGCTGCAGCTGACCACAACCTTGACCATGAACTTGGATAAAGAGTTTTCGCAAAATTCTCACAAACCCAGCCGATCAAAACTCAGGACAGGGTGAAAAAATTTTGCATTAATGAAATTGTATTTTCATCTGAATTGTTCGATCAGAATAATTTTCAACCTTTTAACTGAGAATCACTCTTAATTGAATTATCTCTTTTTTATGTTTTTTTTTTATAATACAGACTTACTGATCAATCATCAATCAGCCTGGATTTGAAATGATCCACATTTGAAGATGTTATCCACACCTTTGTTTTTTACCTTTCAGATAACGAACGAGATCGTTCATCAAATGATGGAAATGCATGGAATGTACAGCCTGGGCAAACCTGGGGAATTTCTGACGATTGAAGATGTGCAGTTTGTAGCTGCCATGATTCATCCCGGTGGTGGCAGGAATGACATTCCGCAACGTCTAAAGAGACAATTCTGTGTCTTTAATTCTACCTTACCATCAAATGCATCAATTGACAAGATATTTGGCAACGAGTTTGGTGAAAGTTTGATTTTTCTTTTTCCATGAGAAAAAAAAAAACATTAAGTAATAATTTATTTGATAATTTACTTTGCGATATTCCAGAGTTAGAATTGAGGCTGAAGTGTCACAAGTGGTGTCACATTAAATCTGAACCCCATTAAATAGCTGTGTATTTTGAGTTTGTGGCCACATCATATGTTGAACACGTTGGGAGCGAGATGGATACTCAGTTGAGCGCGTACCTCCGCCACGTAATGCCTGATCCACGAGAACATATCGGGCCCAATACATTTTTTTGAAATATCATGCTATACATCGTTTCTGACCACATCTCTCAATTGTGAAGAATCACTTTGGAAATTAAATAATTCTCGTATCCAGATCCTCTGTGATCCGATTGACATGAAATATTTACCATAGGTGTGACTGCTCATGTAGAACGTTTTAATGATAATTATGACTTCAAAGGTCACGTGGTGTGGCAGCCAAGTTGTAAAAAAAGGAAAAACTTTGGATCTCTGTATCTCCGAAACCACTTCATGGGGGGAAAAAAATTGAAACTTCGGACATGTTTGTGCCCCTGGCGTCATTTGTGTTTATTAACCTCAATTATCACCTGTAATTGCCTGAAATTATTCATATTCCCATCATCTCATTTGAATATAACCTCATGATTATTTGTGCAAAAATTTCCTTCTAATTTCCTTGTGACAATCGTACCGGTCGGCGACCAATCAATTGGATCTTTGTCAGTTGGGGTCTGTGACTTGTGAGTGGCGTTGCAGTGATCACATCAACAGCGGGACGTTTTTGTAACTTGTATTTCAAATAAACAGATACAAAGTCGAACAAGAATGAGAGCAATCAGAGATTGCAGACCCTCGCCAGGACTTGTTTTGTTTTTTTTTTGCTGCGGTATAACTGTATCGGGCAGAGCTTGGATCAGAATTGCAATTGGAGAACCAAAGTTGAGCAACAAACAAAGATCCAAGAACGTGTTTGATCATCAGCACAATCACATACATTGCAACCAAGTTAATTTTCTTGAAATATGAAGTTAATTTTCACACGGAAAGTTGCCTTGTCAGGAATATTCAAAAAAATATATCAGTTCGGTGAAGGACAAACCAAACAGATTTAAAATAGAGTTCATATTGCAGATGTTAGTGTGTTTTTAACTTCGTTCAATTTGTTGTGATGATGTGCAAAAACAGGTACACAAGTTGTTGATTGGATATTGTGCTGCATTGACAACCTTCCTCTTGTCAGGAATCATTGGATGTGGTTACTTTGATCCATGTCGAGGTTTCAATCCTGACCTGAAGAATCACGTGATGAAGCTGGTCTCTGCAACGCGTATCCTGTGGCAGTGGACTAAGGTATATATCACCGCATGGCTCTCTCACCCCTCTCCCTCTCTCACCCCCTCTCCGTCTTTCACCCCTCTCTCTCTCTCGCACCCCCATGCCACCCCTCTCCCTCTCTCCCTCTCCAACTCCCCTCCGTCCTCTCTCCATCCTTTCTCTCCCTCCTCCCTCACTCCTCCTTCCCTCTTCTCCCCCTCCTATCTCGCTCCTCTCCCTCTTCATAATGTGATCTCATCAAAGTTGGCCGACTGGTATGCTGGTGGCCATTTTAGTTGTACATAACCATGGGCTAGCCCTTTAACCCCATCCAGCAAAATTACTAAAACAACGGGGGCTTTGACATTTTATGTCTTTTTTACTTATTTTTTTTTATTGAAAAGATTTGTCTTCTACCTTAATTAACATAAATATTTCCTGCAGGTGAAGATGCTCCCAACACCTTCGAATTTTCATTACATCTTCAATCTGCGGGACCTTTCACGCGTCTGGCAAGGCATGCTGTCCATTCATTCAAAGGAATGTCAATCAAACGCCGTACTCCTTGCTCTATTCAAGAATGAATGCTTTCGAGTCATTGCAGACCGGTGGGTTCATCTGCCGTCCATCTACATTAGATGAGTCAGAATACACTGTGTGGTTGAAAGCATGCATTTGAAGATTATATATGTTGTTTGGTCTTGTATTGAGCAAGAAAAATGAAACAACGACAATGGCACTCAGTGGAGAACATACCTCCACCAGGCTGAACAGTTTACATTTTGCCTTCCACCCATAGGCTGGATCTGTGTCCGGACCTGAACCAAACTCTAATTGGCTCGTTCTTGTCACCTAACCAACTCATCCACCTGGTTTTGTCATGGCTTGGCCCAAACTCTTTGAAATATCAGGCGATATATCGTTTTTTGGCCACATCTCTCTCACTGGTGAAGAATCACTTGTAAAATTAAAAAATAAATCTGTAATCCGGATTCAGATCTTCACCAAAATCGAATCAATTCGTCCTTGTCACACACCCAACCTGCCCACCAGATTTCATCCAAATCTGTCCGAAACTTTCTGAGATATCCTGCACACAAACAGACAAACAAACAGGCAGACAGGTGGGAAAACATACAACCTCCTTCCACCTTCAGCGGTGGAAGTAACAAGGCACGAACAACACAAAAAAGATATTGATTTTTGGAGATTTGGTCTTGATGTGAATTACATACAGGACGTGAGGATACACTTGCAAATCTCATTGTGCGGACTGTAGACCATTAAATGTTCAATGTTTTCCATCCCATCGTTTTATTGGACATGGTATGGCCAAAATAACAGATGGGACACGTTTGAAATGGAAACGTCTTTTAATTATACCAGCAGATACCCATCTACAACGGGTATGGGGGACAGGACGAATCACAACACTCGGTTACGGTCGTTTCTTTGGATGTTTTACACCACATTCAACAGCTCAGTTCATATTGGTGGTGTGTCTGGGTGCCCATGGTACGTTTGAGACCGGTCCCTTCAGATTGTTGGCCTTGACACATATTTCCAGATGAGTAACTCGAAGCATTTCACATTTTCATCCTTTCTATGTTACCTCCATCAACACATTAACAACATGGCAGGATAAAAGTCGAAAATGCTGAGTTGAACAAACGTCCTGAACTCACGGACTTAGTTAAGTAAAGCACGTCGTCCGGGACCCAGCCGTCAGTTTGCAGCCCAACGCTGCTGATTGTGACGTCATCGATTCCCTCTTTAAAAATTATATCTATATTCCATTTTTTGAATCCGCTATCACCTGCGTAAATAAATGGAACACATAATGTGAAGATTTCGGAAGTATGAACAGAATATGTTCAGAGAAAAGTGTGTTTGAAGTTCCAGGCTTACGCCCATTATATATTCTACGAACGATGTTAACATACGATACTAACAAATACCACCCGTCGCTTCGCCGACAGGAATACCATCTTCTGATCAGATATCACGTTCTACATATGCAATTATGACGTCATAACGAAAGCACGTATGACGTCATCAAAACATTACACTTATTCCGCATGAGGAGGACTTTCCGTGTGACAAGTTTCAATTTTTTTCCGTTTGTGCGGTTTCGGAGATGCAGAGGTCCAAAGTTTTTTTCCCCCGTTTTTCCAACATGGCTGCCACACCACGTGACCTATGACGTCATTTTTACGATTTTCACATCTACATGAGTAGTCGCACATATGGTGAAAATTTCTTCTCAATCCGTCAAGCGGTTGCGGAGACGGTCAGACAGACAAACGCACCCAAACGCATTACCCTCTCCTTCAACGAGGGTAACAAAAACAAGGACAAATGTGTCCAAGAGCAGCGTCCTCAAGGTTTTGTCGGCTAAAAAACAAAAAAAAAAAAAAAAAAACAACAACTTCCGATATTTCGTCACGTGCCTTGATTAAGCCAATAGCGAGACCCGTCATAGTGTATTTACGTATTTACGATATATCTTGCTTTTACGAAATAAATAATGTATTTACGAAATTACAATACGATAAATGGAATAATCTTTAAATAGTAACGTGAACTTTTCGAAACTTTAAAGCAAATGTCCGAATATATTTGAAAGTTCATGATAGACGCTCTCAAAAGGCACCCTCAATGCGAGGATGTGTACATGTGCTTAGTATTTAAGGAGATCCAGATCCTGTATATACAAGATCCGAGTTCTAGAGATAAAGGTTTTGTCTTCACAAGAAGAAGAACAAGAAGAAGAAGAAGAAGAAGAAGAAGAAGAAGAAGAAGAAGAAGAAGAAGAAGAAGAAGAAGAAGAAGAAGAAGAAGAAGAAGAAAAAGAAGAACAAGAAGAAGAAGAAGAAGAAGAAGAAGAAGAAGAAGAAGAAAAAGAAGAAGAAGAAGAAGAAGAAGAAGAAGAAGAAGAAGAAGAAGAAGAAGAAGAAGAAGAAGAAGAACAACAACAACAACAACAACAACAACAACAACGCCGAGAGCTCTCTATGAGCAGCGTTCGCTACGCGAGACGCTGCGAAAAACTGTAATTCCCTTCCATTGTCATGGAATTGTTCCACCCTGATATCTGTCCTATCTTTTTGCCACACCTGTATAATCTTCTTCCACTTTTCCCACCCACTTAGTTTTACAAATGCAGAAGATAAGAAACGGTTTGAGAAGTCGGTCACACGAGTGGTCCAGGAGCACGTTGACCCTGAACTGGCACAACAGTTGCACCCTGAGCCGTATTTTGTCGACTTTTTGCATGATGCACCAGAGGCCACAGGTGAAGAAGATGACGATGCTTGCCTGGTTGCTCCCAAGATATATGAACAGGTACTGCACCTTCATTTAGTTGAGATGTCATTCTCTGTAATTGATCGCAATGACTATGATATGTCATGCTGTCTGTTTCTCTATCACATTCCCAAAGCACCCCACAAGTAAAGGAAGACATATTACAGATTTCATGAAGAAACTTAACAGATGTAATGTTTAAAATTTTGGAATTCACCTCCTTGTATTTTAAAATACAGCACTGCATCAGGTCAGGTAAGGTGTGGGAGCACGCGCCGGTGCAGCGCATCACTTCGTCCACTTTCCAGCGGTATTCCAGGGGCCTCCGTCTGGCCATCCCCCAGGCAGATGCCTGACCCATCCCCATCTCCTTGAGATGCCGATCAACCTGCTGCAACCACGAGGCACGTGGTCGGCCCATTGGCCTCCTCCACTCACGAGACTCCCTCGCTGAGAGAATCTGGTGAGCAGGATCAGCGTCAGGAAAACGAGCCACATGTCCGTACAGCCGCAGCTGATGATCACGGACCATGCAGGTAACAAATCTCATCCGAGTCTCTCTCAGCAACCGCTCGTTGAACACAAAGTCTGACCAGCGATAGCCAAGGATTCTCCGAAGAGACCTGGTACCAAAGGAATTAAGTCTCAATCTCAGATCCCTGGTCAGAGTCCAAGTCTCTCATCCATAGAACAAGACTGGAAGCACCAAGGACCTGAAGACTCGGACTTTCGTCCTCCTGCAGAGGTACCGGCAGCGCCATACCCCATGATCCAATGAATCCGTGACTCCCCAGGCCAAACCCAGCTGTCTGTTGACCTCTGGCTCAGAGCCAGCAGAGACATGGATATCACTGCCAAGGTAAGGAAATCTCTCCGTGACCTCAACATCCTCCCCACAAATAGGTACACACAGGAAAGTAGTGTCCAACATGTCATTGAAAGCCCTGATCTTAGTTTTGACTCAGAAAACCCAGATTCCTCGCGGCTCCGACTCCTCATTCAGCATCTTGAGGGTCCCCACAAGGACATATACAGTCTCCGCAAAGATGACTGCATCATCTGTGACATCAAGGTCAGAGATCTTGACATTCCCAAACGACGGGTTTGGAGGAACGCAATGCACGAATTCCCCTGTAGGCAGGACGAGAATCACTTTTTCATGACGAGACGTATTTTTCATGAATCAGCAGGACGAGACGAGTCTCATCCTCCTCCAAAGTTTTCACATTTTGATGCCACCTGAGCTTATTTCATGATGCTTTCAAATGAACCTCAATATGTAGTCTTCACAAACCACTCCAAAGTGATAAAACCAAAAAAGAAATGCAGATAAAATGTGAATAAGTTTGATTATCAGAGAAAATCAGATGATTCTCAGTTGCATAATTAATCAACCCTTTTGCGAATTAACCCGACATCACTTCAGAAGCAAATTATTTGTTTGAAAGATTACAAAATAAGTGTCATTGGTTTCACCTGGATGTAATCAGTGGTTAATCTTCAGAATTAAGCTCCCACACTTATCTGAGGAGTTTTAAGGTGCATCTCACTTGGTTGACCAACAAAGGCAAACCTGAAGACCAAACAACTTTCCAAAGAAGTCAGACATAAAGTGGTGGAGAAGCACTGTTCAGGAGAGGGTTATCAGAAGATTTCAGAGAAACTCAATATCTCTTTTAGTGCGACGAAATCCATCATTAAGAAGTGGAAGACGTATCACACCACCCACAATCTACCAGATCAGGTCGCCCATCCAAAATCAGCAGCCGGGCAAGCAGGAAACTGGTTTGCGATGGCACTGGAAATCTAACGATGAGTTTGAAAGATCTGCAAGGCTCTATGTAAGAGATGGGGGGGGGGGGTCAGTGTTCATCAATCAACAACATCTCGTTCTCTTCACAAAGCTTGCCTCGATGGACTTGTGGCAAGAAAGAAGCCATTCCTGAAAAAAGATGCATCCAAAACTCACGTTGAGTTTGCAAAAACAATCATCTCAATGATACTGCAGAAATGTGGAGACAGGTTTTGTGGTCATACCAGACAAAAATTGAAAATTTTGGTCTAAATTCAAAGTGTTCCGTCTGGCGCAAGTCGAACACTGCACATCACCCAGTCAACACCATCCCTCCTGTCACGCATGATGGTGGCGGCATCATGTTATGGGGCTGTTTGCATCACCAGAGACTGGCAAGCTTGTCAGGACAGAGGGGACAATGGACGGTGCAAAGTGCAAGAGAATCCTTGATGAAAACCTGCTTGAGTCGGTCAAGAATCTGAAATCGGAGATTCATATTTCAGCAGGACAAGCACAAAGCTGAAGCCACACTGGAGTGGCTTAAAAAGGAGAAAATAAATGTTCTTGAGTGGCCCAGTGAAAGTCCTGACTTGAGCCAAAGTGAACATTTATGGCGAGTCTTGAAGATTGCAGTCCATCGACAATCCCCATCAAACGTGACAGAACTGGAGCAATTTTTGATGTGAAGAATGGAGAAAGGTTTCACCATCTCACTGTGCAAAGTTTCCAGAAGAGACCTCCCCAAAAAAGACTCAAAGCACTCATTGCAGCAAAATGTGCTTCCACCAAGTACTGACTTCAGGGGCTGAATCCTGCTGCAACCGGTGAATCTTGATTTCATTTGGTGTTTTTGAAGCTATTCCTGACATGTCCTCCTTCAAATACAACAGTGTTTGGTTTGATCTCTTCAGTTATGAATATAAAAGTTAGTTGTTTCTCCCTAATTTGTAATTCATCCATATATGGCATTATTGGTTGGGGGTGAATACCTTTGCAGGCCGCTGTATGCATCGTTGCACAAGTCATAAAAATGTGGTTCTGAAAAGACCAAGAATGCAAAAACGCCAAAACTTTTTAAATGCTTTTGTTTCAAAGAAAAATGTAAATGTTTGCCATGAAAACAGAGAAGACGATGGTGCTGGAGATTTGAGGAGCAATAATTTGTTGGTGTCTGAAAGGTTGATCTGAAGGAGAATTTCTTATTTTAATACCTGGTGTTTGACTGATTTGATTCAAAAAAATCCATCCATCCATCCATCGATCCATCCATCCATTGATCCATCCATTGATCCATCCATCGATCTATCCATCTAGCCATTGGAGAAGAGGAAGGATTTAATGTCTGAAGCGATGATGGATTCCATAACCTTGCTGATGGTTGGGAGAAGGCTGATTGGTCTGTAGTTGCAGGGATGTGTTTTGCACCTTTTTTATACAGGGCAGTAATGTTTGCAGATTTCCAAGCAGAGGGCAGATGACCTTGAGCAAATGAGAGGGTGAATAAAACAAAGAAAGGGTGAGCAAGAGCAGAGGAGCAGGTTTTTAGGACACGTGGGCTGATGCCGTCTGGACCGGTTACAGAATCTGAGTCGAGGTTTGAAAGCAAGCTCTCCACCTTGTCAGGAGAAAAGGACGCAGAGTCCAGGGACAGTTGGGTGCGACTGGGTAAGGTGGGTAGAGAAAGTGATGGGTTTTGGACACAAGATTTTGTTGCAAACACCGAGTTTAGGCATTCAGCCTTTTCATTATGCGGTATCAGCAGTGCGGCCATTTGAGGTAAGGGAGGGGATGGAGGAGGAACATACACCAGTAACAGATTTGATTAGACCCCACCAGGATTTTGAGGAGGGAGAGAGGTTTGAGAGTTCAGTCTTGAGATTCAAAAGATGTTTTCTGGCTCTCCTGAGGGTAGACACACACTTGGCCTGAGCTTAATAGAAGGAACTGAGATACTGAGATATGGAAGGAACTCATTTGGGTTTGCTTTCCTTGAGGCAGAGGCAAGTTGTTTTCCCTTCGGTATGTGCTTTTGCAAGAAAGATCGTGACAGTGAGACCCAGGAGTTTGAGTGACTGAATTTCCCAAAGAGGATTTTTAAGAAAGTAGATTGGGGTGGGGGGGGGTTGTTGCCAGGTGGCTCTTTCGGAGAAAGATGGGTGAGAGTGTGAGATTTGGCTGGATGAAAGACATATTCCAAGTGTTTGATCCACTTGTGATGCAGCTTGCCTGCTGAGTGCTGAGGGATGACGGGTGTCATGGCAGAGGGTTGAGTCATCAGCAAATCGATAAAGGGTATTTCCCAGTCATAAAAATCATGATTGAAGATTATAGAAAGGACTTGGCTGAAGACACTGCTGTGGAGCACTCCAGTCGGTAAGCCATGTGTGGAGTTGGCCTTGGATGCCATCGGCAGAGAGGATGGAGAGCAATGTGGGATGTCAGACAATCAAAAGCACGAGATATGTCCAGAGAGACGACACCGATCTCATGTCTGACATTGAGGCCTTCCATCCATTGTTGGGCGAGTAGAAGCAGCGTCAACACGGCAGAGTGACCTGGTCTGAATCCAAAAACGGTGATCCGAGATGAAGCTGTTTGAGAAAAGGAAGGATTTCATATCAAATGCAATGAGGGATTGCATGACCTTGCTGATGAGTGGAAGTAAAGGTGGATAAGTCTGCAGGTAAGAGGATCAGTTTTGCACCTTTTTATGTAATGCGGTGATGGCTCATTTCCATTCGGATCGAAGATGACCGAGGGCAAACAATCGGGTAAAAGGAGCAGGGAGAGGATTCACAAGAGCAGCGGAGCAGGTTTTTCGTACGTGTGGACTGATGCCATCCAGTCGAGGGTTGATAGAAACCTCTCTACCTTCTCAGGTGCAAAATATACAGAGTCCAGGAGCAGTTGGAAACGACTGTGGATGGTGGCTACAGGCAGTGAGCAGTTGGGAACTCAAGATTTGGAAGCGATTACTCAAATTGAGGAATTCGGTCTTATCGCCAGTGGAGTCAGAGGTGGTGCCATTTGAAGTGAAGGGATGGATGGAAGGAGAACATACACCAGATACCGACGCTAAAAGCCACCGCCATGTTTTATTAGAGGAGGGAGACAAGTTTGAATGTTCAATGTTGAGGTGGGACAGATGCTGTTTTACCGCTCTTCATGAGAGTGGACACACATTGGTTGCAGGCTTTTTGGAATGCACTGAGATTGCCTTCCGTCGGATTTTCCTTCCACGAAGAGAAGGCAAGTTGTTTCAGAGCAACTGCCTGGTGTTGCCTTCATGGTTAAAGTTGCTGGCTTGAGATCTTAGGGTCTTGATGAAGATGAGATGGGATGAATCTGTGCGAACGGATAGAGAGCAGGATTCTGTGGAACAATTCCCAGGGTGAGTTGATATCAAGGGCAGTAGAAATGGGAGACCAGTCCAGAAGAGGGATGGCCACTTGCGGTCCGTGCCAACCTGCTTGAGTGAAAAGCCAGACTCGTCAGCATTGAGGCAGCTCTTGGAGAATAGCCAGAGAGATGTCGTCTCTTCCAAGGATATTGTCAGATGATTCGATTGGAGCAGAAGAAAAGCAGGAGACATTTGTGTGGGAAGTTTGTCATCCCCCAAGTCCAGTGGTTGTTTCTCTTCCGGCCCGAGTGTGAAATCCCAGTCGTTCGCCGCGAGTGGTTCACATTCTCTGCTTTCTTTCGGGAAACTTTCAGACCGTATTTGTGGAGGAACTCGGTTAAAGAAGCAATATTTACCATTTCTTAACTGAGTTTCTTTTTTTGTGATATATCTTGATAATGTTCGTCTGGTTCAACTTTATTCTCCTAATTTAAATCTTCGATGATTTTCTTCCCAAACTCACATACAGAAGCAGTTCCTGCTTTCATACCTTTCCTCTTGACCAACGAGGTTGTTTGTTTCCTGTTTTTTTTTACATGTCGTGACAGATTCCAAGTTTTGAAGAATTGAACACAAAATTGCAGCAATATCAAGATATGCACAATGAACTTGTCCACGGCTCAGTGCTCGACTTGGTGTTCTTCGAAGATGCGATGACACATCTCATTAAGGTACGGATGAGGTGACATTGTGATGGGAAAACATTTTAATACAAGAAAAAGAGACATCATTAGAACTTCCACTTTATAACTGCCGGCGGTGATGAGCAGGTACCAAGACGTCCAGCTTTGAGCGGAAACCTGACCCTGACCCATGACATTTGTTATTATTCAAGTGAATTTGTAATGGGATTAAAATAAATTCAATTCGAATCAAATGGAAGACCAAATGGGAACTGTCCTGCATTGGAGTCATCAGAAGGAAACCGAACAAACAAAAAGTAAAGATGACGTCATCAGGAGGAACCTGGATGGGATTCGGGTTTCAGATGCTACTCCTTCACCCTCAAACACATCCAAGCGCAGCCAAGTGAGCCTTTTTCAAAATAAATAAATATATAAAACAACCCAGGTTCAAAGAATTAAATAATTCTGGCTGCCAGACCGTGTGACTTATCAATTATTCGTACATACCCTGGTATCGCCACGGCTTGGGGAACATTGGTGTGAAGTTTCCCCTTGATCTGTCCTGCGGTTTTGGAGAAGATCTTTTTGTGGGTTTTGGGGAAATCCTATAATATGGTTGCCAAATGATGTGACCTATGACGTCATATGTGTCAAAGTTTTGTTCCTCATGCAATGGCGGTGACACCTGCGCAATTTCATGTGTATTCATTTCAAAGTAAATAAAAATAGGACCGCACATCTTGAAGCTCACCTGGATCAGGAGTAACAGTCACTCAAACTCCCCGCATATTCCCTTCGACCCTGAATTGTTTTTTTTAATGCCGTGAACAAACTTTGGGACATCACGGGACCAAAGTACCGTGATGTAGGGTATTTCCTTTTTGTGTAATTGTGTGTGCAGATTCGGAGAAGAGAGCAAATACCTATATTGGAGACCCCCCCACAGACCACCCCCTCCCACAGACCCCCCTAAACCCTGATTTTTAAAAACTTTGGTACATCACGGGTGATGAAGGTTGTGGTCAGGTTTCATTGAGATTGTGTGTGTAGTTTCGGAATAGGAAACAAATACCTATTTTGGAGGGTCAACCCACTGCCTCCCCCTCCCACCCCACTCCCCCCCACTCCCCCACTGGTAGACCCCTTTAATGAATGCAGATTTTGATGTGGTCAATACCCTTTGGTACAGTTCCTATAGAAAGTCTCCATCCCCTTACAAAATTTTCACCTATTGTTGCCCGATAGCCTGAAATTAAATTACATTAAATCAGACATTTTCCACCATTATTTACACATCGTGACCCACAACTTCCACGTGAAATACAAATTCTACAAATTTAAAAAAATTTGTTAATAATACAAAACAAGAATTTCTCGGTTGAATAAGTGTGCTCTCCTCTTGTAATAACAAATGTAAATGAGCTCAGGTGTAACCAATCACGTTCAAAATCACCCACCAAGTTAATTAGCCTTCACCTGTGTTAAACTGCAGTGATTCTGATTATTTCAGAATAAAATCAGCTGTTCCTGGAGGTTTCCTCTCCTGGGTCGGTTAGGGTTTCACAGTGCATTTCACAGCAAAGACTCAACCATGAGCACCAAAGAGCTTTCAAAAGACCTCTGGGATGAAGTTGTTGAAAGGCACAGATCAGGAGATGGGTATAAAAAATATTTCAAAGTCCTTGAATATCCCTTGGAGCACAGTCAAGATAATCATTAAGAAGTGGAATGTGTATGGTACCACCAAGACCTTGCCTATATCAGGCCGTCCCTCCAAACTGTATGACCAAGCAAGGAGGAGACAGATCTGAGAGGTCACCAAGAGGCCAAAGACAACTTTGAAAGAGCTACATACCTTTATGTCAAAGACTTCACTGCGTGCATATGACAACATTATCCCAAGCACTCCACCCACAAGTCTGGCCTGTACGATAGGGTGGCAAGAATGAAGCGATTACTCAACAAAACACACCTTGAGTCCCGTTTGAGGGATGCAAAAACCACCCTGGAGATTCTTAAGCCATGTGGAAAAACGTTTTGTGGTCTGACGAAATCAAGATGGAACTTTTTTGTCAAAATGCAAAACGTTATGTTTGGCGCAAACCCAACACATCACATCATTCAAAGAATCCATCCCAACTGTGAAGCATGGTGGGGACAGCATCATGTTATGGAGATACTTCTGATCAGCAGGGACTGGAACACTTGTCAGGATAGAAGGGAAAAATGGAGCAAGATACAAAAAAATACATCATGAGTACATCATGATGACCGTACATTATGAGTGGTGAAGCTTGTGGTCCAGTTTCATCAAAATGGTGTGTGTAGTTTCAGAGAAGAGAGCAAATACCTATTTTGGGGGGGTCAAAAAGATTCCTGTAGACCGCTTTAATGAGCGCAGATTTTGATGTGGTTGATACACTTTGGTACGTCATGGGTGATGAAGGTTGTGGCCAAGTTTCATCAAAATCGTGTTTGTGGATCAAACTATAATGACCGAAGTGTTTACGGATTGACACCAACTCACTCACCTCCGGACGCTGCTCGATCGTATTAGCTCACCGGACTAAAAATGAAAAGTCTCGGTGAGCGAACAATGAAAGTAGGTGCAGGTTTACCTGGTAAGAGTTCAGTTTCAATGAACAGTATGCAGGTCATCTTGGGCCAAGTTGACTCTTCCTGCATTGTGCCCTGTTTTTACCCCCTGAATCATACTCGTAAACATTTAATTCTGTCAATAAAGATAAAATTATTTGGATTTTTGTTTCTGTCCCTCGTCCCCAAGATCTCACGAATCATCTGGACATCCCCGGGAAACGCCCTTCTTGTTGGGGTTGGCGGATCTGGCAAGCAGAGCTTGACACGACTTGCTTCCTTTATTGCTGGCAATGAGATATTTCAGATCGTATTGACAAGGTACGCACACCTTGGTGTTTATCTTTCCTACGTTTTGAAACTCACGGAACATTTTTGGGTTTTTTTTCTCCAATGAGAATTGGGAATTATCAACTCAGCTACAATGCAGCAATGTTTGACTTCAACTGGGTTACAAGACTTGTTTTCACAACACCAGCTGATGTAAATTACTGTATCATTATGGCTGTGTGACAGAGACTGTATCATTATGGCTGTGTGACAGAGACTGTATCATTATGGCTGTGTGACAGAGACTGTATCATTATGGCTGTGTGACAGAGACTGTATCATTATGGCTGTGTGACAGAGACTGTATCATTATGGCTGTGTGACAGAGACTGTATCATTATGGCCGTGTGACAGAGACTGTATCATTATGGCTGTGTGACAGAGACTGTATCATTATGGCCGTGTGACAGAGACTGTATCATTATGGCTGTGTGACAGAGACTGTATCATTATGGCTGTGTGACAGAGACTGTATCATTATGGCTGTGTGACAGAGACTGTATCATTATGGCTGTGTGACAGAGACTGTATCATTATGGCTGTGTGACAGAGACTGTATCATTATGGCTGTGTGACAGAGACTGTATCATTATGGCTGTGTGACAAACACTGTCATGGCCAAACATATTGTCACCCCTTGTGCATTTTTTTTTCAAATAATTCACAATTTTCTCCAAAAATAAGTTTAAATTGACAAAAGTATTTTGTCTCCACAATTCTTTATTTCACTGTTAATATTACAGAAGCTTTGTTTTTGATTCAGAACTTAATAAATCCTTTTAAATCAGAAAATAAAAATATGGCATTTACAAAATTATTTAAACCCTCGACTTACTGTTTGGTATCACACCCTTTGGACAAAATCACTGCAGCCAAGCAATTCCTGTAGCCATGAATGAGGGTCCTACTCCTCTCTGCTGGCAGGATGACCCACTCTTCTTGTACAAACCGCTCCAGTTCTCCCAGATTTGAAGGGGACCTTCTCCCAACTGCAATTTTCAGATCTCCCCACAGGTGTTCAATGGGATTTAGATCTGGACTCATTGCTGTCCACTTCAGAACAGTCAGGCACTTTGTGTTGAACCATTCCTGGGAGCTTTTTGAAGTGTGTTTGGGGTCGTTGTCCTGCTGCAAGACCCATGACCTTCCACGGAGACCCAGCTTTCTGACACTGGGTTGAACATTGCACTCCAAAATTCCTTGGTAATCGAACCAGCGGCAGCACACAAACCCAAAACATCGCTGAACCGCCTCCATGGTTGATTGTAGGGAAGGTGTTCTTTTCTTTGAAGAGTTCATTTTGTTTTCTGTAAACATAGAGATGATGTGCTTCACCACAAAGCTCTAATTTGGACTCATCTGTCCACAGGACATTCGCCTAGAAGGATTTTGGTTTGTTCAGGTGTGTTTTGACGAACTCCAGTCGGGCTTTCTTCTGGCGCTCTCTCTCACAAGTGGGGTCCTCCTGGGTCTCCTACCATAGAACCCCCTTTCATTGAGTTATTCCTTGTGTCTGAAGGTCAGCTTGAATCTGTTTGGCAGTTGATCGAGGTGCTTTCTCCACCATTCGAATAATCCTTCACTGAAATCTTCGATCAAGTTTTCTCTTGTGGCCACGTCCAGGGAGGTTGGCTCCAGTGCCATGGGCCTCAAACTTCCTGATAACATTGTATACATTGGACACAGGAACATCATGGTCTCTGGAGATGGACTTGTAGCCTTGAGATTGTCCATGCTTGGACACAATCTTGTGTCTGACCTCCTTAAATAATTCTCTGTTTTTCTTTCTTTTCTCTGTGCTCACACACAGTGACACAAAACATCAGAATGACTCCTTTTCTCCATTCAAACTGGTTGAATGAGTGATTTTTAAAAATATTATATTCACCTGCAGCTCACAACAGGTGAGTTCATTTCCAAAGTAAATGAGAATCACCTGCTTGAAATCTAATTATTTCAAACAACTCCTAAAATGTGCCAATAATGTCGTCCGGACCATTTTAGGATTTCTGTGCGGAATAATCGAGGATTTAGTCATTTTTTTTCAGATGTTTTTTGTTTTGTTCCACTGCAAACCAAATAAATACATCTGTGGACACCAAAAAGGTTCTTTAATTTCAACAGTTTTCTGGAACAAATGGTGCATTGTTTGTAAAAAGTGCACAAGGGTGCCAATATTTTTGGCCACGACAGTCGTGTGAAACTCTTTAATGTTGAAAACCTGTAAATGTCACTTTTTTTCGATTTATTAATGTTACCATTGCAAATGTTTACAGATTCTACAATGTTAGTAACCTGATGGACCATCTGAAATTGTTGTATCGGATTGCTGGTGGAGATGGAAAAGGAGTTACATTCGTCTTCACTGATAACGAAATCAAGGAGGAAGGCTTTCTGGAGTATATCAACAACATGTTGTCTTCTGGAGAGGTGCATGATTGTGGTTGTTTTTTGTTTTTTCTTCGTCATTGTCATAATCATCATCATTATCGTACGTTATTATCATCAACATTGCCATCTTTCCCATTTGATACGGCGTGAGCACCTCTGATTCCAACCTTGTAAATCCGGCATGGATAAAACAGCATGATAACATGTTATGCCTGGTGTCGGCTCAATGGTTCGGGTGGTGGGCTTGGGGTCTTAGGATCCTGAGTTGAAATCCCACTTGGCTGTTGAATTAATACCAGGTGGGGTTGACTCTGCCTGTTCATCCTTCCGAGGTTGGCAAAATGAGTGTCAGGTTTGCTGCTATCCTGTGTCGGAGTGGTGACCCATCCAGGACTCCACCCGATAGCCGAGGAGACTGCTTCGGCAGCACCAACGCTCTGCATAGAGTGTGGTCCCCATGGATGGATAAGATGTAACAATTATTTAAATATCCAGTGGATATTTACAAGTGTGAAGTCTTGTTGATGTGATCAAGAGACAAATGGGGCAAATCAAAAACAATGGGACAACAAAAAACCGACGCACCACAGGACGTGGAAAAATTCCAGAAAATGCTCATGTTTCATGGGGGTTTTGTGATGCTCAATTGTGGAAATGGGAGAGACAATGAGGGAGCTGTGGGAAACAGAGTTAAAATCTTGTGCAGAATATTTTGAAACATCGGACTCAGGAAGACAATTCCACATGGAAAAAAAATATATAAATACAGAGGGTTGTGAAAGATTGGACGTGGGCATTGAATTTAGACTTGGGAAGAATAACAAGGAAAGGCTTTTTGACTGAATGTGTGCAACCTGGAGAAGCAAGGGGTTGATAGAGGAATGAATGGGCAGGAGGTGAGAAATAATCAAGCTGATGTGAGATTCCATTGACATGGAAGGCCTTCGATTCCAGAGCCATGTCCTCAATGCCGGATCTGCTCACTGCAGATCTGGGTAAAACCACAAACTGGTCCACAACGTGGAACATGTCTTTCAATCCGGACAGATCTCACACTCTCACTATGTCTCTCCGAAAGGATCGTGTGGAAAACCCCCCCATCCACTTTCTCAACAATCCTCTGGACGAAGTCCTTTCTTTCAAGCTTTTGGGTCTCACTATCTGCCATGATCTTTCCTGGGAAAGCCACATCTCAAACCTCGCCTGCAAAGCCAGTCACCGACTAGGAATCCTCCATCGTGCAAAGTCCTTCCTCGGCCCACCTGAGCTCCTGACCACTCACAAAGCTTTAGCCCGCAGCCTGATGGAGTACTGCTCTCCCCTCTGGGCTGGTGCTCCTGCCTCCCACCTTTCTCGGATTCACGCTGTGGAAATCAAGGCATTTTGGATCATTGGCATCTCCCGCGATGAGGCTGAGTCTTTGGGCCTCTCACTCTCTCACCACAGGCAGGTCGGTGGTCTTTCTGTCTTGTACCGTCTCCTCTCCGGTCTCACCCCTCCCCCCCCTTGCTAGGTCTGCAATTTCTACCCACCATATTTCCGCAGGGCACTCAAGGTCCGCCAACAACCCCCTTCTGGTAAAACTACCAAAATCACGAATCACTGCTCACCTTCACTCTTTCATTCCTCTTTTTCCGCCTGTGGAATAAGCTTCCTCACTCTATTCAATCCCATTCTTCCCTCCAGGCCTTCAAAACAGCTTTTCACCACCACCTCTTATCATCCCCCATCCAAATCCTCGATCTTTTCTACCCCCGTTAGTCCACCCAAAACCCACCTCCTTCAAATTCCCTGCTTTCTCCTTCCTGAAAGTCCCTGTAATGTTCATCTTCTATTCCCCGTGTTCCCCTCCCATCCCTCTCCCTTCCACAGATCTCCTAATGTCTCTGTTCCCCATTGTTTTGTCCTTCCCACTCCCGCCCCTCTTGTCTCATGCCCCCCTTGCTGTGCATTGTGTGTTCGCTCTTATTCGAGCCTCAACAAGGTATACAAAAAAAGGCAATATCGCAAAGGTCCACAGTGGGGGGCTTCAGTGCAGAGAGAAAGTTCAAAATGTTCACCTTTTGTGAAACCACTCCAGTGTAGCTTCAGTGTAGCTTCCTTAACCACTCCAGTGTAGCTTCCTTAACCACTCCAGTGTAGCTTCCTTAACCACTCCAGTGTAGCTTCAGCTGTGTGCTTCAGGTCGTTCTCATGCTGAAAAGTGAACTTCCGTCCAAATTTCAGCTTCCTTGCAGAGGGCAGCAGGTTTTCCTCGAGGATTTTTCTGTATTTTGCTCCATTTCCCCTTCTTTCCTGACAAGTGCCCCAGTCCCTGCTGATGAGAACCATCCCCATAACGTGATGCTACCACCACCATGCTTCACAGTAGGGATGGTGTTCTTTGGATGATGTGATGTGTTGGGTTTGCGCCAAAATGTAACGTTTTGCATTTCCACCAAAACCTTCCATCTTGGTTTCGTCAGACAACAAAACTTTTTGTCACATGGCTTCAGAATCTCCGGAGTGGATTTTTTGCATTTCTCAAACGGGACTCAAGTTGGGTTTTTTTGAGTAATGGCTTCCTTCTTGCCACTGAACCTGACAGACCAGACTTGTGGAGTGCTTGGGATATTGTCACGTGCACACAGTGACCAGTCTTTGCCATAAAGGCACGTGGTAGCTCTTTCAAAGTTACCATTGGCCTCTCGGTGGCCTCTCTGATCAGTCTCCTCCTTGCTTGGTCATCCAGTTTGGATGGACGGCCTGACCTCGGCAAGGTCTTGGTGGTACCATACACATTCCACTTCTTAATGATTGTCTTGACTGTGCTTCAAAGGATATTCAAGGCCTTAAAAATATTTGAACGCCCATCCCCTGATCTGTGCCTTTCCACAACTTTATCCGGAAAGTCTTTTGAAAGCACCTTGGTGCTCGTGGTTGAGTCTTTTCTGTGAAATGCACCACCCAGCAGAGGAAACCTACAGGAACAGCTGATTACCTCTGCCACCGAAGGTGAAGGAGGTTATGTTTTTCACCCTCTTTCTGTCTGTTTGTTGTTGTTTTTTCTGAAATAGTCTGAATCACCACAATTTAACACAGCCGGAATCCAATTAACTTGGTGTGTGATTTTGAAGGTGATTGGCTACACCTGAGGGCTTTACAATTGCTGTTCTAAGGAGGGGCGAACACTTATCCAACCAAGATATTGTTGTGTGTCTGGCGGTTAAGGTTAAACCCCTGAGCCCAAATTGTGGTGACGGGCGGTTAACGCTGCCAGCCCAAATAGCTGAGCGGTTTTCCTTAGGAGGCGGACACGTTGATCCTCGGAGATTATGTCGGGAGGGGTAGGGCACGGCACTGGCGGAGCGACGGAGGCACGGGGAATTTTTTGTAATCGCGAATATCATTAATGTTTTAACGAGTCGGGCGCTCGGTAGAGCGCATACCTCTACCACTCAATGCCTGATCCAACAGAACATATCAACCCAACAAATTATTTAAATATCAGGTGATGTATCATTTCGTCCCATCTCTCAATGGTGAAGAATCACCTTCAAAATTCTCGTAGCCACATCTGGATCCAGATCTTCACCAAAATCTAATCCCTTCGTCCTTGTCACACACCTAACGTCCCCACCAAATTTCATCAGGATCCGTCCACAACGTTTTGAGATATCCTGCACACAAACAGACAGACAGACAGACAAGCATGAAAACAAAACCCCCTTCCACCTTTGGTGGCGGTGGTAACAATTATCTGTATAATTCCAGTAGTGTGTGTGTGTGTGTGTGTGTGTGTGTGTGTGTGTGTGTGTGTGTGTGTGTGTGTGTGTGTGTGTGTGTGTGTGTGTGTGTGTGTGTGTGTGTGTGTGTGTGTGTGTGTGTGTGTGTGTGTGTGTGTGTGACCGCTGTTTCTCGACAACCACTGGTCCGATCTAATTGAAACTTGCCAGGTTTTTGCTGGGGCCCTGAGTATGTGCCTTTTCAAGATTTGATATTAATCCGCCAAGTGGTTCCCAAGTTATGGCCATTTATTTACCAAACCAATGACAGGACACGTTGCTGCGAAGGCGTGGCCGTTGGGGAAGAGATCCTCAGCCACGTTCCCCATTACGGGTTAACGTACGCACTTCCGGATAGTGATGACACTGTATTCTAATAATTTCTCGATTTCTTTTGCGCATTTATAGATAAACACAATGCCCCAATCCAGTCGTCGTTTACGAGAGCGAAGGAACGGCCTGTGTGGTTGTTTGAAAGTTTTTTTGTTTGTTTTTTTTTCACGTACGGCCACGCATGGAAGGGCACGCAAGAGTGAAGGAACGGCCTGTGTGGTTGTTGTTTCTGGCACAAGGTTTGAAAGTTTTATTTATTTATTTTTGCACGTACGGCCACGCACGTACGGGCACGCACTAGTATGATTAAAGAAAGAAGAATGTCGATGTTCTCTTGCAAAATGATTGTCATCGTTATTATTCTTCCTGTTGTCATTATCTTTATGTTCTTTTTTTACAAAGATTTCAAATCTTTTTCCACGTGACGAACTCGATGAAATATGCCAAAATCTCATTCCTGTAATGAAGAAAGAACTACCCAGACAACCTCCAACTCAGGACAACCTGTACGACTACTTCATCTCAAGAGCGAAGAAAAACCTGCACGTTGTGTTGTGCTTCTCACCTGTGAGTTTCGCTGAACTACCTGGCTTTTTACATTTTATGTTGTACCTCGTTTTTGGTCTATTGTCTTTTTTAAAAAAAAATCAAATTTGAGTTTCCTTACAAGGAACTTCAACAAAGGAGGGGGTCATGAGGCTCATGAGGCCTGCACAATGGTTGCCAACCTTTTATTGTTTGTCCTAACATTGTTTATTTATCTGAAAACCTCTGAAAATGTTCTCGTCCAGAACGGTTCGACAGATCGAGGGGAAACCACAGAAATGTTCTGCAAGCCTTGGGTGTACAAGTTTGTGAAGGATTGATTACTTGATAGGTCACATGGTTCGGCAGCCATATTGGATTGAAGAAAATATTAAATAATGTTTTCTCTGGAACTGCTTAATCAATCGATGTGAAACTTCACAATTATGACCAAGAAGTGACGGGGGGTACATGTTATAAATTTTAACATGATTGGACACATGGTCTGGCAGCCAGAATTATTTAATATTTTTGATCTGGGTTTGTTTTTGTTTGTTTGTTTTTTTGAAAAGGCTCACTAGGCTGTGCCTGGATGGGTTTGAAGGTGGAGTAGTAGTGACTGAAATGTGAATCCTCTATCCAGGTCCCTCCTGATGACTTAATCTTTGCTTTTTGCTTGTTCGGGCTCCTTCTGATTACTCCAATGCAGTGCCGCACCTATTTGGTCTTCCATTTGATTTGAATTTAATTTATTTTAATCCCATTCTAAATTCAATTGAATGATAACATAAAACGTCATGGGTCAGAGTCAGGTGTCCGATCAAAGCGGGACATCTTGGGACCCGGGCATCACTGCCAGCAGTTTTAAGTGGCACTTCTAATGATGAGGCTCATAGAAGAGCAAGGTGGTGGAGGGAACAAATTGACAGCAGGCCAGTGGAGAAATTAATTATTAGAGATAATGAACAAATCGAAAATAAGAGAGGTCAGAGGGAAGGAAACTGCAAATTTCCAGTAAGAGGGTTGGGTTAGGAAAGGTTATTGGGGTATTAAAGATTGTGGGAAGAGTGGGATAGCACATTCCTGGAGGGAAGAGTGGGATAGCACAGCCTCTTGGATGTCGTTCAGCATATTCCACAATTGAGGAACAAAAGAGCTGAGGTGTGCAGTCAGCTTGGATTTTGAAAGTTTAATGAAGGGTTACCGGAAGAATCGGTACTTCCTGGAGTTAGTGGGGATGATCGGATGGCTGAGAAAGCAGAGGTAGCTCAAACAAGAGAGACCACCAACCTATAGAGATGGCAATCAATAGACATGGGCCACCAACATCCATGCAACATGAGAACAGCAGTCTATATTTTTTTTATTGTCTATTTGTCAACATCAGACAGTCAACATGTCTATTTTTTTTCACCTTTCTTGTTGACAGGAGTGATGTTTGCTGACATTCAGGCAGATGGGAGGCATCCGAAGGAGGACAGGCTGAATAGAGCAGAGAGGAGAGGCAAGAGCCACAGATCACGATTTGAGAACATGGGCACTGAGGCTCTCTGGGCCCATTGAGGAAGCAACGTCGAGACTGAACAGAAGGTTTTCTGCCTTCTTGGATGAGAATGCAAAATGCAGCAGACGGTGGTAGGAGGGGGGTAAGATTGGGACACAACGGGATGTGTTGGGTACACGGAATTTGGAGGCAAACAAAGAGTTCAGACATTCTGCCTCGTGTTGGACAGAATCTTCAGATATCCCATTTGGGGTAAAGAATCGAATGTTGAGGAAGCGCGCACGCGCGCACACACACACACACACACACACACACACACACACACACACACACACACACACACACACACACACACACACACACCAGAAAGGGACTCAACTCGGCAGCACCATGATTTTTTAGGACCAAGGAGACTGGTTGGAGAGTTCAACCTTGAGATTTGGAAGATGACGTTTCTCGCCTTGCGTCAGGTTGGACGCACACTTGTGGCGAGCCTCCCAGAGTGACCTAAAGTTACCCTCAGTCGGGTTTGCTCTCCATGTTGAAAAAAAGCATGCTGCCTGACCACAACTGCCTTCTTCCAGAATTCAGTGTGCCGGAGATTATAGGATGGATGGGATCTTCGGAGAGCCACAGATGAGATGACGTGAAGTAATGCATTGGAGAAAATTGGCTTTTGTAAAAGTATTCCTTGGCAGAATCGATATCAGATGCTGTGGCAGAGGGTAGATCGCAGTCTCTGCCAATTGGATTTTGCAAACAGCCATGTTCTGTGGCATTGAGGTTCCATCAATTGGGACCATACTCTGCGTGGAGCGTTGGTGCTGCTTAAGCAGTCTCCTTGGCTATGAGGGTACAATCCTGGACAGGTCACCACTCCGACACAGGATACCAGCAAGTTGGCACTCATTTTGCCACCCCACCTGGTGTTAATTCAACATTCCGAGGAGCCCAAGACCACCACCCTAACATATTGAGGTTGCTCACTTGTAATAGCCAGAAAGATATGGGTTTGGACAATAACACTGTCAGATAAGCAGAGGAAAAATAGGAGAGGTTGGACGGAAAGTTCTTCATAACCGGGTCCGGGAGGGAAGTTATTGCAGCTGCGGAAATCCGGGATGTGAAGTGCACCAGTTGTCAGGAACCCACAATCACACATCGCTGCAGATGAGTAACAACTGCGTTGGAACAGATCGTTCTGAGTTGATAAATGTAAGAGGAAATTGAGGTTTTTGGGTTTTCATCATCCGGTGGCCAGTACATCACACAGAGAAACTATGAGAGGATGCTGTGAATACAACGATGCAGCCAAAGGTATTTGAGAGGGCTGGAAGAGGATAGTGAAGACATTGGAGAATGAGGATTGGAGTTCTTGATATCCAGGTTGGGCAACACCATTTTCGGAACAAGCAGGGTCTGCAGGGGCAGCAGGAGTGAAGGAGGGGGTGGCAAGGTACGCGGTGGGGTGGGGAAGTGTGGGGAGCAGGGTGCACAGTGTAAACTGCAGGGCATGTGGTGGGGGCTGCAACAGATGTGATTTGGGCTATGGGGGATGTGGCAGGCATGGTGGGGGCAGCAGGTTTCACGGTGGGAGCTGCTGCGGATGTGGTGGTGGCTGTGGGGAATCAGGTGGAGTATGTGAGACGTGCTGGGGGGGGCGCTGTGAGCCCATTGGTCAATTCCTCCAAATTAACGAAGTAAATTCCTCCAAACCTCGGAATAAGCATTCCTCCTCTGTGCTTGGGAATTGACTGTTCATTCATGAACACAGCGCCCAGGTGCAATGTTCGAATCTTTTCTCAGTGCATTCTGTCACTGATGCAACGACCTTTTTTTGGTATGCCTTGTCGAGGCTCATATGAGAGCGAACACACAACGCACAGCAAGGGGGGCATGAGACAAGAGGGGAGGGAGTGGGAAGGACAAAACAGTGGGGAACAGAGACATTAGGAGATCTGTGGAAGGGAGAGGGATGGGGGCGGGGAACATGGGGAATACAAGATGGACATTACAGGGACTTTCAGGAAGGAAAGCAGACAATTTGAAGGAGGTGGGCTTGGGTGGATTAACGGGGGTAGAAAAGATCAAGGATTTCGATGGGGGATGATAAGAGGTGGTGGTGAGCAGCTGTTTTGAAGGCCTGGAGGGAAGAATGGGATTGAATAGAGTGAGGGAGTTTATTCCAAAGGTGGGAAAACAGAGGAATGAAAGAGTGAAGGTGAGCTCAGTGATTCGTGATTTTGGAAGTTTTACCAGAAGGGGGTTGTTGGCGGACCTTCAGCACCCTGCGGAAATATGGTGGGGACAAATCGCAGAGAGAGAGCAGGGGGGCGAGATCGGAGAGGAAATGGTAGAAGACAGAAAGACCACCGACCTGCCTGCGCTGTGAGAGTGAGAGGCCCGAAGACTCAGCCTCATGGCGGGAGATGCCAATGATCCTAAATGCCATGATTTCCACAGCGTGAAGCCGAGAAAGGTGTGAGGCAGGAGCACCAGCCCAGAGGGGAGAGCAGTTCTCCATCAGGCTGTGGACCAAAGCTTTGTTAGTGGTCAGGAGCTCAGGTGGGAGGACCTTGTCATTTAAAGCAGGAATTTTATAATCAAGCGATGTCTGAGCACATAATGGGCCACTGTTTTCAAAAGTTTCAAAAAGAAAGACTTAAAATTTTATTTTTTTGATATTCTGAGCACACAATGGTCACGATGTGAAGTTGGTGCATAAGATAACAACTTGTGCCATCCGAAGGAAGCACATCTTCCCTTCGCAGTTGATCAATTTAAAATCCTGTGATTTATATGTAAAATATGATTAATTGCAACATTTATTATCTCTCATTTCCACCTTGCTGAAGCTTTATTGCATTAAGTTAATCGACTGACCTGCTCTCGCCACCTTAGGTTGGAGAAAAGTTCCGCTCACGAGCTTTGAGATTCCCAGGACTTATTTCTGGTTGCACAGTGGACTGGTTCAGTCGGTGGCCAAGAGAGGCGCTGGTGGCCGTCGCCGACCATTTTTTGTCAGACTACTTCATCGTTTGCTCGCAAGATACAAAAGAACAACTCATCGAAACAACGGCCGAGTTTCACGATAAAGTTTCCCAAACATGTGAGGAATACTTCCAGAGGTAAGAATCTGTCTCGTGCCGCAAGTTTCATCCGTATGGAGAAAGGGCAATTGTGTGGCACGAACGACTACTTAATGTTTTCTTCCTTAGGTATCGCCGTCGCACACATGTCACACCTAAGTCTTACCTCGCCTTCATCAACAGCTACAAGACTGTGTACACAGAAAAATATTCACAAATCAATCACCTGGCAGATCATATGCTCATTGGTAGGTTTCATTCTCACTTCTGATAAAACACCAATAATTATTTTCCTTGATCATCGCCATAATCATAATTTAAGATTGTAAAGTGTAAGTTTTATGAGCCTGGTGTTGCTCAGTGGTTAAAGCGGTGGCTTGGGATCCTCGGGGTCCTGAGTTCGAGCCCCGCTGGCTGCTGAGTTCGCATCAGCGGGGTTGACTCAGCCTGTCATCCTTCCGAAGGTCGGCGAAATGAGCACCAGTATACTGGTAATTATCCCTGCAGGGTCGAAGGCGACTGAAGGGTTGGTGTCAGGAATGGTATCCGGCCATAAATAACATTGCCACAAGAAAGGGCACCATCATTGGAGCCACAAAAAAAGCTGACCCCTGCTCGGGGATAAAGGCTTTCAAATGATGTGATGTGAAGTGTAAGTTTGTGGAGCACCACTAACTGTAAGAGTAGCTGCATCACCTGTTCTGCATGTCATCACGGGTCAGCTTTAAGGATCCATATGATATGGCAGCATTCCCTAGAATGTGATGCGGAGCCATCACCTGCTTTAGCAGAAGACGTCAGTGGGTTGAGTTCAATCTTGTTCACGTCCAAAATGTCAAGCCCTGATGATGTGTGTGAATCCCACACCACAGACTTTCTGTTGAGCAGAATTTCTTGTCGACTGGGATTGGCAAAGCCATGGCGACATCACTTCCTGCTGCACCATTAATGGCTGCACCCACAACTATGCATGGCATATGCACTCTGTGTGTTGTTTACATTGTACTCGACTGTGTCTGACATGAAAGTCTGAGAAAGCCTGAAGCTTGTTGGGGGATTCGAGGCAGCGGCAAGCCACCCAAGTCGAACTGAACCCCTCCGAGAGATCAATGGGACACTGTGGCTGGAACAAATCATGAAGGATCTCACAATTGGGTGCGCGCTTCAGTCATGCTCGCTCACTCGTCTGCCGAGCAGTTTCACATTGCGACTCAACACGGTACGAGACGACACAGTGCAAGGGCTACCGCCATCGCTACTGCAATTGCCATCCATGCCAGCACCCCGAGTTCACTCAGACTGACCTTTCCATTTCTCATCTCGGCAGTGCAGCAATAACCCCAACCTTCCAGTGCCCCAAGGGGACACCATGGGGGGTTTTCCTTGATTGCTCACATGACAGATTGAGTGAGCCTGCGAGTTACAGACAGGGTGAGCAGCAGACGAGTTTATCTTATGTCGTGGTGAGGTGAACAGGGTGACATGCATCGGCATCTCGGTTTCAGCCCGATATTTTCTTGATCCTCACCGTTCGTCCATTCTGTTGTGCCACCGATACCAAGATCATCGTGCTTAAATGTTGCTTCCTGTATCTTTACATCTTGTGGTTAAGACAAAGTAGTTGTCTCCTCGGTTTGGGAGTATCTATAAGTCTGGAATTTAGGTTCCGTAATTCGTATAATTCCACTGGGAACCTGACTTCATCATCGAAGAAAGTTATTACCCTCACTGAAGGAGAGAGGAATGCATTTGGAAACTCTTTGGAACAATAGGAAAGCTGAATTCCTTTGTGTATCCGTTTGTTTGTTTGTCTGTCTGTTTGTTTGTTTGTCCGCACAGAACTTAAGTGTTTTTCTCCGCAACCGCTTGTAATATTGAGACGACATTTTCACCACAGGAGCAACTACTCATGTGGAATGTTTTAATGATAATTACGACATCATGGGTCACGTGATGTGGCAGCCATTTTGGAAAAAATAAATTTTGGACGTTTGTATCTTTACCGCATCACGGAAAAAAATTGAGACTTGGCACATGGCAAGTACACCTCATGAGGAGTAATTGTGATTTGTTATGACGTCATAATTTCAAATGTAGAACGCTCCGTCTGATCACCATGAAATTTTTGAAGGTCATTCATGAATATAATGGTCCACAGAAAAAAAAAATTGATGACGTCATCGGTCACGTGATTCAGCAGCCACATTGTTTGACCAAAAAAAAAAAAACCTTCAAAAATCTTAAAAGTTGCCTGAACAGATCAATGTGAAACTTTACACTTGTGCCCACCTGTCCATGAGGAACAAAAGGTTCACACATGTGATGCCATAGGTCACATGGTTTGGCAGCCATATTGGATTTACCCTGAAAGTGGTTCTGGAGAAAAACACTCACGTTCTGTGCGGACAAACAGACAGACAAATGAAAAAATCACTCATGGAGTGACAACTTGACGAAACAGAACAGCACTCTGGAGAGCACGTACCTCCGCCAGGCTGGATAGTTCACACTTTGTATGCCACTGATAGGTCAGATCTGAATCCAGACCTTAACCCAAATCGAATCGGCTTGTTCTTGTAACCTCACCAACTCATCCACCGAGTTTTGTAATAACTCGTCCACAACTTTTTGAGACATCATGCTATTACATAGTTTTTGGCCCCATCTCTCAATGGTGAAGAATCACTAGAAAGATCCTCAGATCCGGATCCACATTCGGATCTTCACCAAAGTTAATCGTTGCTGTCCTTGGCCGGTCCCCTTCACACACAAACAAAAATTCAGAAGGATTGCTTGAAAACTGTGGCCAAAAATCGTGTGACGAACAGACAAACACCGCAGACCAACAAACTTGGCAAAAAAAGTTTTCGCCAAGTTACGAACACACGGACCCAAATGCAATACCCTCTCCTTCGGTGGGGGTAATAAAGCTAAAAGTCATAAACTATTGGAGGATTAAAGGGAAGATTTCGGATTATCAAACTCTGCTGAATAAACCAAGCTTGACATTTGGATTGGCAATGATTGTCATTTTTTCACAATACACGAGCACTGAAATACTTCTCATCAAACCTTCAGTGGAAGGACAGGAATACTTATGGAGGAAGAGTTTTTATTTCAGTGAACGAATCAGTGAACGAAACAGAGCACGATGACTTAGACAAGGCTCAGAAAGAATCTGAAAGTTGTCTCTCATTTTAAAAGTTTGGAAGATCCAGGACCAGACACAGTTCCTGCAAGAATTATGAAAGAAACTGCTTCGTGGGTTTTTTCAGCCAAACTGCAGTTCAGATATTTCTTTATTCTTGATATTTTTGAAGAATTTGTGTCGTTGGACAATTTAATTTTTTTCTTCTTCAAATTATGTCAAATTGTTTGTGAATGACCGCTGTTTTGTGCTCAGTGTACGTTGCTGTGTTCAGTGCATGGTTAACACATGTATACTTATGGAACTTTTAGGAACTGGTTCTTGTTATACAACCCTTTGATTCCAGCACAGTGAAAACTTAAACTTACTTGCTCAATTTTAAAGAGCATGGGCACTCATAAATTGCAGTAACAACAACAAATATAATGTAAAATAATCGTTTACACTTCCACAGGGGGGGGGGGGGTCTGGGTGTTTCAGGGAATCCTGAAGAGTTGCGGAGTGTCTTCAAGACGAGCATCCTTGATGTTGCCTGTGGATGTCTTGGAACCCTTCATCAGACGAAGAAGAACTTTGTCTCCCAAAAGACACTGGATACCATTGACCAGATCGCAGGGCCAGGCTGAGGTCTAAAACTGTATGTTCGCTGAGGGCAGACAAAGAGGCCTAATGTGTTTCCACCTTCGTTTGTGGAAATGCAGGATGCAGTGAACCGGATGAAAGAGGATAAAGCTCCTGGGATCTGTGGCATCCATGCTGAACTTCTCAAAGCTGGTGGAAATGCTGAACTCGTGTCATGACATGCAGTTCTGTGCTCTGGAGCACAGACATCATCCCGACTGACTGGAAGAGGGGCCTTGTTGTCCCTCTCTGGAAAGGGAAGGGTGGCCACCAGGACTGCAACAACTACTGAGGGGTGACACTGCTCTCGGTGCTGGACAAGACCTTTGCTCGGATAATTCTTGATCGGGTGCGTCACAATCTACTTGACCACCAGGTCCCAGAACAGTCGGGATTTACACCAAAGAGGTCAACGATTGACCATATCCTTGCTGCAATTCGGGTCATCACCAAAGGCAGGTGAGAGTTTGAACAGGGGCTGCTTGCAGCCTGTGTTGTTCTCCGCAAGGCATTCGAGTCAGTGAATTGGGATGCCCTCGAGAGGATTCTGGGTGTTTGTGGGATGCCACTAAAACTGGTTAATCTGATGATCTGAACTGTACTTTGGTATTGAGAGTGCTGTGACATGTGGTGGTTCTATCCCTGACTTATTTCCAGTTGTTGCTGGAGTTTGTCAGGGGTGTGTACTGTCCCCCACACTTTTCAGCGCTTGTTTGGACTGGATTCTCGAGAGGATGTCGGAGAGATCAAGCTCCAGTGGGTGCATCATTTGGGATTGTCAGGATCTCTGATCTTGATTTCACAGATGATGCAGTCATCTTTGCTGAGACATTGGATATCCTGAAGGGCACTCGCCAGCTGCTGAATGAGGAGTCAGAGCCGCTGGTATTTTGGGTTTCCTGGGTCATAACTGGGATCCAGGCTTTCAATGACATGTCGGATGCTGCTATCTTGTCTGTACCTGTCTGTGGTGAGGATGTTGAGGTCACGGAGAGATTCATTTCCCATGGCAGTAATATTTAGGTCTCCAGATGTTGTGAGCCAGAGGTTGATAGACGTCTGTGTCGGGCCTGTGGAGTCATGGATTTACTGGATCATGGGGTGTGCCGCTGTCGGTATCTTTGCAGGAGGACTAGAGTCTGAGTCTTTAAATCCTTTGTGATTCCTTTCTTCCTTTACGGATGTGACTTGGACTCTGAACAAGGATCTGAGATGGAGACTTAACTCATGCGGTGCTGCGTCTCTTCGGAGAATCCTTGACTACTGCTGGTCAGACTGTGTCCAGTTACTGAGAGAGATTCAGACGAGATTTCTTACATGTATTGTCTGCGAGCGCCAGCTGCGGCTATGTGAACATGTGTCTCATTTTCCTGATGCTGATCCTGCTCACCAGATTCTCCCAGAAAGGGAGCCTTATGGGTGGAGAAGGCCAACGGACCGACCACGTGCCTCGCGGTTGCGGCAGGTCGATCGGCATCTGATGGAGATTGGGATGGGCCAGGCATCTCCCTGAGGGATGGCCAGACGAAGGCCCATAGAGTACCGGCGGCGCATGCTCCCTTACCTGACCTGACCTGCAGATCCCTCGACTCCACATGGATGACTCATGATATGCAAGTTTTGGGATGGTCTTCGTAAAAAAAACCTTTCCTGGGATGTGAAGACCAGTGTTCAAAGAGAGGCTCCATCTTTGCCTCACAATATATCTTGATGTTTTGACATATAAAATGTGAAATGTATGGCGAGTACGGTGGAAACAGGCATCTGTAACAATGTTTTTAATTGTTGATAAATTTTCTCTGCCACGCGCCGGCCTGAACAAGCTCTTCGAAGCAAGTGAGTCCATCACTCAGCTCTCCAAAGATCTGGCAGAAAAAGAAAAAGACCTTGCAGTCGCCTCAGAGAAAACAGATAAGGTAGTTCATTTGAGTTGACCGTCGTCGTGGTTGGGTTCAGTGAAATAGTTCAGATTGTTTTGTCGAATTCTCACGGATTGTTTTGTCGAATTCTCACGGATTGTTTTGTCGAATTCTCACGGATTGTTTTGTCGAATTCTCACAGATTGTTTTGTCGAATTCTTACAGATTGTTTTGTTGAATTCTCATGGATTGTTTTGTCGAATTCTCACGGATTGTTTTGTCGAATTCTCACGGATTTTTTGTCGAATTCTCACCGATTGTTTTGTTCTAATTCTCACGGATTTTTTGCCGAATTCTCACGGATTGTTTTGTCGAATTCTCACCGATTGTTTTGTCGAATTCTCACGGATTGTTTTGTCGAATTCTCACCGATTGTTTTGTTGAATTCTCACGGATTGTTTTGTCTAATTCTCACGGATTGTTTTGTCGAATTCTCACCGATTTTTTGCCGAATTCTCACGGATTATTTTGTCGAATTCTTACGGATTGTTTTGTTGAATTCTCACAGATTGTTTTGTCGAATTCTCACGGATTGTTTTGTCGAATTCTCACCGATTGTTTTGTCGAATTCTCACCGATTGTTTTGTCGAATTCTTACCGATTGTTTTGTCGAATTCTCACGGATTGTTTTGTCGAATTCTCACGGATTGTTTTGTCGAATTCTCACCGATTGTTTTGTCGAATTCTCACCGATTGTTTTGTCGAATTCTCACGGATGGTTTTGTCGAATTCTCACGGATTGTTTTGTTGAATTCTCACCGATTGTTTTGTCGAATTCTCACCGATTGTTTTGTCGAATTCTTACCGATTGTTTTGTCGAATTCTCACGGATTGTTTTGTCGAATTCTCACGGATTGTTTTGTCGAATTCTCACCGATTGTTTTGTCGAATTCTCACCGATTGTTTTGTCGAATTCTCACGGATGGTTTTGTCGAATTCTCACGGATTGTTTTGTCGAATTCTCACCGATTGTTTTGTCGAATTCTCACCGATTGTTTTGTCGAATTCTTACCGATTGTTTTGTCGAATTCTCACGGATTGTTTTGTCGAATTCTCACGGATTGTTTTGTCGAATTCTCACCGATTGTTTTGTCGAATTCTCACCGATTGTTTTGTCGAATTCTCACGGATGGTTTTGTCGAATTCTCACGGATTGTTTTGTTGTGTCGTCGAGTCTTTAAGGGTCTACAGGAGATACAGTCTTGTTTGTCTGCACAGAACTTTCATGTTTTTCTCCGTAACCGCTTTTTGGAATGAGACAAAATTTTCACCATTATTGCGACTACACATGTGGCATGTTGGAGCGATAATGATGACGTCATCGGTCACGTGGTGTGGTAGCCATGTTGGTGAAAATGGAAAAACTTTGGACGTATCTCTGAAACTGCACCAAGGGAAAAATTGAAACTGGGCACATAGCAAGTACTCCTCATGGGGAATGAGAGATTTTTTAAATTACGTCATAATTGCATATGAAGAACGTGACATCCAATCAGTATGAAATTTTTTGAGGTTCATCGAGGGATAAAATAGTTCACAAAAAAATTAAATGAGATGTAATCGGTCACGTGATTCGGCAGCCACATTGTATTTTTTTATGTAAACCTTCAAAAAATCTTCTTCTCTGAAATGGCTGAACAGATCGAGGCGAACCCTAACACATACGAATGACCACCTATCCATGAGGAACAAAAGGTTCACACATTTAACATCATAGGTCGCATGGTTTGGCAGCCATATTGGATTGACCCGAAACATATAAAAACCTTCTCCAGAACGGCTGGATAGATCGAGGGGAAAGTTCACATAAATGTTCCACAAGGCATGCCTGTTCAAGGTCGTCAAGGAATAATTAATAAGTCACATGGTTTGGCAACCATATTGTATCGAAGAAAATATTAAATAATGTTTTCTCTGGAACCGCTTCATGAATCGATGCGAAGCTTCAAAATTGTGATTGAGTCGTGATGGGAAATAGATGTTTTAAATTTCAACTTGATCGGACACATGCTCTCGCAGGCAGAATTATTTAATTTTTTGATGTGGATTTTTTTTTTGATTTTTTTTTTTTGAATAAGGTTCATTTGGCTGTTCCTGAATGGGTTTGAGGGTGGAGGAGTCGCCTCTGAAATGTGAATCCTATCCAGGTTCCTCCTGATTACTTCATCTTTGTTTTTTCCTTGTTGGGGTTCCTTCTGATGAATCCAATGCAGGAATGTACCTGTCTGGTCTTCCATTTGATTTGAATTGAATTTATTTTCATCCCATTCAAAATTCAATTGAATAATAATTAAAAACCTCATGGGTCAGGGTCAGGCATCCGATCAAACCGGGGTTGCATCAAAGCAGGGCATCTTGGTACCCGGTCATCACTACCAGCAGTTATAAAGTGGTAGTTCCAATTCTAGGTAGTTAGTAGTTCTAACCCTAACAATAAGCATTAATTTAATGTGATTTTTTTTTTGCAATGAATGAGTACAATGAAATGTATGTCGTATTTATTGATCGTTTGTTTCAATTGAATGTCTTCTTTTCAGGTTGTGGAGGAAGTGAGAGTTAGTGTACTCGCGGCAGAGAAGGTTAAGGATTTTGTATTAATTAAGAAAGAGAAGTCACAGGGGCTTCTGGATGCTGTTGCCACAGAAACAGGTGTGGCAAAGGAAAAGCTCAAAGCTGCCGAGCCAGCTCTTGAAGCAGCAAACCAGGCATTAAAGGTCTGTTTTATTTGATATATATATATATATATATATATATATATATATATATATATATATATATATATATATATATACATACATTTTATCTTGACTTCTGTTTGATATTTCTCCGAATTATCCAAGAGCCATATAAAACTGGAGCAGGCACAATTTCAAAATGTTCTCGGGATATGGGATGCATTTGCACCTGAGAGCAACAGATCTTTTGCTCGTAAACTCACCTTTATGCTTTCAATATACCATTAAGTTTAATGAAAATGATGTTTTGTTTTTTTCACAGTATCATCCAAAAGCTTGCTACTTGATGCAATTTTTAATTTCATAAAAATTGAGCATCATGGTGTCATCAAATTTTTTCTGCAAAGAAGGTACCAGCTCCAATGAAATCCACGAACAAATGGAGGCCGTGTCGAGCGTATTTGTGCCCGTATTCTAGAGCAGTCAATTGAGAAGCTGACTTGATCTCCATACAACTCCTTCCCACCTGCAAGGCCTTCATCCGCAGCTTGATGGAGTTCAGCTCTCCCCTCCAGGCTGGCTCACCTGCCTCACACCTTGCTCAACTTTATGCCGTGGGAATCAAGGTCTTTAAGATCATTGGAATCTCCCGTGATGAAGCGGAGTCTGCAGGCCTGTCACTTTCACATCGCAGATAGGTCGGTGGTCTCTCTGTGTTCCACCACCTTTCAGTTCTTGCGCCCTCCACTCTTTCCATGCTCTGTCCCCCAGATATTTGTCGGGTCCGCACCGTCTGCCATCAACCCTCCTCTGGTGAAACTCCCAAAATCCAGAATCTATGCATTCATTCCTCTTTTTGTCCTGCCTGTTGAAACAACTTCCAAAATCGACAATCGTGGATACCCTTTCACGATGTTTGGACCCCCTCCCCCAATGCAAGATGGGGCCCAAATCATCCCCACTCTTACCTGCTACCCAGATTTGTCATGGTAGTGCAGCCACGATCAGAGTGTCGATCGGTCCCCATGGATCTGCCCACTCCCTCTCATCTTCCAAAAGAAACCCTCATACACAAACACTCAAATCACCATCTGTCACACTCACAAACACATCACATATCCACACCAAACAGTTTTTTCCCCTCTTTGGGGAGTGACCTCCTTCTGGCAGTCCTCCCCCTTTCTCTTCCTTCTTGCCATAAATATAGAAACTAATGTGGGGCCACCACAATATGCATTTGCCCAACAGGTAAAACTCACATCATCAGCTTCAGGGCCAGAGGGGGATTCCGTCCACTGCACAAGGTGCGGCTGATATGGCTTCATCGGGTCTTGATCTAACGACACAAATACATGGATGTGCAGAGCAGTTTTCTGGTAAATCCAAGCTCAGACCCACACAACGATGCACCGAGACAAGTCCCAAATGAATTACCACCACTGTAATCTCTTCCACCCCAAACACCACCACCTTCATCACTTCCACCTCATACACCACCACCATCACTTCCATTCCATACACCACCACCACCACCGGAACAGAACCAATCAGCTGAACTCCCAAAATGCACACATAACCTTGGAATCCGTCAATACAACACAGATGGCCTTATCAACAAGGCCTTGCAACTTACACTCACAAACATTTTACATTCACAAACAACAAACCAAATTACACCAGAAAAACAAAACACCAACTACAGTGCCCTGCAAAAGTATTCACCCCCCTTCCAAAATTTTCACATTTTGATGCCACCTGAGCTTATTTCATGACGTTTTCCAATCAAACTTAATATGTGGAGTCTTCACAAACTACTCCAAAGTGATAAAACTGTAAAATTCAGAAAATGCAGATGAAAAAATGAAAAATGCAGATTAAAAAAATGAACAATGCTGACCTTTGTTGGAGTCAACAGCAGAAAACTACCAAAACGCACGATTTTCACGACAACAGACATCAGCAAAGCATTTGACACCATCCCACAACTCCGACTCAAGAACAAAATACGAAGCACAAACATGCATAACAACACCAAACGTTGGCTGGCCAACCACCAGTCATGCACACAGTCATTGGTAACTTTTAAAGGCGAGTCATCACGCACACGATAATTTCCGAACAGAGTCCCTCAAGTCTCATTCCTCTATTTAATATTTTCATGCACAACATTCCACAACCACCTGAGAACATACAAAGAGCCTCCTGAGCGAACTACATAACAATTACCTCGACCCATAGCAACATCAACACTGCCACAGCAGAACTTTAATCCTTCCTCAGCACCAAAAAAAAACAAAAAAAACCTGGCTCACCATCAACAGACTAAAAGTAGCCCCTTTCAAAATCAACAGTCACTCTTTTTAACAAATGAAACTAAGGAACAAAGTTCTGCATCACACTGAACAACATTCCTATTCCACACACACACAAACACCCCAAAAAATACTTGGCATTACTTATTTATTTATATATTTTGTATACACTGTCGAGGTTCAAATGAGGGTCAGCACACAGAATGTACAAGGGGAACAGGAGACAAGAGGGGTGGGAGAGGGAAGGAAAAAACAATGTGGAACAGAGACATGAGATCTGTGGAAGGGAGAGGGATGGGGCAGGATACACAGGGAAAACAAGATGGACACTCCAGGGACTTTCCAGGAAGGAAATGAGGGAATTTGAAGGAGGTGGGTTTGGGGTGGATTATCGGGGGAAGAAACAAATCCATGTCATTCTTAGTCACATCACAATATCAGGAAAACACAAACAGTACTCGAGATCAATCATTGACTTCACCAGCTCGTCATCTTGGGCCTCCAACCGAACAATGACACATCTCAACACCTGACAGACCATACAAAATACAGCCCTTTCCATCATCTCAGGTTGCGTTAACAACACCCATCAAGCACCAACACACAGAGGGGAAAATGTTTCAAGAAATCAAAGATCACTTGGACATGAGAGTCGTCTCGTTACTTGGAGCTTGAAGTGCCAACCCTAATCACCCATCTCACTCCATGTCAAACACCCACAGACCTTCCCGGGTCACTTTGCGGTCGTGTTTGTTATCGTGATACTGAGGTGTCTCCATCAGATGGTGGTCTCCTTGGGTTAACCCGAGGTGGTCCCTTCTGGTGGTTGCCTGGAATGTCCTCTCCCCTAATAGAGGATGATCACCTGTCTCTGTTATCATCTGAGCTCAAGCGTTTGAACATCGGTATTGCAGCTCTCTCTGAGGTATAGAGACCGGATTGCGGCGAGATCATGAGCCAGGCATCTGCCTCTGGGTGGCCAGATGGCGGCCCCTGGAGTACCGGCGGAAATTGGACACAGCGACGTGCTGATCCGGTGCACGCTCCCATATACCGAACCTCACCTGACCTCTTTGTGATACCATTTATGATGAGCCGGAGTACCCGGCATTGCCTGGGGGGGGGGGATAGGAATAAGAAAGGAGTAAATTGTGGTGCTTAACATATATATCACATTTAGACATCACATTTATTTTTGGACATATTTCACATTTCTTTATTGTTGTCGTAGTTATCAGCAAATAAGTTATTTGTCCGGCGGATAAAGCCCAGTCTCTCTGTCTCGATCTTGCAGTCGACATCGATCAGAAACTGCTGAAAGATTCGTCGCATCTGCAGTATGTGGTTGCCCTCTCTCACCATGATGTGGTAGCTGTGGTACTGCAGCTGTATGAGTTTTCGTCCATCCTCTCCAGTAGCAGTCCTAGCCACCAGATGGATGCTGCAGCCATCTGTTCCATATGTAAATACTAAGGGATGCTGGAGTGCATCATAAGATGCATGCAGCTCACTGATCCTTTTAAATGCCCCATCGCGAAGTCTGAGGGCAATGTCTCTGGGTTCTGTTGGCCCATTGTCCATGAGGATGGCGACTTCTGGTGCAGACTGGGCGTTGTAGCGGCGTGCGTGCTCTTCTTGCGGTCACTTGTTCTCTCTGATGATGATCTGGCACTCTTCAGAGTTGCCTCCTTCTGCAAGTACATCTCTTGCACTCTTGAGCTCACGGACCAGATGGTTATTCTCGTGAAACCACTTTGTGAGCATCTCAAGGATGTGTGGTTCCTGGCAGCCAGCTCCTTGGTGTGTGAGTCCAGGAAGTAGACCTGTAGAAACTTTGGCTGGCCTTCTTCAGGCGGGAGGAAGCTGAACAATGCGGTTGAACACTTGACCTTGGATCCGGATGCTCGGGTTCCAGCCTCGGACTTCAGCTTCCTTGTGCCCAGAAGATCGTCATCGCAAAGCTGCCATCATACGTCCGAATGTTGTCAAGGAAGTGCTTGCTGAGGGGATATTCATTCAGAAAGGGAGGAAGGGCAGGAGAGGGCTCAAGGACGACCAACAAAACCGTACGGGCACGCACCACTTCCGGATAGTGATGACTTCATGCATTCTAATAATTTCTCGATTTCTTATGCACATTTATAGATAAACACAATGCCCCAATCCAGTCTTAGTTGACGAGAGCGAAGGAACGGCCTGTGTGGTTGTTTCTGGCTCGCGGTTTGAAAGTTTTTTGTTTTTTTGGGGTTTGCACGTACGGGCACGGGCACGTACTTGTATATATATATATATATATATATATATATATATATATATATATATATATATATATATATATATATATATATATATATAATCATAATAATAATAATATGATCTTGATTTTTTTTCCACCATCAGTATTTAGTGTTGTTAAATTTATATTATATTTATCTCTGCGAAATATTTCCTTGTTGTTGATTCATCGGCACGGACCACATTCCATAATTTGTTGGTGTTTGGATTTTTGCCATCGTTGCAGACAATGAAACCATCAGATATTTCAACAGTGAGGAAGCTCGCCAAACCTCCACATTTGATTATGACTATCATGGACTGTGTGCTGATCCTTTTTCAAAACCCTCTGGACCCACCTACTCTGGATCCGGAGAGACAATGCTTGAAGCCCTCTTGGCAAGAAGCCCTCAAAGTAAGGATATCTTCTGAAAGTCACCACTTTTTCCACCACATACCTTGCTCCTTTAAATTTTTATTTGTCTTCACTCTACTTTCTATCATCTTATTTTTTTCCTGCTGACCTACACTCCTTTGATATTTTCTCATCTTTTCCAAATATTTTGTTTCATTTCACTTCAATTGTTATTCACATTACGTTCTTGAAAATGAATATTTTTCATACAAAATTGAGGCTTGTTGAAATGCAAGAAAAAATATTGGAAGGAGTAAACACTGACAGTGGATTTGGTGGGAGACATTTGAATGAAAACAACGAATATGAGGACACTCAGTGGAGCACATACATCCACCACACAACGCTCATCCTGCTGCAGAACATATTGGAGCCAAGGAAGTTTTGAAATGTCATGCTAGAAATCGTTATTGGGACCCATCTCTCAATGTTGAAGAATCACCTTAAAAATGATAAATCTCTCGTATCTGGATCTGCATCCGGATCTTCACCAAAATCGAATCAATTCCTCCTTGTCCCACACCCAACCTCAATACTAAGTTTCGCCCGAATACGTCCACAACTTTTTGAGGTTATGAGACGAAGGATTCGTCACTCATTGTGTGTCCTTTCCCGAGACTCTGAAAATGCTCCGACTGGGGCGAGTGGTCTCACCGTGGAGGAAGCATTTTATGCCACACTCGAGACTGTGATTGATCAGTGCCCCGGGCGAGATACTCATCTAGTCCCCCATTTCAATGCAAGGGGGAATCTTGGGAGAGCAAGTTTCTTTGAAAGAATTCCCAGGACGAGTTGATGTTGGAGAAAGTAGTGATGGGAGACCAGTCTGGAAGAGATGTCTACTTTGACAAGCATATGGTCAGTTGAACCAATTCTAGTGGAGGAAGAACAGATATTTTCAGGGAAATTTGTCAAAATCATTCTGAAGAGATGGAGTATTGTTGGTTGAAATCTGGGTCGGGAAGTTGATCGGTTGAGTCAGTCCAATGTGTTTTGATGAAGTGCATTGACAGGTGAGAGAGGTACCCACACCCAGCCAACTGGCATGATGACAATTGAAGTCACCACTTATGAGGAAGAGAGAGTTCGGATGAGAGGATAGAAGTTGGCCCATGTTTTCAGATGGTGAGGTGTAAATGGAGTCATCACTGTATGGTGGACGGTACAATACACATTCAAATATGAGGTGGGAGTGGAGGGGAAGCCGGAGCCAGAGGCATTCCTGGGGGTCTGGGGGAGTGAGGGCAGTGCATGGAGAGTGAGGAATAGAGTTTTTGATGAAGAGAGTAATTCCTCCACCAGGACGAGGCTCAGGACTGTCATACCAGAGGAGGGAGTAACCAGGGACATATATAAGGGAGTCAGAGACGTCAGGGGGGAGAGAGGGCAGGGGAAGGAGGCAGCTTTGTGAATGTGAGGATGGGGGCAACTTTGAGAAGGGTGGGTGAGAGGGGTGAATGGTGGGAGAAGGGTGAGGTGGGAGTTTTTGAGAAAGGTGAGAGGGAAGCTTGGAGGGGAAGAGTGTGATGGTTGTTTTGAGAGTGACGGGTGTTAGGGGTGAGTTGGCACTGAAGTTGGAATAAAAGGATGATTGATGGAAAACGAGCATTCATTGCAAATGGTGGTTTTTTTAAATATTTCGTTCAGAAATGCGATGAAACACATTTCCTGAGGGATGTAATGAAGTCTAATTAAGAAAATGGAGAGAAGAAACGCTGTCACAGTTGGATTTTTTTGAGACAAGGTATGAAGGAAAGGTCGAATTGAGAGCAGTCTGTTGAAATAGAAAAAGAGCGGTGAATCATGATACAGTAATGAGAACCACCCGTGTGAAAGAGGAAGAGGAAGCATTGAGACCGTTTTTGTTATTTTTATTATTTTTATTTTTTGATAAAAATTGCATAAGATTAGGAAAAGGAAAGGTTGAAGTGAAGTCCTGGAGGTGTATGGTGAATTTGGATCGGTAAATGCAAAAATAAACAATTCAAAAATTTGGCCTATGTCGGGTTGACCACGTGGCCTATGTGGACCTTTTGAACAATATTAACCTCAAAAATTCATTATTAACCTCAAACACCTTCGGGGGCTGAGGTCGTGAAGCGATATGAGTTGAGTGAAGGGGATAGGGGGAGGAAATGAAGGTGGTTAACATTAATATATTATCCAACAATGATATTGTCAGATCAATGAAAGCATAGGGGAGTCCACCTGTGCTGACTGTATGTAGTCAGCTCGACAATATACATTGGCTGATGATATGCAGCACTGCAGACACATTTTTCTGGAATTGGTTCCATAATTGTCCGCACACCTGATTCCATATAACGTGCAAATGCAATCAGTTTAATAATAAAACCATTTTAAATCATCAGCATACCTGCACACCTCCCGAACCACCTCCTTCCCCCCCAAAACCCCCCTCACACCTCTACCTCTTCAACACGTCATCAGAAGAAAAAAAATGTTTCATTCCAAGTGCAGTGTTATATTTATCCTGCAGGTGATGAGTGGTGGAGGTTTCTTGCAATCTCTCCAGACTTTTTCCAAAGATTCAATCAACGCAGAGACCGTGGATCTGCTGGGACCGTACTTCAATCAAGATGATTACACACTCGAAGAAGCCACAAAAGTCTGCAGCAATGTTACAGGCTTGCTTTCATGGACTAAGGCAACGGTGCTTTGTTATTGCATCAACAAAGAAGTTCTTCCTTTACAGGTAAACCATTGTACAAAATCTTGTCTTTTTATATTTCCATTGCAAAAAGTTTTATTTGTCTGAGCATTGTTGTGAAGCTCATGGAGGAGGTTGATGTACGAAGGACAAAGACAAAGGTAGATATCATTGTAATGTTGTGCTGATTTCATGGACACGAGTCGTCATCAGTTTGATGAGAACAACAGTAATAATTATAATCATTGACTGAACATTTCGGGATCATTTTTCTTCCACGAATGTTAACCAGACGAATACGTCTCGTGAAAAGTTTTGCGCAGGCCAACCTGTTAATACAACAGAATCGTCTTGACAAAGCTCAGATTGAGCTTGATGAGCTCGAAAAAAAATTACAACGAGAAACTCGCAGAGATGGACATTGTGAAGGACAAACTGAATGCTGCAAAGAAAGAGAAGCAGGTGAGATGCTTCCATTGCTGTGATCCGGATGTCATGACGTTGCGCCTTTGTGATCACGAGGTTCATCAAAAAGTTGTGTGAACCCCTTTGTGGGTTTGTAATTAAAAATTAACGATGATAAGGATGGTTTGTTGTATTTCTTGATGAAAATACCGATTCTGTGTGCTCACGAGTGATGCGGATGTAAACTAATTCCTTGCTGATTAGTGTTTTGTTAGTGTAGTTATCTAAATGTTGAGAATAAGTCAAGACTGAGAAAGGTCATTCCACTGGCATTTAAACTTGGTGAGCCTTCAACCAGCATGGAGTCTCTAAAGTTACAAGCATTGAACAAGGAAGACGATACATGAATGTACCGATGAAAGTCACTTCTTGAATGGACTCTTTGAAAAACTGCCATCAGGGAGACCCTTTTCATGCTCGACCGATGAAGAACATTTTCAAAAAGTTGTTTGTCCCAGGTACAATTCAAGTGTCAAATTCAAATTCTTCGACACTTTGATGTTTACTCCATCTTGCACATTTTTTTACCCTGTTTCAAGGAGCAAATGTGTAGTGTACAGGATCAGTCTTCTTCCAATGAGGTGTAAAGCCAGAGGCAGTACAGAAAGAGACCAGGGTGGTTGAACAGGGAAATATGGGATGCTATCAAGGATTAGTCGAAGCAATTCTCAGTTACAAAGTAAAATGACTTTGACTCGGACTTCAACTGGAACGGCACTCGGAAGAGCGCACACCTCCATCAGGTGAACAGTTTACGTTTTACATCCCCAATGATAGGCCGGATCTGCATCCAGACCCGAACCAAAATCGAATCAGCACGTTCCTGTCACCGACCCCACTCATCCACCAAGTTTTGTCATAACTCGTCTCCAACTTTTTGAGGTGTCGTTTTGGACCCCATCTCTCAATGGTAAAGAATCACTTGAAAAATAAATAAAAAAAATTCTCGTTTCCAGATCCGGATGTTCATAAAAATATTATTAATTCTTCCTTGCCATCCACCCAACCTGTCCACCAAGTTTTAGTTACTCGTGTTCATGGTAATAGAAAAGATCATGAGTAGTGATGCAGGATGACGTCATGAGATGGTGGTGTCCGAACTTGCTTTTGAAGCCCTCTCGGGAAAAAGTACATTCAACCTTCTCAGGAAGGCTGAACGACACTTTTCGCTTTTCAACAGGAGAAAAGATCACAAAAGATACTTTTCAACAGGAGAAAAGAGGAGTCCTGGAACATCGGGAGTGAACAGCAAGCCTGGGTTTTTGGAGAGGACCAAGGAAGGGGTTCCTGGAAGAATAGGTGCATCTTGGAGGAGATGAGGAGGGTCGGTGACCCGAGAAAGCAGAAGGAGCCAAACCAGAGGAGAGGTGGTAAAATTATAGGTTATGCGATGTTAGAGCAACAGCCATTGTGTTTTGGCTTCATCGCAAGAGAGTGCAATAAGGTAAAGAGCTTTAGATTCCACAGGTGTGGGTGTGTTGCTGGGGTACCACCGGTTGAGGAAAGCAGTTCAATTTTACGATGACCTTGAAAGGCTGAGATTAGCTCTGATTTTTCGAGAAATTGCTTGGAACAACAGAGGGTCCCCAGTCTGGGGCTGGCTTTGGAAAGCCAGCTTTGCTCTATGTTTGACCCAGGAGAGGTCTTCGCTGGTGATGAGGCCGAGTAGTTCAGGAGACCGACCCTCTTCGAGTGGCTGACGATGGTAATAGGTGAGTTCATTTGATGACCCTTTCGGATAAATCGGGTGAAACTATGAGATTCGACTGTACTAAAGGATTTGTTCCATTCATCACATGAGCATTTAATCATTTCCAGATCAGCAGAGAGTGACGCAACTGCTTTCTCTCTGTCAGTTAGGGTACTTTATGGGGTAAGTTTCAATACTCAATGTGGAGTCATGTGATCAAAGGAAAATAAGTTTTTCCAGAGCATCAGAGGTCATCTATGTTTATGAGGAACAAGTCGGCTCACTGCACTAATTTGGGGGGCGCACTGAAGTATGATGTAATCCTTTATCAAATATGATATCGGTATTTTATTTGGACGATGACGGATGTGATGATGGTGGCCATTGCTTTCAGGACCTGCTGGATGTTGCCGAAAGTTGTCGGAAGAAGATGCGGACTGCATCGGTACTGATTGATGGCCTTGGCGGAGAGAAGGTGCGATGGACGCAGCAAAGCAAGATTTACAAAGAACAGATAGAGAGGTAAGAAAAGCATGGAATGTCAAAATGAGATGTTTCTGCAAAATCAACTAAAAGTTACCTGCAGGTTAATTATGGCAAATATTCAAACTCGTTTCTAATCAAATCGACTCTGCAACTGATGAGGACGGAGTTGAAGTTGCGTTCAGGATTCAAAGTGCTCAACATTTTTCACAATAGACTGTTTTATTGAGTCGACTGTAAGAAGCATAATATACTTGGTCTTTGTGGTTGATACTTTAAAAATAACTAATTCACTTCATTGTCATGAACAAAGCTTTCTCATTGTGAAAATAAATAAATAAATAAATAAAATGTATAACCTCAGCATGGTCCGTGTGCTCGTGTAGGATAGATCATTTTGATGTGTGCAAGGGAATTTGTGTTTCGGATAAGTTGTCCTCTGCAGACTTCCGAGGACAACTTGAATGCAGCACATTCGCCTTTGGAAAGCTGTTCTTTGCTTTGTTGGTTAGTTTGGTTAAGGATGTCACGTGATCTGTCCTTCCTGTCCAAACCGATGAGGTGGAGTGACGAGACCCCCGAGAGGGTCAGTTTTACGAGGTCGCCACCAGCACGTCATTCATTATGCCGCTCCCTTCTCTCCCTCCTTCCGGCGGATGAGCAGGCTCAAGACCGTGACGTTACCATCGGTGTCGTAAACATCATCACCCGGGACCACAGCAATCCAGCTCTCCATTGGCAAGACGCCATCTCCGGCAAGACGCAGTGCCACTTTTGGCCAGAATGCTTCGGTGGCCTCCTTTGGGCTGCTGTCATAAAGACTATTCTTCAGTGTCCACACCAAGTCATGTTGAGAAGGGGGGACAGGAGGGTGGGGTGGGAGAAAATGAGAGGGTGGGAAGGAGAGAAGTGAATATCAGTGCCTCCTCAGTGTCATTCACTTTTTCCGAGAACGCTCCTTGGTTCCAGACTACTGTGGTTTTGCTGGGATCCCTGGTTGGTATCGACCTACTCTGCCCCTCTCTGTGTTGTTCCATTGAAGTGAATGAACTCCAAGAAAAGCCTCACCTGGTTATGTATGTGTGTGTGTCTGCATGTTATAAGTGTGGACCCACAGCGGATTTATGTTTTCTTTCATTGAAAGTCTTTATTTATTATCGTTGCCACTCATCGTGTTTTTTTTCCCGCCAATTCTGTCTGTTTGTGTCTTGTACCTGTGTCCTGTTCATTTGATAAACCCATATTACGTAACACTGTGCGAGCCTTATCTGCAATCCACCTCCCCCTTGTCGCTCATTTCAGAATAATTGGACATCACTAGTTGAATCATTTCATTAATTTTGGTGAATGATGTGGGCCCTCCAATATTTATAACCCTTAAATTGGCATTAAGCCTGCCATTCGCGGAAATCCGAGGAGAAGGAACCTCCGAATCCAAACATATAGCTTGGAGATCAGGAGAAAAGAACAGAGAGTCCAGGAAGAGCTGGGTGTCGATATTCCGAAGACCACACGTGATGTTGACCACTGCGTTCAACATGGAATTGATTTGTCCCATTGAGATTGTTCCCGTGGTGGATACTTGATGATTAACGAAGTACCGGAATCACCTGTCATCGGAGATGCTTAATTTCCCCGAATCATTCATGAACCAAGAAGTGGAATGATCCGTGTCTGGGGTCCATCAGTGAGATATAACATTGAAACTGTTCAGCCTGGCAGAGGTATGTTCTCTACCGAGTGCTGTTTAGTTTACTGATTTTATTTCAGAATGATGCACCAGAAAGCGACTGACAACTTGGAGGAGGGTGTCTACAATCGTTTTCAGCCATGGCAACCTCTTCAAACCTCAGACGACTACAGGCTTACACAAACACTACACAATTGCTCATCAGGAGTCCCTCTTTGCAGATGACTGTGCTCTGGTGGCTCATGCACAGTCTGATCTGTAGCACATGACGACCTACTTTTCTTATGCAGCACAACTGTTTGGGCTTATCCTTATCCTGAAGACAACTGAAGTCTTCAACCAGCGAGCTCCATGCCAAGTCTGTTCACCACCAAGGATAGCTATTGAGGGAACTGAGCTGAACGCCATCCAACAGTTCATTTACCTGGGTCATGTCATCTCGTCTGATGCCACAATCAATATGGAAATTCACAACAGGCTCTCTAAAGCCAGCAGTGCATTTTGGAGACTCTTTAAACGTGTCTGGATTAACAACAACCGACGAACGCAAACCAAAGTCGAGGTTTACAGAGCTGTTGCCATTCCTACCCTGCTTTATTGCACTGAGTCATGGGTCACATATCGCCGGCATGTGTGCCTCCTTGAGCTCTTCCATCAATGATGCCTCTTCCGCATTCTCAAAACAAAATGGATGCAACATCACCAGCATTGAGGCCATTCTGCTGCAGACTCTGCTGAGATGGACAGGCCATGTGGTCCGGATGAATGATAACCGCCTGCCCAAGGCTGCGACGGATGAGGAGTTGAGCACCAGAAAACGTGACAGAGGGGTTCCAGAGAAACGTTTCAAGGATTCGATAAAGAAGTCCCTCTCAATCTGCAATTTCAATCATCAACAATGGGAAACAGGCTGCAGACCATGCTGCCTGGCGACTTCATATCAAAAGTGCAACAAGCCATTTTGAAAACCAGTGAATGGTCAGCATCAAGGAGAAGAGGAGGAGAAGAAAAGACCAACCTCCACCCATCAACAATCAAACATATCGATGCAGACATCGCATGCAGTGGGGGCCTGTTTCTCAAGAATGGGTCTCGACAGCTCCCTTCAGGACCGACATCGTCGAACACCTTCCAAATAATTATCTTCATCTGGAAAGAACTGCCAACAAGCCAGCCACAATCAGTACCTCCCTCCCAGTGTGGATGTGGATTCCAAGTGGGATTTGAACTCAGGATCCGAAGATCCCAAGCCCAGCACCCGAACCATTAAAGCCAACACCAGGCAGGTTAAGCCATAAGTTATGTGATTGTCGTGATGTGTGTGGTTTTTTTAGGCTTGTCGGTGATGTCCTGTTGGCCACAGGGTTCCTTTCTTATTGTGGGCCATTCAACCAGGCGTTCCGCAATCTGCTTCTCAAGGACATATGGGAGCAAGAGTTGAGAAAGAGAAGAATTCCATTTACTGATGATATCAGTCTAATCACGATGCTCACTGACCAACCAACGGTAACTCCATGAAATGGGGTCGTGCTTATCTATCAATGATTTGGCTCATTATATGAGGGTCTCAATTCAGTGGCCACTTTGGATATAAGTGGAGTAATATTTTTACTTGTGGCATATGGATTGCTTAATTATTACAGGATTGTGAATAATATGAAACAACACGAATATATATTGTAAAAAATGTTTTTTTTTACAATCAATGGAGAAAACAGATCATTGATTGAGGTGACTTGTCAGGTCAAGCTCAAGTCAGAATAGATCTGTGACTTGCTGCAGGTACCATGTACACCTGTACTCACCTGTTTCATCTTGGTGAGGAGGGTGTATGGATATGGACACTGAGCAGGACGAAAAACAAAACCTGTCAAAGGGTGAAGGAGCTCCTTGTGAGCCAACGGCCATCCATATCTAGTGCCCAACTGTGTCTGCGGACGTCCTCCTGCAGTTAGATTACTTTTTTTTTAGGAGGTTGCTGGCAGGATTTGCACTCTGACCACCGTAAAACCCTTCATTCCGCAAAACCCATGAATTGCAAAGAAAACTGAAAACTCACTCCGTGTAAGTACCTCCTGCGCTGATGCCCTTCGCAGGGCAGCTCACCGGACGGTGGTCTCCTTGGGTTAACTTGGGGCGGTCCCTTTGATTGGATGCCTGGAATATCCCATCCCAAAGTGAAGATGATCACTTGTCTGTGTTATCATCTGAGCTTAAGCATTTGACCGTGGGTATTGCAGCACTCTCTGAGGTTCGGAGACCGGATTTCGGCGAGATCATGGCAGGTGGTTACACCCACAATTCGTCTGGTCGCTCTGATGGTTACCATGCCCATGGAGTTTCTGCAGCTGTGTCCAATAAGCTGACTCCAATGATAATTGCAGTAACACCGGTCAACGAGAGTATGATGAAATTTATGATCCATCACTCCTTGGGTGTCATTCCCCTGGTCTCTGCATCTGCTCCCACTGAGCCGAGTGATTTCACTCTGAAACTCTTGAGTCTGTGGTTGATGAGTACCCCAGGCGAGATACTCTTCCAGTCTTGGGGGATGTCATGCACCTACAGGCTCATTGCTGGATTTGGTATTCCAATGCTGGTGGTGTGGTGAAGGTGATTGACCACGTGCTCGTTGATCGTCGCTGGAGGATGATCCAGAACTGCCGGGTCTACTGGAGCGCTCAGTTCCTCAATAATGACCACAGGCTTGTTGTCGCAACTCTGAAGTTTCAGCTTAAATCCAAGAGAGTGGGACCATCCCAGCCTAGATGTTGGCAAGGTCAACGACATGAGGGTAGCTGAGGGGTTTGTGGACAGGTGGAGTGAGGACTTGGGGGGGGGTGGGGTGGGCGTCTGGGTGCTTTGGGGAATCCTGAAGAGTTGTAGAATGCTTTCAAGACCACCATCTGTGATGTTGCCGGGAGATGTCTTGGAACTCATCAAAGGGCGAAGAAGAATTTTGTCTCTCAAGGTACTCTGGATACCATTGACCAGAGTCGCAGGGCCAGGCTTAAGGGCAGAACTGAGCTGTTCGGGGAGCTGTGGCGTAAAACTGTATGTACGCTGAGGGTGAACAAGGAGGCGTACGTGCGGGGAATCTGTGAGGGGGTAGAGCATCACCTGTGGTCAAGTGATTCTCGTCCCGCTTCCAGGGGAATTTGTGCATTGCCTTCCTCAAAGCCCATCCTTCAGTGTACTACAGGTAGAGGGAGGATGGTGGGATCTTGACAGTGGAGTCCGAAGTGAAGACCCCCTGTGCCGGTTACTTTGAGCGGTTGTACCAGGCTGATCCCCCAGCTGTCGAGTTGGACGTCAAGGGTGTTACAATCCCTGCTGCTGACCCTCGAATCAACTGTGGTCCACCTTCCCTTGTGGAAACACGGGCTGCGGTGAAGCGGTTGAAATGGGGCAAAGCTCCTGGGATCTGTGGCATCCATGCCGAACTTCTCAAGGCTGGTGGAAATGCTGCACTCGTGTCGTTGCATGCAGTTTTGTGCTCTGCCTGGAACACAGGCATCATTTCAACTGACTGGAAGAGGGGCCTTGTTGTCCCTCTCTGGAAAGGGAAGGGTGATCGCCAAGACTGCAACAACTACCGAGGGGTGACGCTGCTCTCAGTGCCGGGCAAGGTCTTTGCTCGGATAATTCTCGATAGGGTTCGCCACCATCTGCTTGAGCACCAGCGTCCAGCGCAGTCAGGCTTTACACCAAAGAGGTCAACGATTGACCGTATCCTTGCACTTCGTGTCCTCACCGAACGCAGTCGAGAGTTTCGTCAGGGGCTGCTTGCAGCTTATGTTGATCTCTGTAAATTGCTTGATTCAGGAAAGCAGGATGTCATCTGCAGGATTCTTGATCTTCGTGAGGTGACACCAAAACTGATCGATCTGATGTCTGAACTCTACTCTGGTACTGAGAGTGCTGTGAAGTGTGGTGGTACCATCTCTGACTTATTTCCAGTTGTTACTGGAGTTCGTCATGGTTCTGTGGTGGCCCCCACACTTTTCAGCACTTGTATGGACCGGATTCTAGGGAGGATGTCGGAGAGATCAATCTGCGGTGCATCGTTTGGGAATGTCAACCTCTCTGACCTGATTTCGTAGATGATGCAGTCATCTTTGTGTAGTTTGGATATCCTTTTGGGGGCCCTCGTGGTGCTGAACGAGGAGTCGGAGCCGCTGGGATTACGGGTTTCCTGTGTAAAAACTAAGATTCAAGCTTTCAATGATATCTTGCGTGCTGTTATCTTATCTGTACGTGTTTTTGGTGAGGATGTTGAGGTCACAAGGAGATTTACTTCCCTTGGTGGTGATATTCATGTCTTTGCTGGTTGTGAACCAGAGGTCATCAGATGTCCTGGTCGGGCCTGTGGAGTCATGGATTCACTGGATCATGGGGTGTGCTGCTGTCGGTTCCTGTGCAGGAGATCGGAAATCCAAGTCTTCAGGTCTTTGGTGCTTCCAGTCATGCTCAACGGATGTGACACTTGGACTCTGACCAGGGATCTGAGACGAAGACTTTATTACTTTGGGAACAGATATCTTCGGAGAATCCTTGGTTATCGCTGGTCGGACTTTGTGCCCAACGAGCGGTTACTGAGAGAGACTCAAATGAGATTTGTTACCTGCATAGTCTGTGATCATCAGCTGCAGCTGTATGGACATGTGGCTCGTTTTCCTGATGCTGATCCTGCTCACCAGATTCTCTCAGTGAGGGAGTCTCGTGAGTGGAGGCCAATGGGCTGACCACGTGCCTCGTGGTTGCACCAGGTTGATTGGCATCTCAAGGAAATGGGGACGGGCCAGGCATCTGCCTGGGGGATGGCCAGACAGAGGCCGCTGGAGTTCCAGGGGAAAGTGTACGCAGCGACTCGCTGCTCCGGCCCATGCTCCCATTCCTGACCTGACCTGATTGAGGCATGTCAATTCCTGTGGGAAGAAGCAAGAAGCTGACGTTTCGGCTATAAGCCTTTTGAAGTAGCAAATTACACATTATCCTTCACGAACAAGACTCGTTTGTCTGTTTTGTTTGCCCTCGCCGAAGGATTCCGAGAGGGCATTGCATTTGGCTCCATTTGTTTGCTGCTTTGTCCTCACAGAACTTTCATGTTTTTTCTCTGCAACCGCTTGTCGGATTGAGACGAAATTTTTGCCATTGGTGCAACTCCTCATGTGGAATGTTTTACTAATAAGTTTTCTCTAACCTTCCCAATGCAGATAAATGAATGGAATTTACAAGGACTTCCAAGTGATGACCTTTCCATACAAAATGGCATAATTGTGGTGAAGGCATCAAGATTTCCACTCCTAATTGATCCACAGACACAAGGAAAGAATTGGATCAAGAAAAAGGAGGAGGCAAACAATCTGCAAGTACGCAATTGTGACACATTTGTTCGTTACCAGACCAACATTATATATTTACTTTTGGATGTATATACACATGTATATATGTCAGTGTGTGTGTGTGTGTGTGTGTGTGTGTGTGTGTGTGTGTGTGTGTGTGTGTGTGTGTGTGTGTGTGTGTGTGTGTGTGTGTGTGTGTGTGTGTGTGTGTCATTTTTACACCTTCAGTGTACCCATTCCATTTCAGAACGTTGCTAAAACCGACTTTGGAAAAACAATTTTCTATTTGGAATTAATTATCATTTTAAAAATCTCATTCATTATTTTATGCTTTGCTTTTTTTGTCTTTTCTGGGTTTTTTTTTGTCCTCTCATGAACAGGTGACAGCACTGAACCACAAGAACTTTCGCACCCACTTGGAGAACTGTTTGACTTTGGGGCGTCCCTTGCTTATCGAGGACATCAGAGAAGAGCTTGATCCAGCACCGGACAATGTCCTGGAAAAGAATTTTATCAAGTCGGGCTCCATCTATACGGTGGGCTGAAGTTTAATTTTGCAGTTTATGAATCAGCTTTAGATGTTTTGTTTTCTTAATGCAACCTTTTAGTGTTATCCCTCCTTTCACGAACCTGCTGCCCTTTTTGTTTCGCTACTCCATGAGCCGAGACTCTTGCATCGAAAAAAAAAAACCTGCTATTCTGCGCAGAACTGAAAAGCAGGAAAGAAGGAGGGGCGTGGGGGAAGGAAACTGAAACGATCAAGTTGAAATGGTTGAGTTACGAAAGGCGAATGGGGGTAATGGAGATCATGGTTGAGGATGGTGGATGGATGGTATGAGGTGGAGGTGCATTGCCTGCTTGAAGACCTGGAGGGAAGAGTGAGACAGAACAGCCCCTGGAATATGTTTCCATAGCTGGGAGAACCAAGGAATTAAAGATTTGAGGGATGCGCTGAGCTTGGATTTTGGAAATTTTAAGCAGGAGGGTGTTACTGGAAGAACACGTGCATCCTGGAGTTGCTGGGAGGGTCAGAGGACTGACAGAGCAGAGGGAGCAATATTGGAGCACAGACAGGAGAAAACAGAGACCATAAACCTTCCCTGTCACGTGAGAATAATACACCTTCTGCTTTGGCCGAATCCTGGGAGATTACAATAATTTTGAGAGCTTTAGATTCTGCAGAATCCAGAAAAGATGGATATGATGCTCGGGTGCAAGTCCACATGGAGAGACCAGTATTCCATTGACCTATGGAGAAAGGCCTTGGAGACTATGAATGGCTTTGATTTTCCAAGGAAAGACTTGGAGTGATGGAGGATGCCCCGTCTGCAGCTGAATTTTACGTGAACCCAACTCACTTCATGTCCTTGGTCGTCTCACCTCAAGTACCCAGGTCCTAACTGATGGGGGAGTGCTTTTTTAAAATGGCATCCCAAAACCAATGGCTTGTCACTCATTGTGCGATTGAATGAAATCGAATATGTATTCCGCCATTGGTGGAGCCAGTTTGTGCTCCGTCTGCGATATGTCCCCTCCAAATATTTCCCCCACATTTCGATATTTCCCCCCGTTAAAAAGAGCCTCCATGACTGTTAAAAGGTGCCATTGCAAAACGACCATTGAAAGGAGCTTTAAATGACCGCTCGGGCAAACGCTCCGGATTTCGCGCTGACCCATCTCAAGGTAAGGGACGATTCAAACATTTATTACGGAAATAACTACACTCAAGGACCGACATGTTGTGAGTGCACATATATCATTACAGTTTCTCAAAACCTCAACAACATATATTCTTATATATAGATATATATGTATATATAACAAAAACTACAGATGTTTCATAGTTACGATGAATGAGTGATTAGTGTTATGAAGTGTACAGAAGCTCGCAAAAAGCAAGAGCTGGACTTTCCACACGAGATGATGGTTCATTGCTATGATGGTTTAAAAGACTATTTACAGCCATTATTTTTTTTTTACCTTTTAAAAAACATGTCTGTGCATGATTCTTATAAAACAGTTTTTCTCGTAATGTTGTCGTGAAAAAAATATTGAATCAGATACAAAATTAAATAATAATTATACCCAAATGCTGTCCTTAAATGGGGGAAAAGAATGGCTGCTGTATTAATACACTTTTATCTTTGTAAATGATTACAGAAGAATGGTTGTCCCAATCACATCTTCATTGACATTCCATATAATGTTGTATTTCACACAATGCAGGTAAAAGTTGGGGACAAAGAGGTGGATGTCATGGCAGGTTTCAGACTGTACATTACGACAAAGCTGCCAAATCCAGAGTACACACCAGAGATCAGTGCAAAGACTTCCATTATCGATTTCACGGTCACAATGCAGGGTTTGGAAGACCAGCTCCTGGGTAGAGTCATCCTAAATGAGAAGAAGGTGATTTCTGGAACCCTTAAGACAATATTGAGGTTGTGTGTCTGTAAAAAGGTAAAAACTGAACTGAAATTTAATAATGAACTGTAAATTATTGGGTCTGATTTTTATCAATTCTGCATTTACATCTTTCTCACAAATACCCACCATTCGGCAGTAAATGCAACTTCATTGATGAACTTTGAAGGAGTCAAGTCTTCCACTTGTTAGACTCTTGTTGAGTGCACATTATTTAAATGTTTTACGATCAATCAGGTAACCACAAAGGCAAGAAATACCTGCCTCCAGAAAAAAAATAATTTCATGCATTGGTTACTTTATTTGAGGACTGTATTGCTGATGTAACACCCATTTTAAGGTTCTGGCAGGTATCTCTAAGTTGAGCATGGTGCTCGCAATCTCTCCATCCTTGCTTTTTATGAAAGACACAATAGGATATTTAACTCCCACAATCACATGCTGGCAGACAGTTGCCCTAGCTTTACTTCCCATCTCATAGAAGGCACACTCATTGATGCACAGTGCCCTGCCTGCCTGCCTGTGAAACTTCAGGGTGATTGATAGTTTGTTGTTAGATTGGGAGTAAAACATGGACTCGACCTCTCATAGTTTGCACGCTACTCCCTGAGCTGTATCCTGTAAGCCCAGATGTAGTAGTGTGAAGTTCAATGAAGTGCATTTACAGATTCATGGTGAATTTTTTAATTCCAGGATTTTCGTGAAAATTGTTGTGATCACCTCTAATAATTCTGAGTTGTTGAAATTAAACATGAGCTCACAAAAAAGACACTTGATACGATTTAGATTCTGAACATCCCAATGAAAATAACACAAGAAGCTCATGAACACTTAAAAGTGAGAGATTTATTTTTTTTTGACGTGTGGATTTTATATCTCTCCATGTTTTGAACTCCCCACATTTGTTCATCCTCGAGGAACTGGAGGCAGAGCGGGTTATGTTGATTGAAGATGTGATATCCAACAAAAGGAAGATTAACCAGCTGGAAGATAATCTCCTTTTTAAGCTCAGCAGCACCAAAGGTAAACTTTATATTGATTTGCTTCGTTCGTACTACTTTCTTGGTTCCGCCATTTGATTTGTCTCTTTTAAATAGTGTTCAGGAATGTTTACTTTGTCTTCATATGGCAAAGACACGTATTAACAATGGTGTATTTTACATGGATTCCCAGGACTGTAACCGACGATGCACAAAATCCGATGGAATGTGGGATTGCAACCTCGGCTCTCTGTATCCTGAACCACAAGTTCAAATGAGACACACGAACACACAAGTTTACTGTAGAACTTGCGATTGGCAGGAAATTTTTTTAGGAGTTAACTTGTTTTGTAAATTCTACCTTGGGTGTGTGTGTGTGTGTGTGTGTGTGTGTGTGTGTGTGTGTGTGTGTGTGTGTGTGTGTGTGTGTGTGTGTGTGTGTGTGTGTGTGTGTGTGTGTGTGTGTGTGTGTGTGTGTGTGTGTGTGTGTGTGTGTTGCAGACCCTCCACGAACCTTAGACCTGGAGAAAGAAGGGTGAGAGGGCGGCACGATGCCAGTAGTGAAAACTCGAAAGACTCCCTCCTACTTCCAATGTGTATTCAAAACGAACCTGTCATCTCGAACACTGTAGTTCAGCGAGTAAACAAATATGAGACCACGATGTCAATCCATGATGGTCCAGGTGTCAATGACACCTGGACCAGCAAAAGTTGGCACGATTTTGATGCCTTTAAGCCAGATGCAGATGTCGCTTTCCACACTATTTGCTAAACACAGGCAAAATTATCACAAAGCTTTGAGTGTTTAGAACATGTCGGTAAATAAATGAACAGACAATCATGTGAGGATGTGCAATATCATGTCCTCCACATAACGTCTGTGCAAGCTCCTTCGTTTAGTAACCTTCAAGAAATGTAACAAAAGATCCATTTCTCTTATCAAATTCATCCTCCTGAGCATGCTTTGTGAAAGTTACACTCATCTTTTAAAGTATTCATCTTGAGAGTCTGCTTCAAGCATTTTAGTGCAAGGATATCAGATGCCTGGTATTGGCTTAATGATTCGGGTAGTGAGCTTGGGATCCTTGGATCCTGAGTTCTAAATCCCACTTGGCTGTTGAATTAATACCAGGTAGGGTTCACTCTGCCTGTTATCCTTCTGAGGTTGGCAAAATGAGTGCCAGCTTGCTGGTTTCCTGTGTTGGAGTGGTTACCCATCCGGGATTGTGCCCAATATCCAAGGAGACTGCAAAGACAGCGCCAATGCTCTGCACAGAGTATGGTCCCGATGGATAGATGGATATCATGGTTTTTTGTTTTTTTTTTTGCACATTTTAAAACTTCAAGACAATTGAAATTTGAGAAGTTTGATTCAGTTACGGAACTTTATATTTTAGGCATGATGCCAGTTAATCCAGAGGCTGAGTTTCTTATTTTTTTTTTTTCTGCAGGTTCTCTTGTGGATGATGACTCTGATTGGGGTTTTGAAGACCACAAAGGCAACAGCAAGTGAAGTAACTGAGAAGCTGAACGTGGCTGCTAAAACAGAGATCAAGATAAACGAGGCCCGCGAGGAGTTTCGACCAGCCGCTACGCGTGGTAGCACCCTCTATTTCCTCATTACGGAGATGAATATGGTCAACGTGATGTACCAGACGTCTTTAGCGCAGTTCCTCAAAATTTTCGATTCGTCAATGGACAAGTAAGCAATTGTTATTACCTTTAACTTTTGATTTTCGTTCTTATACAACTGTGAGAGTGCGATGTTTGTTAACCTCCGCCATCGAAGATGGATGGAGGTTACTGTTTTCACTTCTTTCTGTTTGTTTGTTTGTTTGTTTGTTTGTGAACAGTATTCCGGAAAAACTCCTCGACGGATTTCGACGAAACTTGGTGGGGGGGTTAGGTATGGTCCAAGGATCATGCCATTAAATTTTGGACTTGGTCCCCGCCCCCTCCCCCAAAAAAAGTTAGAGAAAAATTTTTTTTTTGGATTTCTACATGTTTTAAGTGATTTCCAACTCCCCCCCCAAAAAAAATGGTTACCCCCCAAAAAAAAGGAATTTTTATTTGCATTTCTACATGTTTTAAGTGATTTCCAACCCCCGCCAAAAAAATTGTTACCCCCCCCCCAAAAAAAAAATTGTTGGAGAAAAAAAATTTTGCAACTTTTTTCAACAAAATTTCGATTTTTTTGGGCATTTCTACTTCTTTTAAGTGATTTCCAACTCCCCCCCCCCCAAAAAAAAAATTGTTGGAGAAAAAACTTTTTGCAACTTTTTTTCAACAAAATTTCGAATTTTTTTTTGCATTTATACATCTTTTAAGTGATTTCCAACCCCCCCCCCCAAAAAAAAACTGTTAGAGAAAAAATTTTATGCAAATTCTTTTTCAACAAAATTTAGATTTCTTTTTTTTTTTGCATTTCTGCATGTTTTAAGTGATTTCCAACCCCCCCCCCAAAAAAAAAAAATGGAGAAAAGAACTATAAATCTGTCAGCACTGTTGACATCATATTTAATGAATAAGATATAAGGTTCACTTGAGTGACCCAGCAGTATTGGCGGTGGAGGTTTTGCACTCTACCGAGTGCTCCCCCTCCGGTTATAGTTGTAGTAATCATTCATAGGGGATAATTATCAACTGACACAAAAAGGTCATTGAGCCTCGTGTTATGGAAAATGGCCACCCAACTTCCTTAATTGCCGGTTTTTTTAGTGTGTAATGTGTAGTTTGCCTGTCCATACATGTTTGAGTGAGTTATCTCTTATTTTACTTTCTGCATACGGTATGTGCTGCATTTTTCAGGAGTGTCGAGTTCCAAATCGACACAGGCATGTTCAGCTTCATGGCCTTTACCGACTTGGCAGCAGTGTTGCTTTTCCTTTGTTATACTTATTCATATTATACATACTGGAGAAGCTTGTGGGGGAATACATGCTTCCTCATGCATACCCTGGAGCACAACAACTACCACTTTTCGCTCATAAGAGGAAGGAGACACAATTGTCATTCTGCTCAAGTAATTTGTTGAAATACTGATTGCAGATAGTGAGCTCCAAGTACTCAAGAACAGCAACCAGAGAGAATAAAGAAAGCAGCTGCACTCTTCATTTTACACTTGCATGGGGGACCATCAACTTAGTGTGCACACACATGCCCCCTCAGTGCGTATCGCAACCATCATGAACTCGTCTTCTTCACTTCCTCAATCTCAATATCACCAACATCCTTTTCATGGATGAAAGGGTCGTGGGAATGGCGTTACTCGAACATGTGATTTAGCAAAGCTGTCCGATTGCCTGAGCAGAGCCAAGAGTCGACCAGACGATTCCTTCGGAAAAGCAAACTTTTAATAACGCGTTAACAATTCTGTGCAACATGAAAATTTCGGACATCTCCTGAGCTCTCCGTATTTTTTGCTGCAGATCTGAGAAATCTCCACTGCCTCCAAAGAGGAATTTGAATATCATGGAGTTTTTAACTTACGGAGTGTTCTCGTACACAGTACGCGGCTTGTATGAGACGCACAAATTCCTTTTCACTTTACTCTTGGCACTCAAGATTGACCTGCAACGAGGAACTATCAAGCACAATGAATTTGAAGTTTTTTATCAAAGGTATCATTTGTTTCGAATTCCTGGAATTCCAGCAACTTTACCCATTTTTTTTTTAATTTATCTCATTCAAAGAACTGCGGTGTTTCGTTAGGTGGTGCTGCACTGGATTTAAAGACCTGCACTCCGAAACCTTTCCGTTGGATCATCGATATGACTTGGCTGAACCTGGTGGAGATCTCCAAGCTGCCTCATTTTGGGAAAATCCTGAACCAGGTCTGTTCTTGCGCACAAGTACAGTTTTGAGAGTTTTTTCTTTTTTGTGCAAATATTTCGTGATGGCCAAGATTATATCATTCGGTCAAATGTAAAATGTGAACAGTATGTTGAACATGAGACGGTGGAAGGCAGTAAAACAAGTGAACAAATGACTGAGGTTAAAAAAGAGAGCTCGGATTTAAAATCAGAAAATAGTGGATTATAAATGAATGATAAACTTGTTGAGACAAATTATGTAGGGACCTTAAATTGAAAAATACAAAACTGTTTTTTTTTATTTTTTTGTTTTCATTGTCGAGGCTCGGATGAGAGCGAACACACAACGCACAACAAGGAGGACAGGAGACAAGAGGCGAGGGAGAGGGAAGGACAAAACAGTGGGGAACAGAGACATTAGGAGGTCTGTGGAAGGGAGAGGGATGGGGTGGGAAACATGGGGAATACAAGATGGACAAGCTTGAAAGAAAGGACTTCTTCAAGAGGATTGTTGAGAACGTAGGAGGGGGGGGGGGGTTCCAGACAGTCCTTTTGGAGAGACATAGGGTGTGAGATTTGATACGATTGAAAGACATATTTGATCAGCTTGTGATTTTATCCAGATCTGCAGAGTGTAGAATCTACTGCTTGCCGGTCTGAAGGATGACAGATGGTCCGGCAGAGGGTGAAGTCATCAGCAAAGAGATAAAGAGGATTTTCCAGAGAGTCGGAGAGATCATTGATGAAAACCAGAAAAAGAACAGGACCCAGAACGCTACCTTGAGGAACTCCAGCCTGGATAGGAAGAGGGGATGAGAGAACTCCATTTAGGTCCACACGTTGGCTGCGACAGGAGAGGAAGTCTGCGAGCCATGAGTGGAGATGGCCTTGGATACCATGGGAAGAGAGTTTGGTGAGCAGGGCAGGGTACCAGACAGTGTCAAAAGCACGTGATATTGTCAAGGGATATGGCTCTGATTTCATGTCTGACATTGAGGACCTCCATCCATTGTTGGGAGAGCAGAATCTGCATATCCAGGGAAGAGTGACCTGGTCTGAATCCAAATTGATGCTCAGAAATCAAGCCATTGGAGAAGAGAATGGATTTAATGTGTGAAGCGATGATGGATTCCATAACCTTGCTGATGATTCGGAGATGGCTGATTGGTCTGTGGTTGCAGGGATCTGTTTTTGCACCTTTTTATGCAGGACGATAATGTTTGCTGATTTCCAAGCAGGTGGCAGATGACTTTGAGGAAATGAGAGCGTGGGAGTGGAGGTGAAGCCGTAGCCAGAGGTATTCCTGGGGGAGTGAGGGCAGTGCGTGGAGAGGGAGGAATTGAGTGTTTGATGAAGAGAGCAACTCCTCCACCAGGACGAGGCTCAGGTCTGTCATGCCGGAGGAGGGAGTAACCAGGGAGAGATACTTGGGAGTCAGAGACTTCTTGAAGGAGGAAGGTTTCTCTTCATATCAACAGATTATGTCTGGTTTGTCAGTGGCAACCTGAATGGAAAGATCTGTCAGGTTTGAGCAAAGGCCCCGGATGTTAGAGGTCCACACTGTTAAGGAAGAGGGAGGGGAGGAGGTTTTGAGTGCAGTGGAGGGTAGGACCATGGAGGAGGGGGGTTGTTGAGTTAAGGAGAGTTATTGAAAGAGTTGAGGTACAATGGGGAGTAATACGAGAGGTGACACAGGGCAGTTGAAGATCGGAGGAGGTGGAGTGATGAGATGGAAGAGAGAGGGTGGGGGAAGGAGGCACCTTTGTGGATGTGAGGGAGTGCAACTTTGGGAAGAGGGGAGTGATTGAGGGGAGAAGGATGCGAGGGGAATGTTGAGGGAGAAGGGTGAGGGGGGATAGTTGGGGGAGACAGGTGAGGGGGGAGTTTTTGAGAAAGGTGAGAGGGAAGCTTGGAGGGGAAAGAGTGTCACTGTCATGAGAGCAGTCACTGTCAAGGTGCAGGAGGGCGATGGGAGAAGGGAAGGATGAGACTCGGAGGAGGTATGGTGAAGAAGGGGGCGGCGGGGGGAGGTACAAGATTTGAGGGGTTGGGAAAAGGGGGAGGTGTGCTGAGAGGAAGGAAGGAGCATGTTTGTGCTGATGAGTGTACTGCTTGAGAGAGTGATATTTCTGTTAATTTAGAATTGAGCCCACAGATGTTAGAACACCACACAGTTTGGGACAACAGAGAAGGAGCTGACACTGTCAAAGCAGAAGACGGTGAAAAGGTACCAAAAGCGGAGGTGAGATGGGAGGGATGAGGGGCAAGATGGGAGGGGTACGGAGAGGAGATAACATGTGAGGGGTTGGTAGGAGGTAGATTTAAGGAGGTGGGGTGAATTAGCCCTGAAGTTGAAAAAAAAGGATGATTGATGGAAACACGATCTCCACTTCCTCATGCAAATGCTTTTTAATTTTCCAGGTTCAGAGACGAATTCCCACTTCCAAACAGAAATATCTTTCACATCCAGCAAAGTACTGATCAATGGGAATTTCAACGTTCATGTTGATTCACCATCTAAACTCGAAGTAACTACTTCTCTGGACTTGTTTCCTCGGCCAGTGTCCAACAACATGGAACATGACCAACGCATCAAATGGACCGTACTTTGGATTTCGTGGTCATTCGGATTGGATGCTCCGACTTTCTCATCGACAACTCCACGGCACATGAGGCCCTCATGTCACATCATGACGTTGACTTGTCATGAACTTTCCAAAGTCAAACCCATCACGTTTCCTCTTCCATAAGGAACTTTCGAAGCATTGACGAGCATCATCTTTCAGTGTTGCTGAAATAAATTGTTGAATCTTTTCGTTTTCAGGGTGATCATGACTCTGCCTTTCAACGGCACAACAAAGAGATCGGTCAGATTCTTAATTTTGTAGCCCCGATCACTCTCAAGCAGAATGTCATATAGTACAATGAAGATGTTCGTCATGGTGAAAGGGACGGAGAGCTGAACGCAACAGTCACAGTTCGTGAATGCACAGAAACATTGAGCAATCCCATCCATTCCTACTTGATGAACAACATCATGAAAGTTTCACTGGATGTGGATGCAAGTAAAACCCAGACAAGTTGTTGTGGTGATCCAGAATCCATGGTTTTGAGCCATTGTGCTGTTTTTATATCGGCGATGGAAGACGAGGTGTTGAAAGTCATCCACAGATTAACAGGCAAATCTTGTTGACTTGATGCGATTCCCGGCAAGTTCAGGTCAGGTCAGGTCAGGTATGGGAGCAGCGCGTCGCTGCGTCCACTTTCCACCGGTACTCCAAGGGATTCCGTCTGTCCATCCCACAGGCACATGCCTGGACCATCCCCATCTCCTTGAGATACTGATCAACCTGCTGCAACCACGAGGCATGTGGTTGGCCCATTGTCCTCCTCCACTCACGAGGCCCCCTCGCGATGGACTATGCACGTAACAAATCTCATTTGAGTCTCTCTCAGCAACCACTCGTTGGACACAAAGTCCGACCAACGATAGCCAAGGATTCTCTGATAGAGCAAAGAGCAAAGTTCCAAGAAATCCAAGTTTCAAGAGTTCCAAGGCAACATCAAGGACGGTGATCTTGAAGGCACGCCACAACTCTTCAGGATTCCCCAAATCCATACTCAGCCTGTCCACAAACTCCTCAGCTCCCCTGTCATCCTTGAGCTTGCCAACATCCAGCCTCGGCGAGGTCGGTACCATTTTCCCAGATTTCAGCTGCAACTTCAGAGTTGCTACGACAAGCCTTTTTTTCTCTGCATAGACGAACGGGGCACTCCAGTCGACCCTGCAGTTCTGGACCTTCCTCCAGCCACCATCAATGAGCACATGGTCAATCTCCTTTGCCACACTACTAGCGTTAGAAAACCAAGTCCAGCCATGAGCCTGTGGGTGCTGGAACCTTATACCAACCACTCTCAGTCCATGACTTCTTGCAAAGTCAAGGAACTTAGTGCTATTCTGGTTCATAGTTCCTGACCCATGGGGACCAACACACACCTCATAACCATCCCTATCAGTTCCAGTCGATGCATTAAAATCCCCCAACATTAGAAGAGTATCTTACCTGGGACATTGATCAACCACAGACTCGTTTTCAGATTTGTTTGTGGGACGTTTTGCGGAATGAAGGTCTTTATGGTGGCCGGAGTTGAAATCCTGTCACCAACCTCCTAAAAAAAAAAGTGATAATAAAGGACCATTGAGCAAGACCATTGGTCATGAGGAGATCGAATTTTCTGGCAAGACTATTGAGAAAATGGCTGGCTCGTGTCTGACGGCTCACAGGAAGACAAACAATCTCAGGGATCCTTTTCAGTTTGGAAATAAGACAAACCATAATCCAGAAACTGGTCTCATCGAAATGAAAAACGACATCATGAGGGCTCTTGACTCAAACCTAATAACTCTGTTGGTGCCACTGGATCTCTCGGTGGCGTTTGATATGATCGGTCATGATATTTTTTTATATTTTTCCAATTGGTCAACCAGTGTCAATGTTGGCAGCAAAACATTACATGCCACTCATGCTGGTGAACTGGGTTACCATGGGGTTGTGTATCCGGACCACTTGGCTGCTTTGTGTGCATCCTGCCTGCATCAGCCGTAGCTCATCACCATCGTGTATCTAACCCACAAAACACTGATGATCCACAACTCCATCGATGGTTTCATCCCAAAATGTCTCGTGATCAAAATCGAGCAGTGAACACCTTGTGTGCGCATGTACACGACGCATCAACTCTCGGATGGCGCGCGATAGATTGTTAGCAAATGAAGAAAAAAGAATTCCTTTTGAGAGATTCCCACCGCAAGCTGAAGAGTGTTTCTCACCAAAGTGATGGTGAGGTTTCAATGCAATAATTTCACAAGGAAGAAAATTAATTGTCTGGAATTCCCGTCCACCTTGCTGTTTACAGCCTCGTATTCTCACGCTTAGACTGTTGTAATGGACTACTCACACCTGTTCCACATGGTCATCAACAGGTGACAGCAAAGCTTTCAGAGGTGGGCAGCTCGTCTTGTGCATGCGGTAAACTGCACACATGATTCCGTTAATTCAGCAAATACCATCCCAGCATGCTTCGGGTCACGTGTAAAAATGCTGAACAGGCCTGGTTGCCTGTAATTATGGCTACCATGGCTGCAAGAGGAGACCTCAGTGACTTTGAAAGAGGGGTGATTTTGGGGGGGCGTTTGGCAGGAGCTTCAGTGACAAAGACAGCTCAACTTGCTGATGTTTAACGAGCAATGGCGTCTAACTAAGGTCATGTCGGAAAGGAACTCCGAGGAAAAGACATCATCAGCAAAGGGCAACAGTGGGCCGAAGCGCGTACTCCAGGATCGTGATGTCCGTGCAGTAATTTGAAGTGGAAGGCAAAGCAGGTGAGCAATTGCAGATCAATTGACTGCGATTTTCAGCATCAGGAGTGAGCAGCCAGTTTCATCCAAAACGGTCCACCAAGAAATCCACAGAGTTGCACCATCGTCCCTTTGTTGCACAGAGATACCATTGTCGAGTTGCAGCGCACAGACCACTCATCACACCTGGCAATGCATGTTGGCGATTCCAGTGGTGCAAAGAGCACAGGCAATGGACTACCGAGCAGTGGAGAAATGCGACATGGTCAGATGAATCATCCTTCAACGTGTCCTCACCAAATGGACGAGTGCACGTGTGGCGCCAACCTAAAGAACTCGACAACCCTGAGTCCCTGAGTGCTTGGTTCCAACAGTGAAGGGTTCTGGTGGTTCTGTGATGTTGTGGGGAACATTTTCCTGGCATGGTTTGAGTGCCGTCATTTCCTGAGAAGGCAAGGTCAATGCCAATCGCTACTTTATGGTGCTGAGTGATCATCTTCACCCCATGTTGCAGTTGCAGCATTGAAACCATATGCTTTCCCCCCATCGACTTTCTCAACAATCCTCTTGAAGAATTCCTTTCATTCAAGTTTTTGGGCCTCACGATCTGCCATGATCTTTCCTGGGAAAGCCACATTTCCAAGCTGGCCTCCAGGGTGCTCAAGGTCCGCCAGCAACCCCCTTCTGGTAAAACTACCAAAACCAAGAATCACTGCTCACTTTCATTCTTTCATTGCTCCCTTTTCCCCACCTTTGGAACAAACTCCCACACTCTCTTCAATCCTACTCTTCCCTCCAGGTCTTTGAAACAGCTGTTCACCACCATCTCATATCATTCCCCCTACAAAACCAAGATCTTTTCTACCCCCGTTTATCCACCCCAAAACCCACCTCTTTCAAATTCTCTGCTTTCCTTCCTGAAAGTCCTTGTAGTGTCCATCTTGTTTACCCTGTGTTCCCCATCCCTCTCCCTTCCACAAATCTAATGTCTCTGTTCTCCTCTGTTTTGTGCTTCCCTCTCCCGCCAGTCTTGTCTCCTGCTCCCCTTGTTTTACGTTCTCTGTGTTTGCTCTTACACGAGCCTCGACATTGTATATTATGTGTATTAAAAAGAAAAATTCCTTCCTGCCGGGAGGGGAGTCTTCCCGAATGACATTGGCCCCGTCCACAGAGCACGTGTGGTCAGTCACCCAATGGTTTCATGAGCATGACACTCATGTTGTCCATAGGTCATGGCCTCCTCAATCACCAGATCTTAACCCAATCGAGCATTTTTTGGGATATTCTGAAACGATGCACAAGATAGCATTTTCCACCTCCATCAAACAGGTGTGAGTTGATTGACTCTCTCTCGTGGGAAGAATGGCGCCGCATCCCTTCTACAGAATTCCAGATGCTGGTGGACTTGATGCCACAGCACGTCGAGGCGTGGTGGTGGTCACACAGTGCCCCACCGTTAACATCCACCAACTAATGCTGGCAGACAGGACACCCAGTTTCACATCCTTCTGATAGACGACACACACATAGACGTCTCCCTGACTGCAAAACACAAGGGTGACAGTTTTAACTTGTCCAACATTCAAACCGAGGCGAGACAGCTCAGAGACATGTGCACATGCCTCCAGGCCCTAGATTCTTAACCCGGGGGTCGTTTGGGGGTTTTTCCGGGGGTCATGAATGGGTCATAAATAACATATCAATTTGTTGAGCCCATTTTTAGGAACCGAACAAAGGTACAAACCACGCACAGGATTTTGTTGCGACGCAATTTCAGCCATCCCATTGACTGAGTATTGGCAGACATGTTTTAATAAATCGGGTTGGTTTTTTTTTCTTTTCAATTTTTGTTTTGGGGGTCACGGTACTGCCGAAGAATGTCTGATGGGGTCGTGGGACCAAAAAGGTGAAGAAGTACTGCTCTCGGCTATCCTGACAGCCATTGTGCAATATACAAGTCTTCATCGAAAATAGTTGAGACATATTATGCTTTCTTATAATGTTGCAAAAGTAAACTTATTTCTGCAATACCTCTGCAATCCTGAACTACTCCAGGTAACCAAGAATGACAAAAGTTGGAAAGCCTGGTTTGAGACAGATGCTCCTGAAGAGGAACCGATACCTGATGGGTATTCAGACTCCCTTGACACCTTCCGAAAACTTATCCTTATCAGGTGCAACTTTTACAAATTCCTAAAATAATTGTATTAAAATAAACTTTACTTTTAATCTTGGCACATTTGGTACCCTTACCTGCATGCCTGCTCTTCATGCTGTCGAAATTAATCAACTATAACTGTGGAACTCCATGCTTGTTTGTAGTACATCTTGCTGTGTTTGACATTCTTCCTTAGATCATGGTGTCCTGATCGCACTCTTTTCCAAGCTCACAAGTACATTGCAAATTCTTTGGGAGAGAGGTATGCAGAGCCTGTTATTCTTAATCTGGAAAAGACTTGGGAAGAAAGTAACACCAAGACACCACTCATCTGCTTTCTTTCCATGGGATCTGATCCAACGACTCAGATTGAAGCCCTTGCCAAAATGATATTAACAGGGTAACTCAAAAATATCACAGGGCTTAATTTTTGTCTGACCATTGTTTTTTTTTTTTTTGAACGAATGTTTAGTGCTATTTTTAAAGCAATTGCATCATGACATGTTTAAGAACTTTTGTCACAATTAGGCCAAAGCCAAAGATGAGGGACATATTCTGTCTTTCTTTCTTTCTTTCTTTCTTTCTTTCTTTTTTTTCTACAAAATGGAGACTCATGGAAGATATTTCATGGATACAGCTATGTTTGTGTTCTCCTTTTTGTTGCAAAGTGGTGACATTTGTAGAATCTTGATCTCAACTTTTCCCAGGTCGTCTTCTCCTGTTTGAGATCTATAACTAAAAACGTAGGGACAATACCCCTGGATGTTCACCTGGTTGTGGCTGGGTAAGATAACCAGTGAACCACTGGAAGGCATCCATTACCCACAACATATGTGATGGAGAAGAAAGTAAATATGGATGGATTGTTTTTTTTTAATGCCATGAACAAACTTTGGTACATCACGGATGACAAAGGTTATGGTTAAGTTTCATCAAAATTGTGTGTGTAGTTTTGTATAAGAGAGCAAATACATATTTTGGGGGGCAATCCCCTGTAAGACCCCATTAGATGTCAATTTTTTTTAATGTCATGAACAAACTTTGGAACAGCGTAGATGTTGAAGGTTGTGGTGAAGTTTCAGAGAAATTGTGCGCATAGTTTCAGATGTGGCTAATGGATATACGAACACGAATGGATGACTTGAATAATTTTTGGCTTATTTTGTATATCACTTGTCCTGTACACAAACTCATGTGACCTCCAGTCTGTTCACTTAAGCAACTTCACTGTTCAGTTGTAATGGCTCGAGTTGACTTGGAGCTTCAACTCGATGATGATGGGAACGTGAACAAAAAAAATCTCACGCAATAAAATAAAATAAACCTGATTTTATTACCTTCTATTCAAAAAAATGATGCCGAAAGGTTCAATGGAAATGGCAATCAAGCCATTTTGGATGATGCCAATGGATGTACACATCCACAGGGTACCACCCTCATAGAAGCCTCCATCACAGAGACTTTGTGTCCATTGAAAGAGATTCACCAAATCGCTTGAAGCAGTTTCAACACTTCCCATTACTGTGGACTCAAGTTCTATTCGATCTGGTGAAAGAAAGAAAGAGCGTTCGTGAGTAATTATGTCCCTGTTTCCCAACTGTTGTTGTGATTCCCTCTATCTCGCCCCTGCTGTTCTCCTCCTCCCTTTGTTGTATGTTCTGTGTTATTTCTTATGTGATCCTTGACTAAGTATGCAACAACAAAAAATCTGGAACGACTATAAAACGGGAAAAACCCATCTTCGAGTAGTTGTCATGGACCACAACCGTGACTTTTCGGTGCAGATTCTGCTGGAACTCAAACCAAACGACGGACCCAGACGCAAGGCATTTGTCTTGGGAATGCTCAGTTGCGTCGAGGATGACGAAGATCACCTGAGAAAGGTCATGTTCACAGACGAAGCTTGCTTTCACGTATCGGGGTCGTTGCCGTGACATCAACCAGTCTCGTGGTCTGAAAACCCCCCCACGTTGTCATTGAACACAGATGTGATAGTCCAAAGGTCAATGTGTGGTGTGGCCTTCTCAATGACCTCTTGGTGGGTCTGTTTTTCTTTGCGGACGACACAGTGACCTCAACAATTTACATGAACATGTTGGAAGCATTCGCCTTCCCACAGATTGAAGACCTTCAACCCCGATTTGATTTTTCAACAGGACGGCGCTCCTCCTCCTCATTGGGCCTCAGTCCTTTGAGCCGCTCTGAATGAAAATTTTCCTTGTCGCTGGATTGGCCGAGACGGACCAACCACCTGGCCCCCACGATCACCAAACATAACCCCCCCTTGATGTTTTACAGGATCGTCACCAAGGTGGAAAACCTGCAGGATCGTCATTCCCGGATCACAGCTGCGTGAATGAAAGGACTTCCTCCAGAGGATTGTTTTCTCAACAATCCCCTGGAACAAGTCCTTTCTGTGTCATTTCAACCAAAGGGTGTTGATAGATCATCTGTGGTCCTCAATATATTAACCACCAAAGTTTTCCAGGTCTTTATGGAGCACCCTGTCCAAACATTTCTTTTGTCCAAATGTATTTGTAATATTTGTGATGTTATGTTTGTTTGTAATTTATTTGTGACATTAAGAGGTCCAGGTGGTCTCAAAGCCTGGTGTTGGCTTCGCGGTTAGGTTGGCTGGCTTGGGATGTTAGGGTCATGAGTTAGAATTAACACCAGGTGGGGTTGACTCAACCCGTTGTCCTTCTGAACTTGGTGTAATGACAACTGGTGTACATCATCTGCAGAGCTTTTTGGCCTCAGACACGTGATTAAAAATGCTCTTGGACCATTACATTCTTCTTTCAGTTTGTATGACTCGAAGTTTGTTGTGTTGCAGAATGCAAAGCCATCTCGATGGGACAAGGCCAAGAGGTACATGCTCGAAGACTCCTCCAAATCTCAATGCAGGAGGTAAAATTGAAAAGTCCGAATTCCCTGACTTGGAGCCCTCAACGCAGGAGGAGGCTATTCAGCCAATCAAAGCCTGCGCTCGTGTTGCCCACCTCGAGTTTGCATAGGCACCTGTGAAAATGCAAACACACTTTGCATCTGTGCTCCCTTTTTAAATGCTCAGAGTCAAATAAGGAAGCAGCATGCGCCATTTTAAAAGTTTTTCGCATGACTCGGTTTGACCTGACCTGACTTTTATGAGACTTTATAAACTCTGGATGGAATGAACAGAACGTTGTCTTGCTCCAACAAAGGGTTAACGCCTGAAACATCAGCTTCTCCTTGCTTCCCAGGGTGGTGAGCATTCTTCGATCAAAGTTTTGTTGGTTCCATTCGTTGTTGCACCTGTCCACTTTTGTAAAACTACAGTGAACTTCACGATGAAGACGAGTTTTCTATTCTTCAATGAAAACTCCAATTTTTCTGGAATCTAAATTGGCAACGAACCAAGTTTTAATGGAGACCTCGATTTTATATCCACCTCCAGTCATTGATCTGTAGAGTTGTGAACAATGCCGTGCCAGGTGCATCACATTAATTCCACTCATGTCAATGTTCTCTTTTTGGTTGGTCTGCTGGTGTTCCCACCTGAACCCCTGATTCGCGATGCAGGTAACCCAGGTTAAAATCCCATGTGCCGTGTGTTTGGCCATTGTCTATGAATGTCCTCAGTTTCTTTGCAGACAATTGAACCCGCACGAGTGAGGGCGATGCTCACCACAGACCTTGCAAGGCAGTTGCTTTTTCATGTCAAAGTAAAAACTGATGTCGACTAATATATTTGGCTGGAATGTGGAATATGTACAAACTCGTGCATGAGCCTCTAACTTCATTGTAAAAAAATATTTTAAAAACCCATTCATATTTAGCTCATAGAAGTAAAATAATATCTCCAACCACATATGGAAACAGTCACTGATTCATGATTCTGTACATCTACCCATAGGGTGGATGGGTGCTACTGCAGAATTGTCATCTTGGGCTGGATTTCATGGACGAGCTGTCGAACACCATAAACATATGTGATAGCTCCCACAAGAAGAATCACCACCGAGGCTCACCCCAAGTTGGATCACCACCGAGGCTCACCCCAAGTTGGATCACCACCGAGGCTCACCCCAAGTTGGATCACCACCGAGGCTCACCCCAAGTTCTCCATTACCCTCTTGCGGGTGTGTCGCGCGTGCATCTTCGGTTGTCGAGTTTATCAGTGCGTGCTCTTTCTGTGTTTTATAAGTTGCATTGACAGAGTTAAATATGTAAGCACATTTCAAAATGTTGTCAGGGGAATGATAAAGTTTCCTCATGTGGATCATCTATTTTTTTTTTTAACAAAAAAACATATTTTGACACCCTGAACTCACTCCCTTCCACAATGCTATATAACAGTTGACCACAAAAAAGCAGCACCCATACAATCCTTCCCCAGACTTGTCTTCACCAAATGAGCACTTTCCTAACCTTCCATCTCTTTCATCGTCCTTCTGCCCTCTCTCCTTATTTCCTATCCCCCCACTGTGCGCATAAGGTCAACCTTTGTTGCAAAATTATATTTGTAGTAACTTTTAATATCATGCTAAACAATGATCTTCCCCTTTCGTTATTTTTTTTAAAAGAGATTTGAGGGTTTGCAAATCTGTCTTTCAGTCTTCTATCAAGTTTACCAATGAACCTCCTCAAGGAATGAAGGCTGGCTTGAAGCGAACCTTTGCTGGCATCAGTCAAGACCAACTTGAAGTCAGCAATCTGTCCGTGTGGAAGCCTTTGCTCTATGCTCTTGCCTTCTTGCACACCACTGTGCAGGTACTTTACTACCATACTACAGTTGTATGAGCCTGATCATTGCCCCCTTCAGCACAATTCCCAAAGTTATCTCATGTAACCCATTACAGTTGATATTGATTCAACCATTTGTTGATTTTGTACCGTGAATGAGAAATAGTGTCAAAGTTATCCGTACCCATTCCTGAGTGTGTTTCCTTGCACTGGCCATGTTTCGAGGTGCGGTGCAAGACCTACTGGCTCAACTCGTGTGCCCAACTGGACTTAGGCACGGTTCAACAAAGATTCCTGATCAAACCGCAACATTTTGATGCCTAATTTAACCATAAGTTGACATATTGTTTACAACGAATGTGCATTATGTCCAAGTGAGAGGAATTTAATCCTTTGTTTTATCACCTGCATTGTCTCCAATTAATTTAATTTATATACCTTCAAACCTCTTGAGACGTTCATTGAAATTGAATGATCGAGAATGTTGATTTAAATTGAAAATATTGAGAGATTGTGATGACAGGCGAGGGTGGTGGGTCCAGAAGGTGAGCCCAGGCAGCGCTGCTGATTGATGACCCGAGTGTCCCAAACTGATCAAGATGGCACTGGCTCTGCCATCAGATCTTTGATTCTATCTCTTGGCCTTCAGTCCAAATGAGCAACGAAGTTGTAAACCGGTGTCCTTCAAGACTCGGAAGCAGTTCATTCAGTCTTTCTCACCGACATCTTGATACGAATCACTTCCACTTGATTTTTCAATCTCCAGGTGTTTGACATTGGTTATACCATCTATACTTTCATCATCCCACACGCCAAAAGTATACTGATTCCGAAAAGGTGATGGTTCCAAACTTATAGATATTCTCTCTCTTCATCTGATAGCCCTTGGATTTTCTCATTTCTCACTTTGTACGTCCCCCTTTGGCTGTGACTTTCCAGGAGCGACGCAAGTTTGGGCCGTTAGGCTGGAACATCCCTTGTGAATTCAACTCTGCAGACTTTACCGCCAGTATGCAGTTTATTATCAACCATCTGGATGACTGCGGTTCCAAAAAGGTACGAGGTTTTTTTTTTGCCATCAGGATAGAATAACAGAGGTGAAAGATTTTTTTTTTCCCCTCCATAAGTCTTCAACAACATTTATTTAGTTAAAGCAGATATTTGCAAAGAAAAAAAAAAATTTAATATTTCGATTGAAAATATAACTCTGTAAATATGTCAACAAAATCACAAGATTATCTCATAATAATCTGGCCATTGGTCACAAAATCCTATTATAAGCTTTTTCATTGTTCTGTCATTTTGAGGCTGAATTGTCACGTGCCCCATGGGTTGTGCAGCTTGCGTAGATGTGGTAACGCTGATCAGATCATTCGTCTGGACCTCGATCTTGTAACCAGGAGGCGAGAAGGTTTTTGAAAACCCATCATCAAGTCGGGATGTCCCATGAACAAGTTTGAGACACGACTGATGATGCCCGCAGTATCAATACTCTGTGACTTGAATTCCTCCATCATACCCAGAAGGTCACCGTGGACCTGTACTGGGGTTTTGCTTGCAAATCACCGCTCCACCCGATGCAAGTCGGACAATGCATCTTCAACCTCGGAACGCTGGACTTGTCGCCCTTCCAAGAGTCCATTGTTTTCCTTTATTTCTTCCCTTTGTTCATCAATTTCACTTTCCATTCCATTAATTTGTTGATTCTTTCCGTTCTTCCTTCATTTGTTCATCAATTTCGCCCTCCATTCCACCAATCTGTCCTCCTGATGCCAAATTTCTTTCTCCGTTTTCCACATTTTACTCCGTTCATCAAAATTCCCCATTGTTAAGGTGCAGCAAGTCCAATTTAACTTCGTACGAGTCAGTCAGCCCAAACATGGTCTCAACAGGAATATTAACATCAACTTTGAGGTGAACAGAAACTTTTGGTCCTGTCTCCTCTCCCTTTATGGTATTGTCCCAAGTATCCCGTTGCTATGGTGATGCCTCATCCATCCTTTCCCCCATTTAATTGTGGCCTTTCCCACCACCCTGGCGTTTACAAAGTTCCAATTCCTCTTCTCCAGTTGCATTCTGGCATCCACACAGGCGCGATAGCCCTCCAGGTCCTCATCCTCTTCGTCAACTCTTTTGTTTGTTGACCCAATTTCTTCTTTCAACTTTTCTCTCTTTCCTTGAACCTTTTTCATCATTTCTTCGTCTCTCGCCTTACATTCCTTCTTTACGCCGCCCAATTCTTCCTTTGTTTCCTCCTGCCCTTTCTTTGATTCCTTCATTCCCTGTCCGAGTCTGGCTACTTCTCGCTTAACCGCTGCTATTTTGTTTGTTTGTCGCTTCTTCCTTATCCGTCTCCATCGCGGTCCAAACTCCTTCCACATTCCCCTTCACCCCATTTATTTCCTCACGTCCTGTCTTGATCTCATCTGCCATCTTCCGGTCCATCTTTTTCATCTCGTCCTTCACCTCCGCCAGCCCGACGTCCAGGCTTTGCTGCCCCACCTTTACCTTTTCCAGCTCCGCCCCCAGCTCCCATTGACCCGCTTTCATTTCCTCCCTGATTGCATGGCCCATCACTCACATATTCCCATCCATTTTTTGTTGGACTTTAATTGGAACGGGTGTGTGTGTGTGTGTGTGTGTGTGTGTGTGTGTGTGTGTGTGTGTGTGTGTGTGTGTGTGTGTGTGTGTGTGTGTGTGTGTGTGTGTGTGTGTGTGTGTGTGTGTGTGTGTGTGTGTGTGTGTGTGTGACAGAATGTATCATGGATAACTATCCACTACATGCTTGGTGAGGTACAATATGGTGGCAGAGTCACCGATGACTATGATCGACGCTTGCTCAATTGTTTGACCAGGGTGAGTGTCTCACTGGAAACTTCACAACATAATTACATAACATAAAATGATTTAATGTAGTTGGAGAACATGTTTCGAAGATGCTCGACAACTACATTTAATAGAACACTGGTTTTAAACAAAACATGGTATATTTCTGCTTTTATCTTCAAAATTGGTCAATAGAGTTGATTAGTGAATGTTCCGAACCCATCTCCCCTCGTTCCTCTTAATTATGCTTTGACACAAACTTCTATAGACAATGATGCTGCTGCATAACGATGTCTGGATACCATTCTGAGATTCTGAAATCACACTCAACCAAAATTGTTGTGGTGATTTGACATGTCGGGTCAATTTCTGTGACTTCCCCTCCATTCCCACCTCGTTCATTTTTGTGTTGTACCGTCCTCCAAAGAGTGACGACTCCGTCTACATCTCTCTCTCTCTCAGACAACATGAACAAACTTTAACCACTCATCTCAACTCTCTCTTCCTCATGTGTAGGAAATCGTCACCGAGCAACTTGGCTGGGTGTTGGTACCTCTCACCAGCCATGGCACTTCAGCAAAGGACTCCCTTCTCTAACTCCATGGGACTGACTCACTCTGCGAACTTTCTCACCCAGATTTCTCCAAAAGGCAAATCCTGCCTTCTGCACTTGGTGAAAACTAACTTTCCCGCAAATGTCTTCTCCCCTTCCTCTGCTCCGATTGGTTAATCTGATCATATGCTTGTGAAAGTCAACATCCCTCTGTCTATTCTCAGAGAGCTGCCAACAATTGGCAGGAGCTGCAAGCAGCCATCTCTCTTCAGGACCGGTCTCCCATATCTTCTGCCCCTGTTGTTAAATTAGCCTGGGAATTCTTTCACAGAATCATTCTCTCTCTCTCTCTCTCTCTCTCTCTCTCTCTCTCTCTCTCTCTCTCTCTCTCTCTCTCTCTCTCTCTCTCTCTCTCTCTCTCTCTCTCTCTCTCTCTCTCTCTCTCTCTCTCTCTCTCTCTCTCTCTCTCTCTCTCTCTCTCTCTCTCTCTCTCTCTCTCTCTCTCTCTCTCTCTCTCTCTCTCTCTCTCTCTCTCTCTCTCTCTCTCTCTCTCTCTCTCTCTCTCTCTCTCTCTCTCTCTCTCTCTCTCTCTCTCTCGCACAGATTTATCCCATCTTGTCTTCAATTATCCTTCCTTCTTCCCAACCATGATACAGTTGTGGTGAAGCAGTTGCTCTGAAACAACTTGCCTTCTCTTCCTGGAAGGCAAATCCGACCAAAGGCAATCTCAGTGCTTTCCAAAAAGTCCGCAATAAGTATGTGTCCACTCTCAGGAGAGCCAGAAAACAGCATCTCTCGAACCTCAAGAATGAACTTTCAAACTTGTCTCCCTCCTCGAAATACTGGTGATGTCTGAGGTCTGTCTCTGAAGTATGCTTCTCTTGCATCCCTTGTCTCTCTTCAAATGGCACCACGGCTAAATCCGCGAGTGATCAGGGTGAATGCCTCAATTCTGTGTTTGCTTCCAAATCTTGCGTCCCCATCCCCTCACTCTCGGTGCCCATCCTTCCCTGCCTTTGGCAGCAGTTACAGCTTCACGTCTTCATGCGTATGTCTGTATCAGCTTTGTACATCTGGATTTGGGGATTTTCTTCGATTCTTCCTTTTCAGATTTGCTCAAGCTCTGTCAATTTGGATGGGAAGCGTCGGTGAACAGCAATCCTCATCTTTCCACTGATAAAAATTATCAGTGGGATTCAAATTTGGGCTTTGGCTGGACCACTCAAGAACTTTGATGTTCTTATTTTGAAGCCAATTCAGTGTTGCTTTGTCTGTATGCTTGAGGTCATTGTCCTGTTGGAACGAAAATATTGAGCAGTCTCAAGTCTTTTGCACTCTGAAGCAGGTTCTCCTCAAGGATTTGTCTGTATTCTGCTCCATTCTGTGTTCCCTCTGTCCTTAGAAGTCTCCCAGTCTCTGCTGCTGAAAACCATCCCCGTACCACCATGCTTCACCGAAGGGATGGTGTGAGATGGATGATGAGCTGTGTTTGGTAGTGCTTTGCATTCAAACCAAAGAGTTCAGTTTTCGTCTCATCAGTCCACAGAATATTTTGCCTCGTGCTCTCAGAGTCTTTCATGTGCCTTTTTGCAAAGTCCAGGTGTGCTGTCAGGTGCCTTTTTCTCAGTAGTGGCTTCCGTCTGGCCACTCTCCCATAAAGCCTGGATTTGTGAAGTGCTCCAGAGACTGTTGTCTTTCCGGCAGGTTCTCCCATCTCAGCCAAGAAACTCTGTAGTTCCAGCAGAGTGGTCATTGGGTTCTTGGTCACCTCCCTGACTTAGGTCGTTCTTGCCCGGTTGCTCAGTTTGGTCGGATGGCCAGATCTAGGAAAGTCTGGATAGATCCATATTCTTTCCATTTGATTAAACGATGCATTTTATGAAGTATAATTTGCGAACAGGTTTTTTACACTGAATTTTTTTATGTTTTTGATAATTTTTAAAATGCCTTTTTCATTCTTTGCTTCATAGTGGGCAATGAAAATTCTTCGGTGTATTCTCAGGTTTGGTTTGGTGAAAAAATGTTGGATCCATCATTCTGCTTTTTCACTGGATACAAAATCCCCACATGCAAAACTACAGCACAGTACAACGACTACATCCAGACCCTGCCAATGGTGGACAGTCCAGAGGTGTTTGGACTGCACCCAAACGCTGACATCACGTACGTGTACACTTTTTTTTGTCGGACAAGAAATGTTGGTCAATTCAAGTATCATCAATTTACTGTTTTTGACACTGCAGAAAACATTTCATGAACCCAAGATGGCTTCTGCATTAGTTTTCTGAATCTCAACACTTATAGCTCTCATCAAGCTTTCAGATAACCGTGACATGGCTTTAGCTTTTTATCCATTGCTTGATATGTTCTCCTTGGACATATCGGATGTCTGACAATGAAGACAAAGTATACGACGAGTGCCAACCCAGCACACATGCACGCAGGGAAATCGTCGTGTTGCCAAGCCCATTTATTGACGCATGCGCAGACGCAACAGAGTCATGCCTCACACACGTCACACGTCTCCCCCCGAAGTTGATTAACACCTTTCACCCCCAAGAATACTTTGAACTTAACATTCGCAAGAAAAGTCCCTTAGTTAATTTTTCTTGAAACAAAATGGTAAACTCAGGATTCAGTGAACGTAATCATACTGAGCACGGAAACGACAAATGTGGTCATCATTGGTTAGATATCTATCGGTATGCCATCCTGATGAGGGTAAACAAGCCAGAAATCCAGATAGGCGGCTCCGTTTGATGTTTAACTGATGTTGACTATATTATCTTTGTCTGTTTGACACTCGCTGGGCCGAGGCCTCCGGGTTGAAGGCGACGCTTTGGTGTAGGATTATGTCTAATGGAGATCGGCAGAGTGCTCGTCACACGCCACATGTTTCGATTGCATTCTGGTTAACATAATATGCATTCTGGTTGAATGGTTTGCATTAGCGGGAGCAATTTTCGGTAGCAGACAGACAGTTGTTCTTTGCGGATTATGCAGTTTTACCGTGTGAGACATAATCCCAGGTGATGCTCACCATTACAGTCAGGAGGTGCGGAGGTACTTACATATATATATATATATATATATATATATATATATATATATATATATATATATATATATATATATATATATATATATATATATATATATATATATATATATATATATATATATATATATATATATATATGGTCTCTTATTACATAGAACAAGCCAATATTCCAAGTTCTGATTTTTGCATCCACATACCATCTCTGTGGTGTCCTCTCCTCCCCATGATTCTCCTCTTTATTTTCAGGTACCAGAGCAACTCGGCTTGTGAGGTGGTTGATACCATCATGAACATCCAGCCAAAAGATAGTGGAAGTGGTGAGGGTGACACACGCGAGTCACTCGTCTACAATCAAGCACTTGCGATGCTGGAAAAGCTACCGCCAAACTACGTAGCTCATGAGGTGTGCTGACACATGAGAACATTCTTTACCGTGTCCATCTTAATAAAAGTACAGAAATGACCTCTGTTCAAATATTAATTCTGGTTCCAGGTCTGAGTGACGTGAACATTGGTTTTACTGCGTCCTTGTAGCTCATCAAAGCTGAGATTGTGCCTGGTGTTGGCTTTACGATTTGGGTGGTGGGTTTGGCTTTCGAGGATCCTGAGTTCAAATCCCACTCGGCTGTTGAATTAATACCAGGTGGGGTTGACTCTGCCTGTCATCCTTCCGAGGTCGGCAAAACGAGTGCCAGCTTGCTGGTATCCTGTGTCAGAGTGGTGACCCGTCCAGGATTTTACCCAGTAACCAAGGAGACTGTTTCAGCAGCACCAACGCTCCGCACAGAGTATGGTCCCAATGGATGGATGGAAACCTAAGAGTTCCACAACGTATTTGTCCTGTCTTTCTGATGCTGTTTAATTCCTGTGATGCTAATTGAGTTATCAACCCATTCCTGTGTCTTATCCGTAACTTGTTGGTGTATATTGTCAAATTTGTGTTCAGGTGTCTGGCCTCACTCCCCAGGCTTCAGCTCGTAAACCTGTCCGACATGTGCCTCGTTTACCTCTGCACAATCACCGAACGCTTCACTGCATGGTATACCACCCTCCCAACGTTGACGACTCTCCATTTCCCTCTTTTTCCTCTAAACACCGTGAAACCACAAGAATACAGAACAACTGCTCACCTCCACTCATTCATTACTACTTTCTTCCCACCAGTAGAACCAATTTCCTGATTCTCTTCAATCTTATTCTTCGCTCCATGACTTCAAGACAGCTATTCACCACCATCTCAGACCCTCCCCCATCTACTACCATGACCTTTTCTACCCCCATCAACATCCTCCCCCAATCCCACCTCTTTCCAAGTCTCCTGTTTTTCATTCCTGAAAATATACTGCTGTATCCATGTTGTTCACCCCTGGTGTCCTCCCATTGCCCTCATTCTTCCAACACCCCTTATTTCTCCAATTTTCCCTATAGTTTGTCCCTAAACCTTGCTGTCGGTGTCACCACTCCCTCGTCCCCCTTTCTTTCTTCTGTTCTTTTTGTTCTCTTGCATCCTCGTTCATTGTATGTTCTCGCTCAGCATTGTATACAAAAATCCTCGACATTGGAGACAAAACAAACTCCAAATCTCCCATCCGAACTCTCTTTTTCTCATTTGTGGCATCTTCAACTGTCAGCCGGCTTGGTATTGGCTTGGCAACAACCAGTCATGGCATTGCAACAAAGGACTTCTGCAACTGTGTGGACTTGACCCGATCTGTAAACTTCCCAGCCTGGATTCTGGGATGTCTTCCCTCCTGAAACTCCAAATGATGAACTTTCCTTTCAATTTCTCTCGTTCCTGTTCTGTCCCTGTTGGCTCTTCTGATCACTTTCTTGTCAAGGCCCACATCCCTCGAGCTATTGTAAGGGACCAACCTCTGTGATACAGACTATGGTTATTCGCACAGTCCAACTGGCAGGGACTTCTCTCTCAAGGACTTTTCTCTTGATTCCACCTGGAAATATTTTCTCGAACGTACTGGTTTTATTTCCATCCTGTCTCTGGCTTTCCTTTTCATCCTCCAAACATTGGTACACTGTATCATGTGAGGAGGTGGTTGCAGTCAGGTCAAGGAGGTGTTTGCAGTTACCCAGCTGGTGGTGAGAGTGCACATTTCTCAAATCCGACTCTGCTTTTCTTCCAGCCCCATGTGTTTGATCTATTCAGTCTGTCCTCCTTTGGCCGCATGCCCTCCCGATGGAGGTCAGTAAACACCACTCCCATCCACAAAAAGGGTGCAGAAACAGACCCTACTCACGATGGGCTATTGAGCGTGTTTTCCTTTTTCCAGGAAAGTCATGAAATCCATCATTGCTTATGAGGTCAAGTCTTTCCTGTTATCAAAAATCCTGATCTCCGACCATCATTTTGGATTCAGTCCTGGGCACTCAACCCCTGGACATGCTTCTGCTCCTCTCTCAACAATGGTTGGAGGCTCTCAATCTCAAAAAGGAGGTTAGAACTGTCTCCCTCGACAAATCTCATGTATTCAACGAAGTCTAGCATCCTGCTTTGCTTGTATACAAAGCTGTCTCACTTTCACTCTCACTCACTCAGTATGTCTGCAGCTCAGTGGAGTCCTCCTCTCCACTGTGGGCTGGCACCTCTGCAGCACATGTCTCTCCTGGATTCTGTGGAATCTAAAGCCCTTTAAAATTATTGGAATCTCCCGTGATCAAGCCGAAGCACAAGATCTGTTCCTTTTACATTTCAGCAGGTCGGTGGTCTCTGTTTTTTGCCGCCTCTTCTCCTACATTGCTCTCTCTCTGCTTTCTCAGTTCCCCTGAACCTCCTGATGAACTCCAGGTTGACTGCACACCTCAACTTTTTTATTCCTCCCTTCTCCTGTCGATGGAACCACCTTCCAGAGGTGATTTTGTCTCAATCTTCCCTCCATGGTTTCAAGCAAGCAGTGCACAGCCATCTCTTGTCATCCCCAATTCTGTCCCATGATCTTTATTTCCCCCATTAACCTTTGTTAACCCGAATATCTTACTTGCCAGTTTCGGTGCTCCCTCCCCTCCTCTCTTTCCTCGAATGTTTGTCCATTCCCTTGATGTTTGTTCCTCTGTCAGTTCTTCCTTGCTCTTCCATGAGCCTCGCTCCTGCAATGAAAAATATTTTTTTACAGCCAACAACACACACAACCACCATGCACACAGATTGTAGTCACAGATAATTGGAGCTGGAAGCTTATCTACAGAGAGTGTCTCTGGGAAGAGACCAGGATGAAGTCTGGAAGGTTCTTCCATAGATGGGAGAAGCGAGGACTAAAAGAGTTGAGGTGTGCAGTCTACCTGGATTTTGGAAGTTTAACGAGAGGGGTCACCTGGAAGATTATTGAGTGCATCCTTGAGTTGTTGAGGAAGGTCAGAGGACTGAGGAAGTGGCCAAAGGAGATGTCCAGACTGAATAGTGCATATTCGGGGGCGGGCAAGAACGGCAGAGAAGAAGGACGAGTCTCGTAGACAATGGGAACTCCGCGTAAGATGAGGACAGACCAGGATGGGTTTGCTACATGAGATTTGGAGACAAAGACAGAGTTTGGACATCCTGCCTTATCTCGGACAGAGTCTGCAGGGCTGCCATTTGAGGTGAGGAACGAGATGGAAATGTGGGTTTGAAGGTCCACGGATTGATTCAGGTCCACGGACTCACAGAAGTCCTTTGCTGCAGCGTCGTAAATGGAGAATGAAGAACCAACACCCAGTCAATTGGTATGGTGACAATTGGAATCACCACATATGAGAAATAGGCAGTTGGAATGGGAGGTTAATACTTGATCCATGTTGACAGAGAGAGGGAGAGATTTAAATGGAGTCGTCACTGTTCGGAGGTGGGTAAAACACAAATGTACCCCTGGGGTGATTGGGGGTGTAAAAGCAGCAGCGCGCAGACATTGATATCAATGGAGTTCTTGATATAAACTGCAACTCCGCCACCAGGACAGGGTTCAGTCCTGCCGAACCACAAGAGACAATAGCAAGGGAGAGACGCAACGGGTCGGGACCATCCTTTGGGAGGAAGGATTCTGTTAAGCAGATAATGTCTGGTTTATCAGCAACAGCCTGTATTGAGAGATCTGTCAGATTGGAGCAGAGGCCTCTGATGTTGGAGGTCCACATAGTTAGGGGTCGTGGAGGAGGCACTGTTGGCATCTTGCATGAACTGGGAGAAGGGTTGGGAAACATGGAGAATGGGTGGGGAAGCATGGAGAGGGGGTGTGGGAGAAGGGATGTAGTGTGGTACAAGGAGGAAGCAGGGCGAGAGGGAAGCAGAGAGGGGTTAGAGTAGAGGAAAGCTGGAATGAGGCATGGAGAGCGGGAAGCTAGGAGGGGTGAGTCGAGGGGTAATATGGCAGAGGGTAGGCTCTGGAGGATGTAGGTAGCAGCAAGGGGACATGGGATGGAGGTACGCTGAATTGGGGGTCACCGAGTGGGGGTGAGTGGATGCAGGTGTGGAAGAGATGATGTACGGAGGGTATTTGAGTCAAGGGTTTAACACTGTAAATTCGAGGGGCAGGGAGCTCCGACCCTCTGATTTTTACTTTCAAACTTGGTCAAACAAATCGGTTTGAACTTCCACTTTGAGAAACTTGTGAAACGTGTTCCCAATGAACGTTCATGCTTTTTGATTTTGATTGATCGAACTTTCATCAACATGTGCTTGACAATCATAAATGTCGCACGACTGGTTTATGAAACTTAAAATAACCAACCTGAGTGTGAAACTCCCACCTTCCCTCTCCTCTTCCCACCGCATGACCAGTGAAACCATCACAGTGCATCCCGCATTGAATCGTGCTTTACCCATGAGGTCAACCTGAGATTCACATGAGAAAAAACATCTGGAAAGCACAGAATGATCTGGAGTTCTCACACCTGTTGCTTGTCGTCCTTGTACAGGTGAAGGCACGTCTGCAAAAGATGGGACCTCTCAACTCGATGAGCATTTTCCTGCGCCAGGAAATTGACCGCATGCAGAAGGTCATGTCACTGGTGTACTCCAGTCTTTCAGATCTGAACCTGGCTATTGATGGCACAATCATTATGAGTGAGGTTAGCACAAGTTGCACTTTAAAAAAAAAAAACATTATTTCAATAATATGTAGTTTATTTCAATCATTCAGTAGATGAACATTTATCCAAGCTGAAAATATTTCCCATGACTGAACTGCCATCCTGTTTGTGCAACACAGGACATTCATATGTTTCAAGTGTTGTAAGTAGTGGGAAACCTCAGGGATTAGTATTTGTGAGTTGGCACCAGAATTATGAATAACTTACATGAATGATTTGTACATTGGGATTTTAAAATGGGACTTTTCAAATGTGCAGATGATACCTCGGAGCTTCGAGGGAGGCAGAGGCCAGAGAGAGGGTCATCCGATTGAGGCGAGTCAAGATACCTTCATAGATTGGGCAAAAAGATTGGGAGATACAGTTTAAAAATTTGAAATGTCGGGTGCTGGGAATGGGTAAAAAAATAATGAGAAGAGAGAATGCAGGATGCAAGAAGCAGTCTTTGAACATGTGACACAGGAGAAGGATCTGGGGGCAGGTAATAGGTGCAGCACAGTGCGAGACAGCTATGGGGTTGAGCCAATAGGATTTCCAGGGGGATAAATTTTAAAATCAAAAGAGTTCGTTTGAACACGATACATACATTTAGTGAGACCTCACCCCAAATATTGTAAACAACTTTCATCACCACGTCTGAGGAAGGACATATCTGGTACAACAATAGTGGAACAATGGAGAGTAACAAGATTGATTCCAGGTCGAGCTACGATGAGGAGCGACTGAAGGAGACAGCACTTTATTCGTGAGAAAGGAGGTGATTACGAAGGGATCTGATGGAGATGTTTGAGATAATGAAGGGGAATAAACAAAATGAATGCAGAAGACTTTATTCAGTAAAATTCACAGTGACAGACCAGGGGGTCACAGAGTAAAGAACAGGTGGTAAGACAGGAGTCATGTGGGGTCCTTCACTCAGAGAATAGTTAATTAATGGGATTGTCTCCCTGGAAAGCTGATGGCAGAAAAAACAGGAGAAATATTTAAACTGGGATTGTATCCGGGTTCCTGGAAGCGTTGGAGGTGGAGGGGTACATGGATATTGGGAGTACTGGAAGAGAGAGAGCTTGTGTTCGAATGGGGGGATTGCATCCATGAGTGTCATGATTGTGATGTGTATGAAAGTCTTATTTTGATTTTAAGTCTTTTTCACAATTTAATCTTCTTTTTTTGGATTGTGACGTCATCCAAAGGTGAATGTGCTGATCATGCTTGTTCATTGTTCATCCAACGACCGTCCTCATCCCTCCACCCTCCACCCCAAAAAATTATAATTCCAAAAATAAGATAAATTGTAAAAAGGACAAAATCAGAATGATTTTTTTTATTTTTATTTTAAAAGGCAAAATATGAATAAAAATAGAACGACAACCTTTGACGTCACATGATAACATAATTATACAGACTTGTACCAAGTTTGATTAAAATTCCTGAACCTGAACACAGATTTGAAATATTAAATAATTCTGCCTGCCAGACAGAATGTCCGATCAAGTTGAAATTTAAAACATTTATTCCATCCGTATATCGGATCATAACTGTGACGTTTCACGTCGATTGATGATTTTGCGGTTTTTGACCGTCTAATTTTCCGTTTAACGAGAGGTCACGTGGCCTCCTGACCAGGGAACGCGCCCTCGGCGATGCACCAATCTTTTGTTGATTCGATCTTAACTAGGGCGTCCGAGCGTTTTCCACTTGTGCCTGCCGACTATGACAGGTAAATTAATTTGGGAATTACCTCCCAGTCTATCTAGGTTCGGACGATGCTGGATCAATGGAAGGAAAGGACGTGCACGGGCAGGTTGGAACGTGAACAATGAATTTATTATGAAGAAAAATAAATAAACTGAAAAACTTTTTCTGTCCTTGTGGTGTAAATGGATGAATTCAAATCAATCAAAATAATCTCAAACAAACAAAGAATTAAACAGGCATTGAGAGAAAAATAGACAAAGAGGAGATTTTTTTATCACGATGCCTTACTTAGCAATTAAACACTAGACATGGGTACCCAGCAGATCATTCGGGGGGGGGGGACAGAAATTTGGTCTCAGCTTACCGAAGCAGAAGTCGTCATGCGTCCAATAAAATGTCCCAAAATGTGTGAGCGTCCTTTGGTCCGCTGCCGGCCCCCTGCCTTGCTGTCGTGTCATGAAGAGGAAAAGGCCATTCCATAACAAAGGGAATCTGTTCTATACCCTTCTCCAACGCATCAAAGAGTTAGAATCCAACCAGACAAGGGGAAGGGTCCATTGTGAACATGCATTTATGGAAATACAGGAACTGTCTTGAGAGCCGAGATGTTGTGCGTGTGCATTCGTCGGATCTGATTCTGAAATCCATAACAACACATACATACATGTACCCACACACATGTTTGAAAACAGGTATCTCAAATCCTTGAAAGAATCATTTATACAATGCATTTTCTGATCATCACAGCAAAAGATACCCACACTTCAACATGTATCACTTGTAAGCCAGTCCACGACTTCGAATTGTAATTGTGCCCACTTCCCAGGTGGATGTTTATTCTTTATCTTTGCTCATATTTTTTTTTCCTGATAGAACCTTCGTGATGCCCTGGACAACATATACGATGCTCGAGTGCCCAGCCTGTGGCGAAAAATTTTCCTGGGAGTCATCTACTCTCGGGTTCTGGTTCACAGATCTGCTCGAGAGGAATGCCCAGTTCCACACATGGATATTTAGTGCGAGGTACAAGAAGTACAAGAAGTACAAGAATAAGCAGACACAGACAAAATCCCCCACCCAGTACAACAACACAATCACGGCTGCTTGTCCGCGCGCATGTTCATTCCATGAGCAGCCAAGGACAAGGACAGTCACACTCGATGCACAACAAAATATACCTGAGAATACGTTGACGAATCGTTTTTGTTCACATGACTTGCAGGGACATTTGTAAATGAGGGGCAAATCAACACTGTCAAATTTGTACCTTCGATCCCAACTTATTGAGGGACGTGCTTCGATTGGGACAAACATGTCAGATTCATGAACCATTTACACTGTGATGTCATTCAATGACTCCTGGTTATGGCTTAATGGTTCGGGTGGTGGGCTGGGGATCCTTGGATCCTGAGTTCAAATCCCACACTGCCGTTGAATTAATACCAGGTGGGGTTGACTCTGCATGTCATTCTTCTGAGGTCGGCAAAATGAGTGCCAGCTTGCTGGAATCCTGTGTCGGAGTGGTGACCCGTCCAGGATTGTGTCCGATAGTCAAGGAGACTACTAAGCAACACCAACCAACTAAGTTTCAAACAATGACAACGAATGACGAAAACCCCCAAGAGTGAAAACAATCACTCCTTCCAAGTTTTTTTTATTATTATTTTTCACTTTCAGGCAAATTCGAAACTTATTGTTGAACAAGAAGGAGAATAAACAGCCAATTCATCACGTGTGATAGTTTTGCTAAGTGTCACCTGTCTGAGCAAATAAAACTCGGTTTTGACAATGGTGGCGGCACACACATTGAAGATGCATTTATTATTGTTAAAAATGTTCAATTTCACACGAGGTCGAGGCTCGTGGAAGAGCACGGTGACAAGATGGAGAAGGTGACATTTGAACGAGGAAGTGGCGCGCGTGTGCAAATGAGGCTGCCGTGGTACTCGATGCCGATGCTCCTTTGGGAGCCTCACCGGCACATATACCCACTAAACATCACGGAAGGGCTAACTGATGGAATACTCATGAAATAACTATCTTGGGATCGCTTTACGTTGGGTGTCATTGCCTTGGAGGAATTCCGGCTTCGGAGGAACCGCGACAACATGCAAGGTAGAGGTTCCGCGTAACGTTGGAGTGCCACAGGGGCTCAGTGATTAATTGCACACCAGGCATCGTGATTTTAACATTATTTTCTGCTGAAACGAGCTCAGACAAGGATGAATCAACAGTCACCTGATCAACTTGTCAAGTGTGTCGGACAAACGCTGGACAACCCTGGAGTACAGGACATGTTTAGGAGACTTTAAAACAACTCTGTCGTTGGACTTACCTGGACGGCTCAGTCTGGGACCGGCGGAATTGCCGTCTCACGGAGTCGGTGCCCAAAGTTACCTTCACACAATTGCCTGTGGTCCATTTGTTTGCCATCAACTCGACATCACCAAAGGACCCGGGTCTTTATGTCTGCCCCGTGTACAAAAAGCCTTGCCGCACTGATCTCACCTACATCACGGCGATATATCTGCGCACAGCCCAATCACTGGACATTGCGTGGTGTTGCGCTGCTCGGTGACATCAAATAATAACTCAGGATCTCCTTTTACCTGTGAATTAACAAAGGTCATGGTCAACAATAGGGCCTTAGTTTTTTCAATATCTGTTGTTCTGATCATCTGAATATTAATTGTTATGTCGATGTTGTTTGATTGTCAGCATTAGTTTTGGTTACTGTTGCCATGATTGAATAAACTGCATACGTGTTGTTGTTTTTGCTTTTGTGAATTGTTGATTTGACGGAATATTTAATGATTGATGGGGACGAGCTGGACCTGTCGCTCAATCTTTGGGCGACAATGGTCAAATGATGTTTGGGACAACAAGAACAATTAATATTAACGCAAGATCAAGGACACCGTGTTAACAGCATCAACAAAATGGCAGGATTGAGTGGACAGTCAGACAGATATAAGAATCCTCATTTGATCCAAGTTTTTAACTCTGCTGTCTTCAGGGGCATTTCAACTTACAACCCCTGAAACACCAATCCAATGTCATCTCGAGGCCACCATCGTACCTGACGGCACGGCAATCCGATATGATCTGACCGTGGATACCATGAGTAACAGTCTTGAGAAACTGTGATGATGAAAACAACCTCGCAGATTACTTCAAATCGACGACTCCTTTAACCGCCTCAGTTACTCCAGCCTTGTGAGCTCAGCTTGGGGGGGAAAGTTTGGCACAAGTATTTCACGAAGTATTTCCTGACGCTCCCACGATACTTTGACGGCTTAAAGCGATACCTTAAAGTCCTTTCACACCGACACGCACTGAGACAGAATTAAAGGTGACGAGACTGAAATAAGCCTTCCCCACACCTTGAACCCCCGCCAGGATATAAGTGACAATGGACAATGTGCAAAGACCAGGAGAATCCTTGATTACAACGGGCTTGAGTCAGCCGTGAATCTGAAACTGAGAAGGAGATTCACATTTCAGCAGGACAATGATCCGAAGCACAAAACAATCACCGGAGTGGCTGTGTGAGAAGGAAATTAATGTTCTTGAGTGGCCCAGTCAAAGTCCTGACTTGAACCAAATTGAACATCAATGGTGAGATTTGAAGATTGCAGTCCATCGATGATCCCCATCAAACTTGGTTGAACCAGATACATTTTCACCTGAAGAATGGGTAAATGTTGCGGATCTGTTGATGCAGGTAATCTACTGATGTGGATCCATGACCAAGGCTGTGGATCCGCCGTTTGGAGAGGTTCTGTGCTGAAAGCATTGAAACCTTGAGGAAGAGCGTTGCCAACCTGATGATCCACGCAGTCAGTGACGCAGAGAGGGAACATCCACGGACTTCGGCTCCACGCTGATGAGGCTTGCTGACCCTCATCAGCATGGAGCAGAAGCTCATCCCCCAGAGTTAACTGGTCAAATTCACAAGCATAATCTGGGTTAGCCAATTAAAAATTTGCCAGACATCTCACTGACTTGCTAATTAATTGTTATGTACTACTCATCGGAGAGAAAGGCACTGGGAAGACAGTCATGATGAGAGCTGACATGGCAAAGTACAATCCTGAAGCACACTTGGCAAAAAGTTTTAACTTCCCCTCTGCATCGGAGAAGATATTTGAGAAATCTCATCTGCTCCGGATGAAACTGTTCTCGTTTTGTATCCACTTCCCTTATTATAACTAAACTTATCGTTTTCTCTGTGATATTAAACAAGGTATTATAAGTTTCCATGGACAATAAAGACGCCTCATATTCTTTTGTTGCATCTACTTGTAGTGGGTATGGGAATGAAGATGTGTGGTCGCTTGTTGTGAAATTAAAACTAAGGATTGTGCTTCTCATCTTATTTAATATGGAATAAAATATCTTTGTATTGAGATTTATTAATTATTTTCATGTTCATCAACTGGTCTAAAAAATGGCTGATGCTTCATGAAAACAATTGTTATTTTCAGCCTTCTTACGACCAAACAACAATAACAGTCGATTAACTAATTGTGATGGGTCATTTGGAAGTCAAATTTGGAAGATGGGTCAAAATTTGTCAGTTTTCAAGTAAAAAAAATCGAAGTGATAATAATTAATCAGTGCGGGTTACTGTGTGTTTGTCAAGCTCATCAGTTTGACTTGGTTGATGTTTTCGCAATGACCGTGTATTACTATCTATGTACTACGACTGTGTTTTTAACCATGACGTTCGAGTTACTAACCAATCGTACTTTCATGATGGTCGCGCTTTACCGATATAAGTTTCACCATTCCAAGAAATTGCGACTAATGCAATAAGTTAAAGGTGATAAATGTCACCTTCATCACCTTTGATTCTTAAGGTACTCAGGCTGACCTGATTGTGTTCTTAAGTGACATATTCTGAATTGTTATTCACTCGACTTTCATTTGCGACATGTTTCGTTTTTGTGCTCAAAAGTCTAATTAAAATGATAATTAGTGCTAATTAGTGGCGTTCTTAAGCTCATTAGGCTGACCTGAGCGCATTCTTAAGTTACGGATTCCGAGAAAGGGCCGCATAAGGATTCCATACACCTAAAATCACACTTGTGCTCAAAAGTCTAAACAAAAGTGAAATTTGGCGCCATTTCAAATGGGCGACAAAGGTCTTCGGCTGACCTAGAAAAACTTAACAATTTCTGGGTCAACACCGTTGGTCGTTTGCTTTCATATCGCTGAAGCTTTTGCGCTCAATGGTCTAATTAGATGTGGCCTGGCTCCGAGACCATTAAACCACCTGACCCTGAACCACGATCTTCACTGCTTGGGGACGAATGAGGAGTATGAAGGGGAAGGTTCTTACGACAATCGTTGACCCTGTAATGGTGGCCCGTACAGATGTAATGGTGGCCCGTACAGATGTAATGGTGGCCCGTACAGATGTAATGGTGGCCCGTACAGAGGTAATGGTGGCCCGTACAGATGTAATGGTGGCCCGTACAGATGTAATGGTGGCCCATACAGATGTAATGGTGGCCCGTACAGATGTAATGGTGGCCTGTACAGATGTAATGGTGGCCCGTACAGATGTAATGGTGGCCCATACAGAGGTAATGGTGGCCCGTAAAGATGTAATGGTGGCCCGTACAGATGTAATGGTGGCCCGTACAGATGTAATGGTGGCCCGTACAGATGTAATGGTGGCCCGTACAGATGTAATGGTGGCCCGTACAGATGCCGTATTTTCTCCTCGAACCAACCGATGTAACAATGGAAGAGATCCCCCGTGTTAAAGGGATACTTTGCGAAAAAAAAAAAAATTCTCAATGCCAAACCGGTATTTTAGAAAGATAGACCACTTCTGGAATCAGAAATATTGATCATTAATTTAATACCAATCAGAAAACAAAAGGTACACGAAACATTGCACAACGGGAAGGAATTCACGGTCAATCATCGAGCTGGCAAAGTGCTGCAACACCACGAGTGATCCAGTGCCTGGAGGGTCGGTCTGACGGCAGGTCCAAAGACAGGACAAAATTGGTGGAATGGCCCGTGGTGGAAAGTGTCCCTCGGCGAGCGCTGGTCTTGTACACGGGGCATGCGTACGTAGCATGTCGAACGAACGTCGAACGATCACCCGGTCGCAACCACAGCACAGGCAGTGGATCATGGAAGACCTTCAACAAGCACTCGCCGAGGACTGCGCGATCTCTGTCCCAGCGTGCACCCTCGAGGAACAAGCCCTTGATGTAGGCACCATCTTCTGGTTTCTCTGCCATTTCGGTTTCCTGTTGCGTCACCTACCAGGGTAGGATGAGTAAAACAGGTGAACGAGACAGGTATGGAGGCATTATGTGTGTGGACTAGAGAAAGGGATGGGGGGAAAACAAACATACCATCGAGAAAGTGCGCATAATGTTGCGACGACGACAGCAATAACAATAACAACAACCACCAGCAGGTGTGTCCACAGCAATTTTACCTGAAATTGGAAGGCGATATGGTCGATGGGGATGGAGTGCTTTCGAGCGTAATTCTGGGACACACCGGTCAGGAACGATTGTGTGAAGTAGAATCCTGAGATCCAGAAGACATTTGGTGGTCCATGGTCGATCCAGTCCTGCGGTGCACAAAATTCGACGAAGGCAATCATCGGATGTTGGCTCTCATGGTGGAGTCGATTGTCCTCATCCAAACTAAGTCCGAACTCCTCAACTACCCTCTCGTCCTAGAGCTTGCCAACATCCAGCCGAGGCTGGGACGGCACCGTTCTCCCAGATTTGAGCTGCAACTTCAGAGTTACTACAACAAGCCGGTGGTCAGGATTGAGGAACTGAGCACTCCGGTGGACCCTGCAGTTCTCGATAATCCTCCAGCGACCATCAACGAGCACATGGTCAATCTCCTTTGCCACACCGCCAGTGGTGGAATACCAAGTCCAGCGATGAGCCTGTGCACGCTGAAACCATAAACCACCCACCCGAAGGGACAGCCTCAGGTTAACCCAAGGAGATCACCGTCTGGTGGACGACACCTCAGCACCACCCTGACACACACTACCGCAATCTTACCTGGGAATGTTGCCTGGGTCCCGAAGGATTTGCCCCCATCCAGTCATCCGGTGAGCTGCCCTGCGAAGGGAAGCTGCACAGGAGGTTCTCCCATGGAGTGGGTTTTCAGATTTTTTTTTTTTGGTGCTTTTAGTACGTTTTGCGGAATGAAGGGTTTTCCGGTGGCCGGAGTGCAAATCCTGTCTCCAACCTCCTAATAAAAAGTAACACAACTGCAGGAGGACGTCCGCAGACACAGTTGGCCACGAGGTCTGGATGGCCGTTGGCTCACAAGGAGCTCCTCCGCCCTTTGGGTGAAGCCACAGAGTCTCGACTCAAATAAATAATTGCACGTTTCTGCTCTCGAGTGCTTTTTGGGACAGAAAGCAGACAGACAGAGACCTCGACTTCAACACGGAAACAGCATTTGGCGAAAATTATTGTCACGTGAACAAAACAATCTTGGAAAATGTCGGCGCTCTTCCCATATCTAAACCTTCCCATCACCATTCGGATCCCGTGACCATGAGGTGTGAGTACCTGGAAGAAAGAAAGCCTTGCCAGGAGATCAGCCACGTAGCCGCCAAGAGGTTTCAGCGAAGGGTAAGACCTCGCGGTCCACAATGCCGGTATCCTGCCGATGAGCATGCTGTTGAAGACGTTCTCCAGCTCGGCAGACATCACGACAAGACCCTTGATGGCTTTGCAGATATTGAGCAAACTGTCTCGAACTACAGCAGTCAACCTGGAAGGAAAGAAGTATACGCATCGTCGTAAAGACCTCTGAGCTTCCCGTACCCTGGAGACCCAAACAGGTCTTCGTACCGACTAAAGCGGATGAGTTCCTGCCGCAGGACGGTGTTCATGGATTCATTGTACACCATTGGGTAGACGGTCATCACCATCTCGAGGTCAAAGTTCGCAGGGAGCTTTGACAAGATGTCTGCCGCCATGTCCTCAACGACCGCCTGCAGAAGTCAAGGGTCAAAATTAATTCAAAAAGTGAATCTACTGCGTTCCCTCCCACATCCTCCACCTCCGTGTGCCTTGATCCTTCAAACACCTTCTTGCACGTCCTTGTGTCGGAACCAGTGTTCAAATTCCCACTTTAACCCCTTCTCCCACACCTGATCACCAGGCCTCGTGTCCCTCTGTCCGAACAAATCCATATATACCTATTTGCCTGTAGTGTGTGCTGCTGACTGTCTCCTTCCTGATGTGATAATTTTCAACACTTGCCATGACTATTATATGCTGTTACGCGGTTGTTGAGCGGTGTGGTTCAGGTGAAGGTGGTGATGATGTGGGTTCGAGCACCCGGTGTGACTAGGTGACCTGCGGGGATTTTCCATGAGCTCCAGATTGCCGTGGCAGGGTGAGCAGCACACTGTTGAACAAATGATTGGTCTCCTGGTTGTCCTTGGTGATGTCCGCGTTCTCGTGCAGACCAAACACCTCGGGTGGCGTGACATTCGGCAGACTGCGGATGTAGTCCACGTACGACTACATATCGAGGAAGGCAAAGAGGGGAAGGACGGGTTTTTCAAAAATCCAAGCAAAACGCTCAAGGACTGTCATGGAAACGTAAGGACAAAGACAAAAAGAAAGCAACACGAGAACAACAACCACTCAGGGGAGATATTCCAGCTCGAAATGGTTCACACGAGTTCAGACACTTGGGGGGGTCCAAGTTGCGAACCTCATAAGGTCCTCCGAGTGGAACGAAGTAGACCCCACTGAGCGTGAGTTTATAGATCCCCGAGGAAAGCAACTCTTCGTTGTAGAAGTTCGAGAGGAGTGAGTTGAGCAGCCGGCGGTCTTTGTCGTCCGTCACTCGGCCTCCATAATTGCATTCTCCTGTGGGAGCAGGACAGTCCACCGACGTGTTGGAGTAAGAGTTCGTAAAATGCTTTCCATGTTGATACCATCCAGACAGTTGTATGTGGCACGTGGGATATATCGGTTACGAAATGCACACCAGTCAGGTATCTCAAAGCTTCGAGAGGTACGCGCTCGTACTCGTTGAGGAACATCTGGATCTGCCGCATGCTGATACGCAGGTCCGACTCGTTGAACTCGTACGGGATGTTCCATCCTGGAAGATCAATCATGGGGGGGATTCGCATGCGATCATCATCATCATCATCATCATACCAACTGCTTATTGTTTATTGATTTTATAGTTCAAGAAAAAAAAACAACCAAAAACAAAACAATGTCCCCTAAAAATGATTCTCACCCAGAGGGCCAAATGTCCTTCTTTCCTGCACCAGAGCATGGAAGAAGCAAAGTCCAAACAGAAGTTTCTGCCAGGCCTCGGGCTTGCTGCAACCGCTGAAGAAATCCGAGTCGGAGATCGGGTCACCGAGATACGATCGCAGGAGGTTTGCACGCAAGCCCCTTGGCGGTTCGTTGGTCATCTTGACACCATCCTGCAGGACGCTCACCGGGAATTTATCCGAAGGATAACTCGTCAGCCAAAGTCTGTGGGCAGATGAGAAAAAGAGTCAAACATCACGTTCGGCACATGCGTGGTGACCGCCATTTTCAAGCGTTGGTCGCACCTGCGTTTTGAACCAACCATCCACAATGGGGGATCCCGCATTGGATCTGCAACAGGCACCTCTTCACATCTGAAGCCCGCCTCCTTATCTAAACGGACGAAGACGCGCGTTATTCAGCCCCAGCGGATGTGCCGCTGATGCAGTGCCCTCCGCGAGTTCGGGCGGGAATTTGGAACTTGGCCAGGGTGCTGGCGCAAAACTCGCCTACTCTTCGCGAACGACACCGTGGGATGTTTATTTGTCCGGCAGACGGAATTCTCGTTGAACGTCCATTTTAGGGACGGCGCGCCCATTGTTGAATCACCCTACCTGTGAAACACGAGGATGACAGTTAACGGCCGCGTCGGGATTCAAACCCAGGCTAGACGGCTTCGAGGTCAGCCCATGAGGGCCACTGCATCAGCATCACAGCCATGCTGGCACTGCATCGCGTATACGAACGGGTTCGTGATGAAAAAAGAGAGCCGAGCGGGTTGTCGAAACCTCGCGGTAAGGTGATTCGGACCGGTCCATACCTGAAGTTCTCGTCAGTATTTTCAGGTACGATGACATCGTCACAGATTTTCTCGAGCATCGGCATCCAGCTGGCGCAAAGGTGGCAGTTCTGCAGCACCACCCACGTCCCGGCACGTATCGCTTCGTCGATCACGCGTTCGGCGAACGGGCCCTGGCCCTGACCCAATGATATGATCCGTGTCCGGGAGCCGCCCATGCCGATGTCTTCGGCACACTTCAGCAAACCTTGTGGAAGAAATGGCGCACGAACAAAAGAATGGACAAATGCTAAAGATGAACCTCTCTTGGCCTCGATTCCCCATTAGGGTGAGGGTTAAGGTCAGGATTAGGGTTAGGGTCTGCCATTACGGGAGACAAACAAGCGTGACGGCAAAGCCGTCTCGGCAGACATACCAGCACATCAAGACGAAAGTACATTAATACTGAGTCGAGTATAGTGTTACATTCAGGGGGGGGGGGGTATTGTGTGGGTTGGGTTTCTGGGTTTCCTTCTTGCTGTTTTTTTTTCTTGATTTGTTTTCGCTCCTTCTGCTCTGCGGGGTCTTCGTTCCCCTTCTCTTTCTGTTCTCTTTTCGAGGCCTCGACATTATCTCATGCGGCGATACTGTGTGGATTTTGGAGAGGGTGAAAGTAGAATAAAGAGGAAGAACCGAGAGCCGTGGCAGCGGGTGGAAAGGCGAGCGTGAGGAGTTTGGGAGAGAAAAAGGCGGGAAAGGAACAGAGGACGCGCGTCTGGCCTGCGTGATGAGAGACCTAGCCTGTGCGATGAGACCTCGTTGAGGATTTGAGTGATCCCTCCGAGGGCCACCTGTTGGAGGCACTGTCTGTTTTGAAGACACTGAGGCGGAGGAAAGCCTCATTGGGACACGTTGGTCGGAAGGAGGAGCAGAAGCGTTTCCGCCTCCTGAGTGTCACCTGAGCCGACCTGAAGCAACGTGTGGCTTCAAGGTGTTGCAGGAATTGCTCCAGTTTGTTTGTTTGCGAAGTTTGAGAATCCTTCCAGAGAGAGGGAGAGGTGGCGGTGAAGTGTCAGCCTTGAGGCGTGTGGCTCGGGTAAGGCCGTTGGAACGTCAACTCAAACTGGCCTGAACTCTTCTTTCCCACCTTTCTCCTTTAGACATTATTTTCTTTACATATTGGCATTAACGTCACTCGGTCACATCTGACTGCTGAGACGGCGCGACCACACACAGGGTACGTATTGGTCTTGGTCGAGAACGTCAATCAGGACGTCCGGAGCAACAGGCGGTACCCCGAGCCCTCCACCCAAGGGCTAGGTCCTAAACTGACGGTCCAGAACTCCCATTTTCCTTGAACTCATGCTTCAGATAGAATGTTGAAATGGAAGTTATCAAGGCGAGGTGGAAATTGCGGAAATAAACAGGTAAACATCTCGAGGTTGTCCGGGCTGTGAGTTAATCAGCTTGAATCTGCGTGAACATGACAACTTATCCCTTTATGTATCCTTCGGGTGGATGAAGTACGTCAGTTATTCGTTGAATTAAGCACAATGATGCGTCGCAATAAAATCTGGCGGATGTTTGCGTGATGTCAATTTTCCATCCAAGATTCCATGTTTTTCCCAGTTTCCAAGATTGCAAGAGTTCCAAGAGTTGATGTCGGACGCAACTTTGAGCCTTTTGTCCACCTACAACAGGTGACAGACAGCGAGGACAGCAGCGTGGTTGATGACAAACAACCAGATATTATAATATTGATATTATGCTGTCATCATTCGTGTTGTTATTACTTTTGTTGTGAGAAGCAGCCTTGGAAAAATTCCACAATTAGCTCTCTTAACACAGATATACACCTCAACATGGATTTCGCCCAAGGCAGGAAACCCCCTTGGGGAGGGGGGCAAATGAAGTCACTGCAGCCTCCATCGTGTGACCCGAAGTCCTTCGGTCAGGTTTGGTTTCGATTGGATAAGTAACGACCGAATGCAGGGTGGTCAAAAATACACGCAGACAGAAAGCAAATGGCGTATCTTGGTATGATAGATCGGCCATTTATAAGGAAATAAGCAAACTCCAGTGCTGGGGGATTGTGGTGGGCTTGTGACATGGACGATGATGGACTTGCCTATCAGAGGTCGTCGGTTCAATTTGAACTGAACGAGGAAGTACGAAGGATTTGATTTCTCAGCTTTGGTAAGCAAAACGGATCACAGGACAATAGCCAAGATGCAATGCGACTTGTTCATTAAAAAAAACAAAAACCAAGCTGCTCAAAAATGATCTGGGAACGGAAGGAGTCATTTGCCTGCTCTGCCCGGACTGGTCGATATATGGTAGAGTCGGCTACAAGTTGCGGTTGATTTGTGACAGTCCTCCGTGATGAACACATTGCGTATTTTTTAAAACAGGAACGATGAAAACAGATGTAAAGAAAATTATGGGAATGAAATTTAATCTCACCCGCCATCGGATCTGCACCGGGAGACAGCACAAAGATGAGAGGCGTGCAGCAGCTGGAGTCAGCAAAACTCTTGACGAGGTCAAAGGTCGGAGGCTCGATGAACTCGCTGCCGATGCTCCTCGAGATGTAGTCCTGCACGGCGGGGATGATCTTGTCCGGGCGGAAGCACCGGAGAACGACGAGTCTCTGCAGACCGCCGAGAGAATCCCAAATCCCAGGAAGCCTCGCGGTGTGCGGAGTCGCTGAATCATAAATGGCCTTCCAGGAGGTAATGTTCTTGACCACGTGCTGATGCAGACCGGAGAGGCCCTCGACATTCGAAGCACGAACGATATCTGACCACGCCTTATCCGTAAGCCAATCGGGCGCTGGATTAATATGCGGGTTCTCCAAGGCCATGCCACCGGTGAGGAGGAAGCGCCAGACGTTGTCATCCAACCTTCCCTTTCCTTTCAGAAGAGCAATTGTTAGCAGCAGCGAGAAGAGCAACTTGTCCTTTTCAAAGAGCGAGCGGCAGACGCTGTTGTACACGCCGAGCGTGAAGTGACTGGTAATCATCTCAATCCTTTGCTGGAGGACATCGGATTTTCTACTGTGCAAAATTGAATGGACGAAGAGATTTATGTACCAGCTTAAGGAGTACTGGTACATCGGCTCAATGTTGGTGAGATCAGATATGCAGAAGAAGATGATGGACGAGTGCACCGCGACCGGTCTGTAACCGAAGCGAGTCTCGTCAATCTCTTTCTCGGTCGCCGTGGAAATCTTCTGCTTCGCCGATATCTCTTCGGAAAGAGTCTTGGAGGAGGACAACACTTGGATCGCAGTTTCATCCTCCAGGATATTTCCCTCAGATGAAGACAACACCTGCAGGATCTTGTCCTCGATTTCTTTGAGCTGTTTTCTGTTCGATGCCCCTTGCACTATCAACTGGTTTTTCATTTCATCCAACTGGGGTTTCTCCTTCGCTGCAACAATCCCGAGCAGCTGGTCCTCCAAACCCATCGGAGTGATCATGAAGTTGAGCAGACACACTTTGACCGCCACTTCCGGAAGGTAGTGCGGATTGCGCAGCGTGCTTGTCATGTAGAACCTGAATTCGTGTGAATACTCAATGATCTTCTCCCCAAGTCGAATGTAATCCCCACCTTGGTGTTTGAAGGTCTGTTTGAGGAGAACAGACTCCAACATGGGATCAAGGTCTTCACCGACGTTCTCCAGGAGGACCGGATGACCAAAATGGATGGCGTTTTCAAGGCTTCTTACAAACGTGGCATCTGACGGCTTCAGAATCACCAGTTTGTTGTCCTTCTCCATGTTTTTCACCCACTTGTTGGCCTGCTTTTGGGGGTCAATGATGAGTGGCCATCGACGGGAGTTCGAGATGATAATCCCATTATCCACTGAAAAAGCGTCAGAGGGCAATCCAGAGATCTGCCAAGCTCGGATCTCAACCGGGTCACCGAGGGTATGACTCAACGAGAAGGTATCAGAACAAGGTATGAGGCACCTCTTGCAGAAGCTGAGCCAATCATCTAAGCATTCGCGACGATAGTCAGTGGTGAAAGCTCCAAGGTAGGCCACGGTTCCGGCAGAGAGCAACACGTCACCTGTTAGGTTGGTGTACGTTACATCCAGAAGACGTGCTGCTTCGGTCCACCGGTCTTTTTCTCCCCCAAGACCCCCAATGAGCTTCTCAGCACGTTCGAGCTTGCAAGAACACAACTCGATGTTGGCTTCCAGTTTCAGCTTGTTGGTGTTCATCGCCTCAAACTCATCGTTCAGGGCCCCGAGCTTGTCTTCCAGAACCTTAAGTTCGGTCCGTTTCTCATTGAGCTTTGCATTTTGAACACACACCTCTGCTTCAGCATCATTCAGACACACCTTCTTCGGTGCCACGACCTGAAAATAAATCGGACTTCAGCTTTTTTAATCAATTCTCAGGATTATGTGTCATGTTGTTGTGCTCATCGGACCTTTGTCTCTTTTTGGCCACATATTGTCCAAATCCAATCTTTATAAACCATGCAGAACTCGAGGGGGAGCACTCAGGAGAGTGCAAAACCTCCGCCGCCAATACTGCTGGGTCACCCAAGTGAACCTTATATCTTATTCATGAAATATGATGTCAACAGTACTGACAGAGTTATAGTTCTTTTCTCCAACATTTTTTTTGGAGGGGGGGGGGGGTTGGAAATCACTTAAAACATGTAAAAATGCAAAAAAAAAAAAAATCGAAATTTTGTTGAAAAAAAAGTTGCAAAATTTTTTTTTTCTCTAATAATTTTTTGGGGGGGTTGGAAATCACTTAAAACATGTAGAAATGCAAAAAAAAAAATTTTTCTTTTTTTTGGGGGGAGGGGTTGGAAATCACTTCAAACATGTAAAAATGCAAAAAAAAAATTCTCAAACAATTTTTTGGGGAGAGGGAGGGTTGGAAATCACTTAAAATATGCAGAAATGCAAAAAAAAAAAATTTTTCTCCAACAATTTTTTTTGGGGGGGGTAACAAAATTTTTGGGGGGGGGTTGGAAATCACTTAAAACATGTAGAAATGCAAAAAAAAAATCTATTTTGGGGGGGGTAACAATTTTTTTTGGGGGGGGGTTGGAAATCACTTAAAACATGAAGAAATGCAAAAAAAAAATTTTTCTCTAACAATTTTTTTTGGGGGGGGTCCAAAATTTAATGGCATGATCCTTGGACCATACCTAACCCCCCCCACCAAGTTTCGTCGAAATCCGTCGAGGAGTTTTTCCGTAATACTGTTCACAAACAAACAAACAAACAAACAGACAGGGGTGAAAACAGTAACCTCCATCCATCTTCGAAGATGGCGGAGGTTAACAACAGGGGAGATCATGTGAAAAGCACTCATGTCCCCGACTGCTCAGTTTAGTGAGTAAGGACTATTAATTCCAGGTTTGTGAGTTCATGCCCCATGTTGGGCACAAACTTTTCCTAACTCCCCAAACATCTTCATCTCAACCCTTTTCCCCCCATTCACAACAACAACAAAAATATCATTTAAAAAGTTTTTTTTTCATTTTCTTAACGTCCATCCACTTATAAATCAGCCAACATCATCATTACATAAGGAGGTGTAAAAATGGATTCCATTAACTCCAGACCAATTCGTTAACTTCCAATGATCAGCAAGGTCATGAAATCCAACGTCCTCAAATTACCGACGTTTTCACCGTTCATTCCCCTGAAGACGCAAGAGGCCCCTCACCTTGGCCACTCGATCATAGACCTCCAAGGCACGGACCCACTTGCAGAGACCCTCGCACGCTGACGACACGTTCTTGATGACACCGGGTTGGAAGTCCGCATCGCCAATAAACTTCTCTCGAATACGTTTCATGATGCCCGACGGAATGTTGTCCTTGTCGAACACCTTCAGACTGCTCAAGAACTTCAGGTCTCCCAAAAGTTTCTTGGATGGCCCCCAGAAGTCTTCGACCATGTTTCCTGTGGAGAGTCGTTTAGAAAAATTGTGTTTTTTCTCTTTACTTGAAAAAAAAGCGCATTTGTGAGCAAGTAACAAACGGTTCCTATTATTGATGACTCCAACATCAAAGGCCACATGGTATGGCGGCCACTTTGGATGAAAGGAAAAGATTGGACATATTTTTCTCTGAAACTTCTCAACGAAAAAAATTCCCATGGGGGTACAGAGGGTGATAACGATGACGTCATCGATGTGGTGGTATCCCAGCCACAATCGGTTGAATCAAAGTCATCCAAAAAAATCCGCGCAGCCCAGCCACGGTGCCACTGCAGCTGGCCGAACCTCAACAGCAACATCAGTGGCGGTGACATTGATGCCCAATGCCGTGTTTGGTCACCGGCCGTGCCGCAGAACCTGAGCGCAGCCAATGGGCGTCAACTGGAGATATGATGGGTCAATGGGAAGGAAAAACCCTGACAGCGCCAACAGTGATGACATGGGCAAAATCACAGCGACGTCACAGGGCTTGCCAGGAGAAAAGAAGTAGCTCAGCCATGACGTCATGCCTCCCTATGCCTATAAAAACCTGGACTGGAGGCCACAACAAAGATAACGCATCCGGCGATGGACGCAAAATTAACTGGTAAACTTGTGAGGACGAACTGGTGACGGCAGAGTCGCAGAGGGGCTGGCAAAGGAACCGTGCAGGGGAACAGACCCAGCCAGCACAGAATTCCCAGGCACTATGGCCACTTACACACTGACTCGCGCTGTCTGTCTCTTGCTATCCCGACTCTGCTTTGTTCCCTCTGGATGCACTGAACCATCAACATGCACCAATTGTCCTTCTCAGGACACACTGTTGCACCTCATGCTATCACCTGCATGAAATCTAATTATTTCTAACTATTTGATTCGATTTTGGTGACGTCTTCCAGCAACACACTGGCCGTCGATTTCCATGTGCTTGCAGCAGCACGACGCGAGGACACAGAGCTCCACCGGCGACAGTCTGCAACCGGTACGCTTCCATTTCACTCCCAGGGACAAACACTACCATCGTGTGTGACACATCAACGGGACAGTCAGGCTCTTTCGTTCCTGCACCATTCTGGACTTCGACACTTTTCACTCACTTGCGTAACCAGGTGTTCAAGCAACCCGGTGATTCACCACCACACGCTCCGCCTGGCAATGCACGCTTCAACGCTGATGTGCGCCATTGGGCCAAACAACGTCATCGATGTCAACGTTCCAAGATCTAACGTCGTACTATGGCACCACGAGGTAGCTTTTCAATACCAGATAGGCGTTTCGACCTGGTCCATGTGGACCTTGTCGGTCCACGAACCGGCATTAACTGACTTGCGTTGACCGGAAGCTCCACCGATAACTGACATCACTGCACCTGCCATCGCCGGGGACTTTGTTCACACCTGGATCACACGTTATGGAGTTCCAGCAACTATCACTGAGGATCGGGGTAGCCAGTTCAAATCGGCTCGATTTCGCGAGTTGACTCGACTCCCGGGTACCGAACCACCGTTTACCATTCAGCAGCGAATGGCACGGTGGAGCGCTTCCAACGCCAACTCGTCTTTCCTGAAAGAGCATGACATCACATACCGGACGGATGTCGTCCCTCTCTGCGGTCCTGCTCGGGACGTGAGCTGCTCTGAGAGATTACTTTGGACGCTCCACTGCACAGTCTGGGAGGTCCACCGAGTCTGGGAGGTGGATGGTTCAAACCTCATCCGAGTCATACCAAAAGACTTTAAAAATGGTACGTGCTGCTTCCTCACTTGATACTCAGCAACGGAAAGGGACAGAGGAAGGACAAACTACTAAAGGTTGGCAATCAGAGTGCAGGCTGCGATGGACCTAACGACCTCCTCCGGTGTTGAAGTCCCTTGTGAGGGAACTCACCCTATTATCTTGCACATGACGCCATCACACCTTGGCCAAGCAACGCTCACCGGAGCCGCTGGGGTCAGGCTTCCTCTCCGGCTTGATGCCCTTCATGACGCAAATACTCTCCATGACGAGTTTCACGGGACCTGGTGGATTCTGCATCGCCTTCACCGTCGAGACATCTGCCGGCTTCAAGGTGTCCAGGGCTGAGAGTGCGGCTTCCAAAGCCGGCATCGCTTCGGCGAGATCGGCTTCACACTCTTCCTGCAATACCGGGGGGTAAGGATCAAGGCTGTTAAGTTGTTTGATTTACTATACAGATTGCAAGAGAAACTAATTATTCACAAGATAGATTATAATTATCCGGGTTGGTGAGCGAACAGCAGCATCTCCATCGTTTGCGTCCCCCGAGGTGCTTCGCAGGTCGCGTGTCGCATCAGCGACTGAGCTGCCCGTCCGTCCGATGGGACTCCAACCTGTGGACCCATGTGTTTGCACGAGATTCTCTCCAGCACCCTGGGCAAACTTCCGCATTCTGGTCCTAACCTCCAGGGAGGCTCTGCATTTGCCGTGGAGCAACACTCAGCAATGCTGCAACCAGCAAATCACCGAGGTGCTGCATCATCACCTTAAACTCCTTAAAGAATGACCACCTTGTTTGGAAGTAAATGCAGACTCCAGGAACTAAATATGGAAACATTAAAGGAAGGTTCTTCATCTTCAGAAGAAACAAAAAAAACTCGACGACTTCTCCACAATCATGGTGAAAAGAAACCTTGAGCACAAATGTCAGGAGAGGACTCACCTTGATGTATCTGGCCGCTGCAGCCGCTTCATTGGCCACAGCTTCATCGGCAGCCACCAAAGCCTTCTTGGCGTTCACCTCCACGGTGTCCCTGTCTATGTTTACCATCATGTTGTGCGTCTCTTCTGAAGTCTTTATCAGCTCCGGACGAAGATCCGTCAGCTCCGTTTGCATCACCGAAACCTTATGAGATAAGGAAATGGCACGAGGGACGTGACATTCGACTAGAATCGGACACATTCGCAAGGAAACACAACATGGCAAATGGATGAGTGGAACATTGTACGTCCATGACAAATTGGGAGAGGAATGTCGAGGAAATGAAGGAATGTTTGAGATTGCAATTGTTGGAAAGAAAGAAGGAAAGAAAGAAAGAAAGAAGGAAGACACCACGTCTTCTCTTAGTAGTCGGTTCGAGTTGAGTTCAGCAACACCCGCAGGTATTCCGAGCGCGTCTCGGGAGGTCATGGAAGATCTCACCTGCGACGCGGCAAATGCCAGTTTCTCGAGGCCAAGGGCATAACGATTCCTCTTCAGCGACACTTCCTCACGCTTCCCATTGAGGAGGCTCTTGTAGGTGAGGATGAGCTCCAGGTAAGACGTCGGGGTGACGTAATTGCGACGTCGCAGGATCGAGTGGTATTTCTCCGAGACTCGGATGGTACTCTGATGAAAGTACTTGCAGACCGAAACAACCCTGAGGGAAAGGACACCGAGTCAAACATGAATGACATACGATTGAGCGAGCACCAATACGTGGGCTTTATACGTGTATACGACGCTCGTTTCCACCGCTCACTCGCGGAGGATGGACGGGTCGATGTCCATGTCCTCCAGGAAGTTGTTTGCGACCATCTCGAGGGCATCCGAAGGCCACACGTGGAACCAGTCGATGGTGCAGCAGTTGATGAGAGAGGGGAACATGCGCAGACGGTTGCGGAAAGCATCACCGATCGGGCTCAATGCTGCGTGGGTACAAGGAGAGGAACAAGAAGAGGATGTGTCAGCGCAGGCCGGAGCGAAGGACGGGAGCACTTTGACAGCTTCACCTGCCGAAACCGGCTTTTCCACGTGCACTTTGACCCGGTTTATCTATGCTTTCCCCTCTCTTCAATTAGGCCGAGCAAGCCATGAGGTCACGTATGGTGGTCGAAGCGGTTTAAACTGCTCCCAAAGTGCCCTGTAACCAGCCGTAACCACCAAAACGAAGCAGCCAGGACAAGCGGAATTCACCCTGAGACCGATAACATCCATCAAGAGCAAATGGCTCTGGGGAAGGGAACAAGAATGAATGCAATGCACAACAAAAATAAATGATGCAACTGACGATAAAATAAATCGTTAACCCCCGCCGATATGCACCCTCAATGCTAACGAACTATCTTGAGATTCTTAATTATTTCACTTATCTGGAACCATCAGACACACCACAAGAGATAGACATTTGGAAATTCACAGGGCATTGAAGAATGTCGGGCAAACCCGGAGGTAGTATGCAATGATGTCAAGCCGTTCTGGGATACGAAACCCGTCCACCATTATGCAACTTCATTGTCACGGTAAAATTGATGCCAGCTGCACACTAACCTATCGATTAGGAAACTCTTTTCACAGTGTACCTCCTCTTTATCGATGTGTACATAACTCGTACCCAACACGATGTGCAGGTTGCTCCGCACGCGTTCAACGAAGAAATTGTACATCGATGTTGCCGTCTCATCTCTGCGACGACCGGTTGCCTTGGCCACCCCTTGCAGGCGTTCATCGATGTCGGCGCGTTCATCCGCAGCAAAGATGTTGGGCACGTCCCCTGTGTTTAGCAGCATGTTTATGTCCTCCACGAAGCTCTCGTCTTTGATCTGCATGTCACTGTGAGTAACACAATGAAAGTACGATTAATTTGCGGATCCATTGCGTGCACGGACACACACACACACACACACACACACACACACACACACACACACACACACACACACACACACACACACACACACACACACACATATACTGCATGTTCAATGGCTCTCAATGATCTCAATCTGGGATTCCTCCATGTTGCACATCCAGTTATTGAGTGGAGTATAATAATTCAACATGAGGACAGAATTTTGAACCTGGTACTTTCAGAAATGTCTATCTTGTCAAACAATTCAAGAAGGAACTGAGCTTTGTACTTGATACAAAAGGAGTCGGGCGTGGACTTGAGGTCTTGGACTCAATCCAGTTGAAAGTAATAGTAACTCCTAAGGTTTACGGGTAAGATATTGGAATATATATATATATATATATATATATATATATATATATATATATATATATATATATATATATATATGTATGAAGAATACACCCCTCCCACACTCCTCGAGCCAAAGAAGCTGAATAAAGCAACCCAAGAAGACCTACACAAGGTAAGTGCTACACTGTTTTGAACACTTCCTTGATGATTAGGTGAGAGCTGATTGGCTCTTCCCTCCATTCACAGGTGAGATATGTGGGTGAGTCTTTCTATATACATATATATGTCCTGATATACAAGTGGTGGTTCTCAGGAGCCCATCTCATGGAGGGACAATTTTGGGAGAGTAAAGAGTGAATTATTTAAACATATTTAATTGCAGTTTGGTGTCAAATCAACTCTGTTGAAGTTTGCACGATCTCCGCATTCACAACGATTGGCAGCGCCCGTACCTGTATCAGGTCTGATCTTTACCTGTTCGATTAGGTTTGACGTGTTCCTGAATTTGGTCAGACCTGTAGTTGAATGGAGGCTCGGAAGCCTTGATAGTCGCTATAGCAACTGGAGTTTATGATTACGTTAACCAGTTCTGGAGTATTTAACGCTGAGTCTTAATTATTTCAGCTCGAAGCACAGGATGTCCTTCGAGATGAAGGAACACAAGGCTGTTCATGAACCACCAACACCAGTTTGTTTTGTGCTTTGGATCCCCGGTTATTGCAGGATTACCATTGTGCTGCTCCCACTGCTTTATAGGACCTCTGAGGTCACATGGCACATGTTAGCAATCATGGCACATGATCACATGGAAATCAAAATGAGATCTTTCAATCGTCGTACAAAGCAAAGCAGGCGTGTACACTTTAGCCTCATACTCGAACAGGAAGACCGCCGGCTTGCCATGAACCCCCGTCTTGAGCATCACGCGCTTGAGGTCTTCACGCCAGTCATTCGCTGAATACCCCTTGGTGATTTCGATTTGAAAAAGGTCGTAGTCTGCCATGAAAGTGGCGAGACGCGTAGCACTGTGCCGCCCGCTTCCTCCGATACCCACAAGGAGGGCATGCCCACCATCCTGCTTCAGGACACGTGCGATTCGTGATATGTGCTCAATGGCGAACTGGAACATGACCAGCGACATGGGAGCCTTGCTCACATTGTTGTGTTCCTGATGTGCCAAGGAGACAATGGGAGAGTCAACAATTACTTGAGAAAACTCGATGGTATTCATAGAATACTTACCCGCGTGGTCTTGAGAAGGACTTCGGTGCGAGCCGACTCTTCTGGAGGCAAATTTGCAATGAAAAAAAAGTAAAATTCAAATCAAAAGGAAGAGCAAATGAAAATATTCAGTCATCAGAGTCATCACAAGGAACCCAAACAAGCAAAAAGCAAAGATGAAGCAATCAGGAGGAATCTGGATAGGACTTGGGTTTCAACTGCGACTCCTCGAGCCTCAAACCCATCCAGGCACAGCCAAGTGAGCCTATTCAAAAAACATAAAAAATCAAACAGAAGATAGATTCAAAAAATTAAATAATTCTGGCTGTCGGACCATACATCCAATCAGGGTTGAAATTTAAAACATCGATTCCCCACCACGACGTCATCATCATTTTGAAGCGTCACCTCGATTGATGTCGCAGTTGAAGAGAGAGAATTTTTAAAAATATTTTCTTTTAATCCAATATGGCTGCCAAACCGTGTGACCTATCAATAATTCATAAACCAACGCTTGGGGACCATGTGTGTGAAGTTTCCCCTCGATCCACCCAGCCGTTCTGGAGAGGAAAATTTTTGAAGGTTTAAAAACAAAATGATGGTTTGCGAACAATGTGACCGATGATGTGATCATTATAATGAAAAGATTCTACAAGAGTCGTCGCACCGATGTCGAAAATAAAATTTCACGTCAATCTGACAAGTGGTTACGGAGATAAGTGAATAACAAAGTGCAGGTACGCATGTACGTACCCACGTACGACACCGATCACTCAACCGGCTTTTCGCTTCGCGAGCGCGGGGTAACTGGAATGGCCCTCAGTGGAGCACACACATCCACCAGGCTGATTCGTTTACGTGTTGTGTCCCACTGATCGACCGGATCTGGATTAGGACCTCAACTAAAATTTAATCGGCTTGTTCTCGTCACCTTACTAACCTGTCCACGAAGTTTCGTCAGAATATGTCAACAACTTTTTGAGATATCCTGTTATATATAGTTTTATCCCAATTTCTCAATGGTGAGTAATCACTTAAAAAACTTCTCGGATACAGATCCGGATTCGATCTTCACCAAAATCGAATCAATTGTTCCATGCTACATACCCAACCTACCCACCAAGATTCATCCGAATCTGTCCACAATTTTTTGAGATATCCTGTTCTATATATCGTTTTCGCCCGATCTCTCAATGGTGAGGAATCACTTAAAAAACTTCTCGGATACAGATCCGGATTCGATCTTCACCAAAATCGAATCAATTGTTCCATGCTACATAGCCAACCTACCCACCAAGATTCATTCGAATCTGTCCCCAACTTTTTGAGATATCCTGTTATATATATATAGTTGTAGCCCGATCTCTCAATGGTGAGGAATGCACTGAAAAAACTTCTCGGATGCAGATCCGGATTCGATATTTACCAAAATCGAATGAATTGTTCCATGCTACATACCCAACCTACCCAACAACATTCATCCGAATCTGTCCCCAACTTTTTGAGCTATCCTGTTATATATATCGTTTTAGCACGTTCTCTCAACGGTAAGGAATCACTTTTTAAAATTCTCGGATACAGATCCGGATTCGATCTTCACCAAAATCGAATCAATTGTTCCTTGCTACATACCCAACCTACCCACCAAGATTCATTCGAATCTGTCAACAACTTTTGAGATATCCTGTTATACATCATTTTTGCCCGATCTCTCAATGGTGAGGAATCACTTAAAAAAATTCTCGGATCCAGATCCGGATTCGATCTTCACCAAAATCGAAGCGATTGTTCAATGCTACATACCCCACTTACCCACCAACATTCATCCGAATCTGTCCACAACTTTTTGAGATATCCTGTGATATATATCATTTCAGCCTGATCTCTCAATGGTGAGGAATCACTTAAAAAAATTCTCGGATCCAGATCCCGATTCGATCTTCACCAAAATCGAATCAATTGTTCCATGCTACATACCCAACCTACCCACCAAGATTCATTCGAATCTGTCGACAACTTTTTGAGATATCCTGTTATATATATTGTTTTAGCCCAATCTCTCAATGGTGAGGAATCACTTTAAAAAATTCTCGGATCCAGATCCGGATTCGATCTTCACCAAAATCGAATCAATTGTTCCTTGCTGCATACCCAATCTACCCACCAACATTCATCCGAATCTATCGACAACTTTTTGAGATATACTGTAATATATATATATATATATATATATATATATATATATATATATATATATATATATATATATATATATATATATATATATATATATATATATATATATATCCTTTTAGCCCGATCTCTCAATGGTAAGGAATCACTTTTAAAAATTCTCGGATACAGATCCGGATTCGATCTTCACCAAAATCGAATCAATTGTTCCTTGCTACATACCCAACCTACGCACCAACATTAATCCGAATCTGTCCCAAACTTTTTGAGATATCCTGTTATATATATATAATTTTAGCCTCATCTCTCAATGGTGAGGAATCACTTAAAAAAACATCTCGGATCCAGATCCGGATTCGATCTTCACCAAAATCGAATCAATTGTTCCTTGCTGCATACCCAACATACCCACCAACATTCATCCTAATCTGTGGACAACTTTTTGAGATATACTGTTTTATAAATAGTTTTAGCCCGATCTCTCAATGGTGAGGAATCACTTAAAAAACTTCTCGGATACAGATCCGGATTCGATCTTCACCAAAATCGAATCAATTGTTCCTTGCTGCATACCCAACCTACCCACCAAGATTCATCCGAATCTGTCGAAAACTTTTGAGATATCCTGTTATATATCGTTTTTGCACGATCTCTCAATGGTGAGGAATCACGTTTAAAATCGTCGGATCCAGATCCTGATTCGATCTTCACCAAAATCGAATCAATTGTTCCTTGCTAGATACCCAACCTACCCACCAACATTCATCCTAATCTGTCCCAAACTTTTTGAGATATCCTGTGTTATATATATATATATATATATATATATATATATATATATATATATATATATATATATATATATATATATATATATATATATATATATATATATATATATATAGTTTTATCCCAATTTCTCAATGGTGAGGAATCACGAAAAATTCTCGGATCCAGATCCAGATTCAATATTTACCAAAATCGAATCAATTGTTCCTTGCTACATACCCAACCTACCCACCAAGATTCATCCTAATCTGTCAAAAACTTTTTGAGATATCATGTTATATATCGTTTTTTCCCGATCTCTCAATGGTGAGGAATCACGTTAAAAATGGTCGGATCCAGATCCTGATTTGATCTTCACCAAAATCGAATCAATTGTTCCATGCCACATACCCAAACTACCCACCAATATTCATCCGAATCTGTCAACAACTTTTTGAGATATACTGTTATATATATCCTTTTATCCCAATTTCTCAATGGTGAGGAATCACTTAAAAAAATTATCGGATTGAGATCCGGATTCGATCTTCACCAAAATCGAATCAATTATTCCTTGCGGCATACCCAACCTACCCACCAACATTAATCCGAATCTGTCGACAACTTTTTCAGATATACTGTTATATATATGGTTTAGCCCGATCTCTCAATCGTGAGGAATCACTTTTAAAAATTCTCTGATCCAGATTCGATCTTCACCAAAATCGAATTACTTGTTCCTTGCTACATACCCAACCTACCCACCAAGATTCATTCGAATCTGCCAACAACTTTTTGAGATATCCTGTTATACATCATTTTTTCCTGATCTCTCAATGGTGAGGAATCACTTTAAAAAAATTCTCGGATCCAGATCCGGATTCGATCTTCACCAAAATCAAATTAATTGTTCCATGCTACATACCCCACCTACCCACCAACATTCATCCGAATCTGTCCACAACTTTTTGAGATGTCGTGTTATATATATCATTTTCGCCCGATCTCTCAATGGTGAGGAATCACTTTTAAAAAAATCTCGGATCCTGATCCGGATTTGATCATCACCAAAATCGAATCAATTGTTCCTTTCTACATACCCAACCTACCCACCAACATTCATCCTAATCTGTCGACAACTTTTTGAGATATACTGTTTTATATATAGTTTTAGCCCGATCACTCAATGGTGAGGAATCATTTAAAAAACTTCTCGGATACAGATCCGGATTCGATCCTCACCAAAATCGAATCAATTGTTCCTTGCTACATACCAAACCTACCCACCAACATTCATCCGAATCTTTCCACAACTTTTTGAGATATCCTGTTATATATCGTTTTTGCCCGATCTCTCAATGGTGAGGAATCACTTAAAAAAATTCTCTGATCCAGATTCGATTATCACCAAAATCGAAGAAATTGTTCCTTGCTAAATACCCAACCTACCCACCAAGATTCATCCGAATCTGTCGACAACTTTTTCAGATACACTGTTATATATATGGTTTTAGCCCAATCTCTCAATCGTGAGGAATCACTTTTTAAAATTCTCTGATCCAGATTCGATTATCACCAAAATCGAAGAAATTGTTCCTTGCTAAATACCCAACCTACCCACCAAGATTCATTCGAATCTGTCAACAACTTTTTGAGATATCCTGTTATACATCATTTTTGCCCGATCTCTCAATGGTGAGGAATCACTTAAAAAAATTCTCGGATCCAGATCGGATTCGATCTTCACCAAAATCGAAGCGATTGTTCAATGCTACATACCCCACTTACCCACCAACATTCATCCGAATCTGTCCACAACTTTTTGAGATATCCTGTGATATATATCATTTCAGCCTGATCTCTCAATGGTGAGGAATCACTTAAAAAATTTCTCGGATCCAGATCCCGATTCGATCTTCACCAAAATCGAATCAATTGTTCCATGCTACATACCCAACCTACCCACCAAGATTCATTCGAATCTGTCGACAACTTTTTGAGATATCCTGTTATATATATATTGTTTTAGCCCAATCTCTCAATGGTGAGGAATCACTTTAAAAAATTCTCGGATCCAGATCCGGATTCGATCTTCACCAAAATCGAATCAATTGTTCCTTGCTGCATACCCAATCTACCCACCAACATTCATCCGAATCTATCGACAACTTTTTGAGATATACTGTAATATATATATATATATATATATATATATATATATATATATATATATATATATATATATATATATATATATATATATATATATATATATATATATATATATATATATATATATATATATATATCCTTTTAGCCCGATCTCTCAATGGTAAGGAATCACTTTTAAAAATTCTCGGATACAGATCCGGATTCGATCTTCACCAAAATCGAATCAATTGTTCCTTGCTACATACCCAACCTACGCACCAACATTAATCCGAATCTGTCCCAAACTTTTTGAGATATCCTGTTATATATATATAATTTTAGCCTGATCTCTCAATGGTGAGGAATCACTTAAAAAAACATCTCGGATCCAGATCCGGATTCGATCTTCACCAAAATCGAATCAATTGTTCCTTGCTGCATACCCAACATACCCACCAACATTCATCCTAATCTGTGGACAACTTTTTGAGATATACTGTCTTATAAATAGTTTTAGCCCGATCTCTCAATGGTGAGGAATCACTTTAAAAAATTCTCGGATCCAGATCCGGATTCGATCTTCACCAAAATCGAATCAATTGTTCCTTGCTGCATACCCAATCTACCCACCAACATTCATCCGAATCTATCGACAACTTTTTGAGATATACTGTAATATATATATATATATATATATATATATATATATATATATATATATATATATATATATATATATATATATATATATATATATATATATATATATATATATATATATATATCCTTTTAGCCCGATCTCTCAATGGTAAGGAATCACTTTTAAAAATTCTCGGATACAGATCCGGATTCGATCTCCACCAAAATCGAATCAATTGTTCCTTGCTACATACCCAACCTACGCACCAACATTAATCCGAATCTGTCCCAAACTTTTTGAGATATCCTGTTATATATATATAATTTTAGCCTGATCTCTCAATGGTGAGGAATCACTTAAAAAAACATCTCGGATCCAGATCCGGATTCGATCTTCACCAAAATCGAATCAATTGTTCCTTGCTGCATACCCAACATACCCACCAACATTCATCCTAATCTGTGGACAACTTTTTGAGATATACTGTTTTATAAATAGTTTTAGCCCGATCTCTCAATGGTGAGGAATCACTTAAAAAACTTCTCGGATACAGATCCGGATTCGATCTTCACCAAAATCGAATCAATTGTTCCTTGCTGCATACCCAACCTACCCACCAAGATTCATCCGAATCTGTCGAAAACTTTTGAGATATCCTGTTATATATCGTTTTTGCACGATCTCTCAATGGTGAGGAATCACGTTTAAAATCGTCGGATCCAGATCCTGATTCGATCTTCACCAAAATCGAATCAATTGTTCCTTGCTAGATACCCAACCTACCCACCAACATTCATCCTAATCTGTCCCAAACTTTTTGAGATATCCTGTGTTATATATATATATATATATATATATATATATATATATATATATATATATATATATATATATATATATATATATATATATATATATATATATATATATATATATATATATATAGTTTTATCCCAATTTCTCAATGGTGAGGAATCACGAAAAAATTCTCGGATCCAGATCCAGATTCAATATTTACCAAAATCGAATCAATTGTTCCTTGCTACATACCCAACCTACCCACCAAGATTCATCCTAATCTGTCAAAAACTTTTTGAGATATCATGTTATATATCGTTTTTTCCCGATCTCTCAATGGTGAGGAATCACGTTAAAAATGGTCGGATCCAGATCCTGATTTGATCTTCACCAAAATCGAATCAATTGTTCCATGCCACATACCCAAACTACCCACCAATATTCATCCGAATCTGTCAACAACTTTTTGAGATATACTGTTATATATATCCTTTTATCCCAATTTCTCAATGGTGAGGAATCACTTAAAAAAATTATCGGATTGAGATCCGGATTCGATCTTCACCAAAATCGAATCAATTATTCCTTGCGGCATACCCAACCTACCCACCAACATTAATCCGAATCTGTCGACAACTTTTTCAGATATACTGTTATATATATGGTTTAGCCCGATCTCTCAATCGTGAGGAATCACTTTTAAAAATTCTCTGATCCAGATTCGATCTTCACCAAAATCGAATTACTTGTTCCTTGCTACATACCCAACCTACCCACCAAGATTCATTCGAATCTGCCAACAACTTTTTGAGATATCCTGTTATACATCATTTTTTCCTGATCTCTCAATGGTGAGGAATCACTTTAAAAAAATTCTCGGATCCAGATCCGGATTCGATCTTCACCAAAATCAAATTAATTGTTCCATGCTACATACCCCACCTACCCACCAACATTCATCCGAATCTGTCCACAACTTTTTGAGATGACGTGTTATATATATCATTTTCGCCCGATCTCTCAATGGTGAGGAATCACTTTTAAAAAAAATCTCGGATCCTGATCCGGATTCGATCATCACCAAAATCGAATCAATTGTTCCTTTCTACATACCCAACCTACCCACCAACATTCATCCTAATCTGTCGACAACTTTTTGAGATATACTGTTTTATATATAGTTTTAGCCCGATCACTCAATGGTGAGGAATCATTTAAAAAACTTCTCGGATACAGATCCGGATTCGATCCTCACCAAAATCGAATCAATTGTTCCTTGCTACATACCAAACCTACCCACCAACATTCATCCGAATCTTTCCACAACTTTTTGAGATATCCTGTTATATATCGTTTTTGCCCGATCTCTCAATGGTGAGGAATCACTTAAAAAAATTCTCGGATCCAGATCCGGATTCGATATTTACCAAAATCGAATCAATTGTTCCTTGCTACATAACCAACATACCTACCAAAGATTCATCCTAATCTGTCGACAACTTTTTGAGATATCCTGTTATATCTATATCGTTTTATCCCAATTTCTCAATGGTGAGGAATCACTTAAAAAGTTCTCGGATCCAGATCCGGATTCGATCTTCACCAAAATCGAATCAATTGTTCCTTGCTACATACCCAACCTACCCACCAAGATTCATCCGAATCTGTCGACAACTTTTTCAGATACACTGTTATATATATGGTTTTAGCCCAATCTCTCAATCGTGAGGAATCACTTTTTAAAATTCTCTGATCCAGATTCGATTATCACCAAAATCGAAGAAATTGTTCCTTGCTAAATACCCAACCTACCCACCAAGATTCATTCGAATCTGTCAACAACTTTTTGAGATATCCTGTTATACATCATTTTTTCCCGATCTCTCAATGGTGAGGAATCACTTAAAAAAATTCTCGGATCCAGATCGGATTCGATCTTCACCAAAATCGAAGCGATTGTTCAATGCTACATACCCCACTTACCCACCAACATTCATCCGAATCTGTCCACAACTTTTTGAGATATCCTGTGATATATATCATTTCAGCCTGATCTCTCAATGGTGAGGAATCACTTAAAAAATTTCTCGGATCCAGATCCCGATTCGATCTTCACCAAAATCGAATCAATTGTTCCATGCTACATACCCAACCTACCCACCAAGATTCATTCGAATCTGTCGACAACTTTTTGAGATATCCTGTTATATATATTGTTTTAGCCCAATCTCTCAATGGTGAGGAATCACTTTAAAAAATTCTCGGATCCAGATCCGGATTCGATCTTCACCAAAATCGAATCAATTGTTCCTTGCTGCATACCCAATCTACCCACCAACATTCATCCGAATCTATCGACAACTTTTTGAGATATACTGTAATATATATATATATATATATATATATATATATATATATATATATATATATATATATATATATATATATATATATATATATATCCTTTAGCCCGATCTCTCAATGGTAAGGAATCACTTTTAAAAATTCTCGGATACAGATCCGGATTCGATCTTCACCAAAATCGAATCAATTGTTCCTTGCTACATACCCAACCTACGCACCAACATTAATCCGAATCTGTCCCAAACTTTTTGAGATATCCTGTTATATATATATAATTTTAGCCTGATCTCTCAATGGTGAGGAATCACTTAAAAAAACATCTCGGATCCAGATCCGGATTCGATCTTCACCAAAATCGAATCAATTGTTCCTTGCTGCATACCCAACATACCCACCAACATTCATCCTAATCTGTGGACAACTTTTTGAGATATACTGTTTTATAAATAGTTTTAGCCCGATCTCTCAATGGTGAGGAATCACTTTAAGAAACTTCTCGGATACAGATCCGGATTCGATCTTCACCAAAATCGAATCAATTGTTCCTTGCTGCATACCCAACCTACCCACCAAGATTCATCCGAATCTGTCGAAAACTTTTGAGATATCCTGTTATATATCGTTTTTGCCCGATCTCTCAATGGTGAGGAATCACGTTTAAAATCGTCGGATCCAGATCCTGATTCGATCTTCACCAAAATCGAATCAATTGTTCCTTGCTAGATACCCAACCTACCCACCAACATTCATCCTAATCTGTCCCAAACTTTTTGAGATATCCTGTGTTATATATATATATATATATATATATATATATATATATATATATATATATATATATATATATATATGTATATATATATATATATATGTATATACATATATATATATAAATATATATATATATATATATATATATATATATATTGTTGTGGTTACCAAATTCGCAAACCACCATTCAGGTCCCTTAGGTGAGGTATCTCGGTAAGTGCATGTGTAGTTAGGCCCAAACCCGTTGTCTAGTGGGAATACATGTCATTTTTGCGAGCTGCGACTCTTCAGGATAGCCGTTTTTCTTTTACTATCTTTATTTTGGACCAACCGCCATGATTACCACCACAACCACAACATCAACCACCAACCACAACACCGCTTCACCACAACCGCCACGACCTTCACGTCACACCTCGCAACCGTAGCATCGCCACCGTTCTTGCCCCGCTGTGGGTACCGGTGTTGGACTCGCGCAGGGCGCACGTTGAACAGCGTGTACAAAATCACGGATTTTGTGCTTCAAAAACGGATCAAAAACGACACACGCCCACTTTTTGCCGTCCAATCGGTGAGCGAGGGGCGATTTGGCCCCGCCTCCAGAACGATCGATATATGCAAATTTGTGGATCAAAAAGCCTTCACGCCCACTTTTTCTCGGGCCAATGGGGAGCGAGGTGAAAGGTCAAAGGGAGGGGGTCAAAGGCAAAGCTACGGGGGGATAAAAGGACGGTGTTCGTCAGTCAGGGGAGGGAGAAAGAGTCAGAGAAGAGTGTGGAAGTCTGGAGCCCGAAGCCTGCAGTAGCTGGAGAAGCTGAAGAGAGTCGAACGAGGGGAGCCCAAAGAAGAGTCCAGGGTGGAGAGTCCAGAGGCGGAGAGGCGGCAGCGGCGAAGGCAGACGAGGGGGTGCTCGCGTCGGTGCCAGGAGCTGCACGCCCGAGGGAGGCAGGCAGCGCGACCTGGCCGAGGTGGAGACGCACACCAGGGATAATAAAGATCCTCTATACCCCGAGCATCAGCAACCCCCTCCTGTTTCCCCCCGCGCTGAGATAGTGCGACCAAGGGGGCCCCTTTTTCCCACCCCTGCCAGGCACTGTCCGCGAGGCCCGCGGAGTGCGGCGCCATCGCCGCTCCGCGTCTCATCACCAGACGGGTAGGCGCGACCCGGTCTCGGCCTCAGGCCCGCCTCATTCTTGAGGATATTCTTTTCCTTGGTTTTGGGTATGTGTTGTCGGCGCCGTCTGTGAAGTAGAATTGTATAAGTGTTGCCGTGTGCTCGGTAGTCGGTATTAGCTCTGCACTGTGTTTTCACTTTTATATTTGCTTTTTGTGTAAATGGAAGTGTGTTTTCTTTTTTTTGTGTGCATTTGGTGGAATTGTATTTGTGTGCTTCCCGTGTGCCGCGAATAAATGTGCTTTATTGTTGAACTGTCTCCCGCTTCGCTTCGTCTTTTCCTCCATTGAATCCCCATCTTGCTTCACGTAAAGGGTTGGTAGTGGGCTGAATAGCCCGATAATTAATCGAACCGTCGAGGTCGACGATAACACCGCTCGGTTATTCTGATAGTACGGAACGGGTCGCTTAAGTGGCCTGTGTCCGAAGTCGACCTGCGGCGAGGTGCGATCGCCCGGTCTACCCTCCGCGTGGGTACTTAGGTAGGTCGGGTCGGCGAGCAACCCTATCCCACGCGGGGGCTGATTGGCTCGATCGCGGTGAGACCGAAAGGTCCACCCGTGACTGGTTCCCGGCGTTAGTCCGAGAGGGTCACGACTGGATTGTCCGTCCGGTGGGCGACGTGCCGCGAGTCGAGTTACGTGGCCGTCAGCACGCCGGCGGGCGCGAAAACCGCAACAATATATATATATATATATATATATATATATATATATATATATATATATATATATATATATATATATATATATATATATATATAGTTTTATCCCAATTTCTCAATGGTGAGGAATCACGAAAAAATTCTCGGATCCAGATCCAGATTCAATATTTACTAAAATTGAATCAATTGTTCCTTGCTACATACCCAACCTACCCACCAAGATTCATCCTAATCTGTCAAAAACTTTTTGAGATATCATGTTATATATCGTTTTTTCCCGATCTCTCAATGGTGAGGAATCACGTTAAAAATGGTCGGATCCAGATCCTGATTTGATCTTCACCAAAATCGAATCAATTGTTCCATGCCACATACCCAAACTTCCCACCAATATTCATCCGAATCTGTCAACAACTTTTTGAGATATACTGTTATATATATCCTTTTATCCCAATTTCTCAATGGTGAGGAATCACTTAAAAAATTATCGGATTGAGATCCGGATTCGATCTTCACCAAAATCGAATCAATTATTCTTTGCGGCATACCAACCTACCCACCAACATTAATCCGAATCTGTCGACAACTTTTTCAGATATACTGTTATATATATGGTTTAGCCCGATCTCTCAATCGTGAGGAATCACTTTTAAAAATTCTCTGATCCAGATTCGATCTTCACCAAAATCGAATTACTTGTTCCTTGCTGCATACCCAACCTACCCACCAAGATTCATTCGAATCTGCCAACAACTTTTTGAGATATCCTGTTATACATCATTTTTTCCTGATCTCTCAATGGTGAGGAATCACTTTAAAAAAATTCTCGGATCCAGATCCGGATTCGATCTTCACCAAAATCAAATTAATTGTTCCATGCTACATACCCCACCTACCCACCAACATTCATCCGAATCTGTCCACAACTTTTTGAGATGTCATGTTATATATATCATTTTCGCCCGATCTCTCAATGGTGAGGAATCACTTTTAAAAAAATCTCGGATCCTGATCCGGATTCGATCATCACCAAAATCGAATCAATTGTTCCTTTCTACATACCCAACCTACCCACCAACATTCATCCTAATCTGTCGACAACTTTTTGAGATATACTGTTTTATATATAGTTTTAGCCCGATCACTCAATGGTGAGGAATCATTTAAAAAACTTCTCGGATACAGATCCGGATTCGATCCTCACCAAAATCGAATCAATTGTTCCTTGCTACATACCCAACCTACCCACCAACATTCATCCGAATCTTTCCACAACTTTTTGAGATATCCTGTTATATATATCATTTTATCCCGATCTCTCAATGGTGAGGAATCACTTTAAAAAATTCTCGGATCCAGATCCGGATTCGATATTTACCAAAATCGAATCAATTGTTCCTTGCTACATAACCAACATACCTACCAAAGATTCATCCTAATCTGTCGACAACTTTTTGAGATATCCTGTTATATCTATATCGTTTTATCCCAATTTCTCAATGGTGAGGAATCACTTAAAAAGTTCTCGGATCCAGATCCGGATTCGATATTTACCAAAATCGAATCAATTGTTCCTTGCTACATACCCAACCTACCCACCAAGATTCATCCGAATCTGTCGACAACTTTTTCAGATACACTGTTATATATATGGTTTTAGCCCAATCTCTCAATCGTGAGGAATCACTTTTTAAAATTCTCTGATCCAGATTCGATCTTCACCAAAATCGAAGAAATTGTTCCTTGCTACATACCCAACCTACTCCCCAAGATTCATCCGAATCTCTCAACAACTTTTTGAGATATCCTGTTATATATATCATTTTCGCCCGATCTCTCAATGGTGAGGAATCACTTAAAAAAATTATCGGATCCAGATCCGGATTCGATCTTCACCAAAATCGAATCAATTGTTCCTTGCTACATACCCAACCTACTCCCTAAGATTCATCCGAATCTGTCAACAACTTTTTGAGATATCCTGTTATATATATATATATATATATATATATATATATATATATATATATATATATATATATATATATCGTTTTATCCCAATTTCTCAATGGTGAGGAATCACTTTTAAAAATTCTCGGATCCAGATCCTGATTCAATCTTCACAAAAATCGAATCAATTGTCCCATGCTACATACCCAACCTACTCACCAAGATTCATCCGAATCTGTCAACAACTTTTTGAGATATCCTGTTATATATATATCGTTTTATCCCAATTTCTCAATGGTGAGGAATCACTTTTAAAAAATTCTCGGATCCAGATCCTGATTCAATCTTCACAAAAATCGAATCAATTGTCCCATGCTACATACCCAACCTTCTCACCAAGATTCAACCGAATCTGTCAACAACTTTTTGAGATATCCTGTTATATATCGTTTTTTCCTGATCTCTCAATGGTGAGGAATCACTTTAAAAAAATTCTCGGATCCAGATCCGGATTCGATCTTCACCAAAATCAAATTAATTGTTCCATGCTACATACCCCACCTACCCACCAACATTCATCCGAATCTGTCCACAACTTTTTGAGATGTCGTGTTACATATATCATTTTCGCTCGATCTCTCAATGGTGAGGAATCACTTTTAAAAAAATCTCGGATCCTGATCCGGATTCGATCATCACCAAAATCGAATCAATTGTTCCTTTCTACATACCCAACCTACCCACCAACATTCATCCTAATCTGTCGACAACTTTTTGAGATATACTGTTTTATATATAGTTTTAGCCCGATCACTCAATGGTGAGGAATCATTTAAAAAACTTCTCGGATACAGATCCGGATTCGATCCTCACCAAAATCGAATCAATTGTTCCTTGCTACATACCCAACCTACCCACCAACATTCATCCGAATCTTTCCACAACTTTTTGAGATATCCTGTTATATATCGTTTTTGCCCGATCTCTCAATGGTGAGGAATCACTTAAAAAAATTCTCGGATCCAGATCCGGATTCGATATTTACCAAAATCGAATCAATTGTTCCTTGCTACATAACCAACATACCTACCAAAGATTCATCCTAATCTGTCGACAACTTTTTGAGATATCCTGTTATATCTATATCGTTTTATCCCAATTTCTCAATGGTGAGGAATCACTTAAAAAGTTCTCGGATCCAGATCCGGATTCGATATTTACCAAAATCGAATCAATTGTTCCTTGCTACATACCCAACCTACCCACCAAGATTCATCCGAATCTGTCGACAACTTTTTCAGATACACTGTTATATATATGGTTTTAGCCCAATCTCTCAATCGTGAGGAATCACTTTTTAAAATTCTCTGATCCAGATTCGATCTTCACCAAAATCGAAGAAATTGTTCCTTGCTACATACCCAACCTACTCCCCAAGATTCATCCGAATCTGTCAACAACTTTTTGAGATATCCTGTTATATATATCATTTTATCCCGATCTCTCAATGGTGAGGAATCACTTTAAAAAATTCTCGGATCCAGATCCGGATTCGATCTTCACCAAAATCGAATCAATTGTTCCTTGCTACATACCCAACCTACTCCCCAAGATTCATCCGAATCTGTCAACAACTTTTTGAGATATCCTGTTATATATATATATATATATATATATATATATATATATATATATATATATATATATATATATATATATATATATATATATATATATATATATATATATATATATATATATATCGTTTTATCCCAATTTCTCAATGGTGAGGAATCACTTTTAAAAATTCTCGGATCCAGATCCTGATTCAATCTTCACAAAAATCGAATCAATTGTCCCATGCTACATACCCAACCTACTCACCAAGATTCATCCGAATCTGTCAACAACTTTTTGAGATATCCTGTTATATATATATCGTTTTATCCCAATTTCTCAATGGTGAGGAATCACTTTTAAAAATTCTCGGATCCAGATCCTGATTCAATCTTCACAAAAATCGAATCAATTGTCCCATGCTACATACCCAACCTTCTCACCAAGATTCAACCGAATCTGTCAACAACTTTTTGAGATATCCTGTTATATATCGTTTTTTTCCGATCTCTCAATGGTGAGGAATCACTTTTAAAAATTCTGGGATCCACATCCCGATTCGATCTTCACCAAAATCGAATCAATTGTTCCTTGCTGCATACCCAACCTACCCACCAAGATTCATCCGAATCTGTCGAAAACTTTTGAGATATCCTGTTATATATATAGTTTTAGCCCGATCACTCAATGGTGAGGAATCATTTAAAAAACTTCTCGGATACAGATCCGGATTCGATCCTCACCAAAATCGAATCAATTGTTCCTTGCTACATACCCAACCTACCCACCAACATTCATCCGAATCTTTCCACAACTTTTTGAGATATCCTGTTATATATCGTTTTTGCCCGATCTCTCAATGGTGAGGAATCACTTAAAAAAATTCTCGGATCCAGATCCGGATTCGATATTTACCAAAATCGAATCAATTGTTCCTTGCTACATAACCAACATACCTACCAAAGATTCATCCTAATCTGTCGACAACTTTTTGAGATATCCTGTTATATCTATATCGTTTTATCCCAATTTCTCAATGGTGAGGAATCACTTAAAAAGTTCTCGGATCCAGATCCGGATTCGATATTTACCAAAATCGAATCAATTGTTCCTTGCTACATACCCAACCTACCCACCAAGATTCATCCGAATCTGTCGACAACTTTTTCAGATACACTGTTATATATATGGTTTTAGCCCAATCTCTCAATCGTGAGGAATCACTTTTTAAAATTCTCTGATCCAGATTCGATCTTCACCAAAATCGAAGAAATTGTTCCTTGCTACATACCCAACCTACTCCCCAAGATTCATCCGAATCTGTCAACAACTTTTTGAGATATCCTGTTATATATATCATTTTCGCCCGATCTCTCAATGGTGAGGAATCACTTAAAAAAAATTATCGGATCCAGATCCGGATTCGATCTTCACCAAAATCGAATCAATTGTTCCTTGCTACATACCCAACCTACTCCCTAAGATTCATCCGAATCTGTCAACAACTTTTTGAGATATCCTGTTATATATATATATATATATATATATATATATATATATATATATATATATATATATATATATATATATATATATATATATATCGTTTAATCCCAATTTCTCAATGGTGAGGAATCACTTTTAAAAATTCTCGGATCCAGATCCTGATTCAATCTTCACAAAAATCGAATCAATTGTCCCATGCTACATACCCAACCTACTCACCAAGATTCATCCGAATCTGTCAACAACTTTTTGAGATATCCTGTTATATATATATCGTTTTATCCCAATTTCTCAATGGTGAGGAATCACTTTTAAAAATTCTCGGATCCAGATCCTGATTCAATCTTCACAAAAATCGAATCAATTGTCCCATGCTACATACCCAACCTTCTCACCAAGATTCAACCGAATCTGTCAACAACTTTTTGAGATATCCTGTTATATATCGTTTTTTTCCGATCTCTCAATGGTGAGGAATCACTTTTAAAAATTCTGGGATCCACATCCCGATTCGATCTTCACCAAAATCGAATCAATTGTTCTCTGCTACATACCCAACCTACCCACCAAGATTCATTCGAATCTGTCAACAACTTTTTGAGATATCCTGTTATATATCGTTTTTGCCCGATCTCTCAATGGTGAGGAATCACGTTTAAAATCGTCGGATCCAGATCCTGATTCGATCTTCACCAAAATCGAATCAATTGTTCCTTGCTACATACCCAACACACCTCCCAAAGATTCATCCTAATCTGTCGAAAACTTTTTGAGATATCCTGTTAGAAATATCCTTTTATCCCGATCTCTCAATGGTGAGGAATCACTTAAAAAAATTCTCGGATCCAGATCCGGATTCGATCTTCACCAAAATCGAATCAATTGTTCCTTGCTACATACCCAACCTACTCCCCAAGATTCATCCGAATCTGTCAACAACTTTTTGAGATATCCTATTATATATATAATTTTAGCCCGATCTCTCAATGGTGAGGAATCACTTAAAAAAATTCTCGGATCCAGATCCGGATTCGATATTTACCAAAATCGAATCAATTGTTCCTTGCTACATAATCAACATACCTACCAAAGATTCATCCTAATCTGTCGACAACTTTTTGAGATATCCTGTTATATCTATATCGTTTTATCCCAATTTCTCAATGGTGAGGAATCACTTAAAAAGTTCTCGGATCCACATCCCGATTCGATATTTACCAAAATCGAATCAATTGTTCCTTGCTACATACCCAACCTACCCACCAAGATTCATCCGAATCTGTCGACAACTTTTTCAGATACACTGTTATATATATGGTTTTAGCCCAATCTCTCAATCGTGAGGAATCACTTTTTAAAATTCTCTGATCCAGATTCGATCTTCACCAAAATCGAAGAAATTGTTCCTTGCTACATACCCAACCTACTCCCCAAGATTCATCCGAATCTGTCAACAACTTTTTGAGATATCCTGTTATATATATCATTTTCGCCCGATCTCTCAATGGTGAGGAATCACTTAAAAAAATTATCGGATCCAGATCCGGATTCGATCTTCACCAAAATCGAATCAATTGTTCCTTGCTACATACCCAACCTACTCCCTAAGATTCATCCGAATCTGTCAACAACTTTTTGAGATATCCTGTTATATATATATCGTTTTATCCCAATTTCTCAATGGTGAGGAATCACTTTTAAAAATTCTCGGATCCAGATCCTGATTCAATCTTCACAAAAATCGAATCAATTGTCCCATGCTACATACCCAACCTACTCACCAAGATTCATCTGAATCTGTCAACAACTTTTTGAGATATCCTGTTATATATCGTTTTTTTCCGATCTCTCAATGGTGAGAAATCACTTTTAAAAATTCTGGGATCCACATCCCGATTCGATCTTCACCAAAATCGAATCAATTTTCTCTGCTACATACCCAACCTACCCACCAAGATTCATTCGAATCTGTCAACAACTTTTTGAGATATCCTGTTATATATCGTTTTTTCCCGATCTCTCCATGTTGAAAAATCACTTTTAAAATTCTCGAATCCAGATCCGGATCGTCATCAAATCTAACTGTTTCGGCAGTGTCACATCACCAAGATCTGCGCCAAATTTCGTCCGAATCCAAGCACAACCTTTTGAGATATTTTGTTCACAAACAGACAAACAAATAAGAAAGATGCCGTGCGAAGCACGATCCTTGTGAAATCCATCAAACTAATTTGACTTTCAAAATAATTGGTGGTTGAAGTCAATGACCAAAAGTGCAAATCCTCTTCAAACTTCAAGTCAATTGGATGAAAATTGCCAATTTTAGAAATTTGGTCCATGTTGACTTTTCGACCGATGTTGACCTTTTGGCCTATGTTGACTTTTCGGCCGTTGTTGACCTCAAATATATTTTTTCATTTAATTCAGTGACTGATGTGGAAGTGTGAGCTGAATTCTTCGACGCCTGAAATGCAAATCCTCTTCAAATTTCCAGTAAATGGGAGGAAAATTGAGGCATTTAGAAATTCCACAGGAGTTGTTGACCTTTTGGTCCATGTTGACCTCAAAAATGATTGGTTGGTCGAATTCAGTGACCTAAAACATAAATCCTCTTAAAATTTCAAGTCAGATGAAAATTGAAGATTTTAGAAATCTCACCTAAGTTGTTGATCTTTTGACCAATGATGACCTCAAAAACAATTAGTGGTTGAATTCATCGACCAATTATGCAACTCAGATTCAAATGTTTGGGTCAATAGAATGAAAATTGAGGATTTTAGAAAAGTTGTTGATCTTTGGTGTGTTCTTGTGTATAAAGTTCTGTAATAAGTAACGCGATCCCGACAAACTCCTGAAAGGTAAAGAAAGGCATTTTTCATTTTCCATCCGTGGCTCAAAACTGCACCAGTTGGCAGCAAATGCAACTTCCCTAAATTTTCCAGGTGAGAGTCAGCCGCGTCATATCCCATGATCGGTCAAAATGCGTGTGACGTCACAGTCAATGTTGCGATGAAACACACCTGCCTCCACGAAATAGAGTGAAACGTTCACTGAACAGTGAACTGGGGACATACCTGCAAATAATGATTGGAATATATATATATATATATATATATATATATATATATATATATATATATATATATATATATATATATATATATATATATATATATATATATATATATATATATATATATATATGTATATATGCACATATATACAGTGGGGAAAACAAGTATTTGATACACTGCCGATTTTGCAGGTTTTCCCACTTACAAAGCACGTAGAGATCTGTAATTTTTATTATAGGTACACTTCAACTGTGAAAGACGGAATCTAAAACAAAATCCTGAAAATCACATCGTATGATTTTTAAATAATTAATTTGCATCTCATTGCATGAAATAAGTATTTGATAAATCAGGAAAACAGAACTTAATATTTGGTACAGAAACCTTTGTTTGCAATTACAGAGATCAGACGTTTCCTGTAGTTCTTAACCAGGTTTGCACAGACTGCAGCAAGGATTTTGGCCCAGTCCTCCATACAGATCTTCTCCAGATCCTTCAGGTTTCGGGGCTGTCGCTGGGCAACACAGACTTTCAGCTCCCTCCAAAGATTTTCTATTGGTTCAGGTCTGGAGACTGGCTCGGCCACTCTAGGACCTTGAGATGCTTCTTTCGGAGTTGCCCTGGCTGTATGTTTCGGGTCGTTGTCATGCTGGAAGACCCAGCCACGCCCCATCTTCAATGCTCTTGTTGAGGGAAGGAGGTTGTTGGCCAAGATCTCGCGATACATGGCCCCATCCATCCTCCCCTCAATACGGTGCAGTCGTCCTGCCCCCTTTGCAGAAAAGCATCCCCAAAGAATGATGTTTCCACCTCCATGCTTCACGGTTGGGATGGTGTTCTTGAGGTTGTACTCATCCTTCTTCTTCCTCCAAACACGGCGAGTGGCGTTTAAACCAAAAAGCTCTATTTTGGTCTCATCAGACCACATGACCTTCTCCCATTCCTCCTCTGGATCATCCAGATGGTCATTGGCAAACTTCAGACGGGCCTGGACATGCGCTGGCTTGAGCAGAGGGACCTTGCGTGCGCTGCAGGATTTTAATCCATGACGGCGTAGTGTGTTACTTATGGTTTACTTTGATACTGTGGTCCCTGCTCTTTTCAGGTCATTGACCAGGTCCTGCCGTGTAGTTCTGGGCTGATCCCTCACCTTTCTCATGATCATTGAGGCTCCACGAGGTGAGATCTTGCATGGAGCCCAAGACCAAGGGAGATTGACTGTTATCTTGAACTTCTTCCATTTTCTAATAATTGCGCCAACAGTTGTTGCCTTCGCACCAAGCTGCTTGCCTATTGTCCTGCAGCCCATCCCAGCCTTGTGCAAGTCCACAATTTTGTCCCTGATGTCCTTAAACAGCTCTCTGGTCTTGCCCATTGTGGAGAGGTTGGAGTCTGATTGATTGAGTGTGGACAGCTGCCTTTTATGCAGATAACGAGTTCAAACAGGTGCAGTTAATACAGGTAATGAGTGGAGAATGGGAGGGCTTATTAAAGACAAAACTAACAGGTCTGTGAGAGCCGGAATTCTTACTGGTTGGTCGGTGATCAAATACTTATTTCATGCAATAAAATGCAAATTAATTATTTAAAAATCATACAATGTGATTTTCAGGATTTTTGTTTTCGATTCCGTCTTTCACAGTTGAAGTGTATCTATGATAAAAATTACAGACCTCTACGTGCTTTGTCAGTGGGAAAACCTGCAAAATTGGCAGTGTATCAAATCACTTTTAAAAATTCTCTGATCCAGATTCGATCTTCACCAAAATCGAATCAATTGTTCCTTGCTACATACCCAATCTACCCACCAACATTCATTCGAATCTGTCAACAACTTTTTGAGATATCCTGTTATACATGATTTTTTTCCTGATCTCTCAATGGTGAGGAATCACTTTAAAAAAATAATCGGATCCAGATCCGGATTCGATATTTACCAAAATCCAATCAATTGTTCGATGCTACATACCCCACCTACCCAACAACATTCATCCGAATCTGTCCCCAACTTTTTGAGATATCCTGTTATATATCGTTTTCGCCCGATCTCTCAATGGTGAGGAATCACTTTTAAAAATTCTCTGATCCAGATTCGATCTTCACCAAAATCGAATCAATTGTTCCTTGCTGCATACCCAACCTACCCACTAACATTCATCCGAATTTATCGACAACCTTTTTCAGATATACTGTTATATATATGGTTTTAGCCCGATCTCTCAATCGTGAGGAATCACTTTTAAAAATTCTCTGATCCAGATTCGATCTTCACCAACATCGAATTAATTGTTCCTTTCTACATACCCAACCTACCCACTAAGATTCATTCAAATCTGTCAACAACTTTTTGATATCCTGTTATACATCATTTTTTCCTGATCTCTCAATGGTGAGGAATCACTTAAAAAAATTATCGGATCCAGATCCGGATTCGATCTCACCAAAATCGAAGAAATTGTTCTTTGCAACATACCCAACCTACCCACCAATATTCATCCGAATCTGTCCTCAACTTTTTGAGATATCCTGTTATATATATCATTTTAGCCCGATCTCTCAATGGTGAGGAATCACTTTAAAAAATTATCGGATCCAGATCCGGATTCGATCTTCACCAAAATCGAATCAATTGTTCCTTGCTGCATACCCAACCTACCCACCAACATTCATCCGAATATTTCCCCAACTTTTTGAGATATCCTGTTATATATATTGTTTTAGCCCGATCTCTCAATGGTGAGGTATCACTTAAAAAACTTCTCGGGTCCAGATCCGGATTCGATCTTCACCAAAATCGAATCAATTGTTCCTTGCTACATACCGAACCTACCCACCCACATTCATCCTAATCTGTCGACAACTTTTTGAGATATCCTGTAATATCTATATCGTTTTATCCCAATTTCTCAATGGTGAGGCATCACTTAAAAAATTCTCGGATCCAGATCCGGATTCGATATTTACCAAAATCGAATCAATTGTTCCTTGCTACATACCCAACCTACCCACCAAGATTCATCCGAATCTGTCGAAAACTTTTGAGATATCCTGTTATATATCATTTTTTCCCGATCTCTCAATGGTGAGGAATCACTTAAAAAACTTCTCGGATACAGTTCCGGATTCGATCTTCACCAAAATCGAAGAAATTGTTCCTTGCTGCATACCCAACCTCCCATCAACATTCATCCGAATCTGTCCCCAACTTTTTGAGATATCATGTTATATATATATATATATATATATATATATATATATATATATATATATATATATATATATATATATATATATATATATATATATATATATATATATATATATATTGTTTTAGCCCGATCTATCAATGGCGAGGAATCACTTAAAAAAATTATCGGATTGAGATTCGGATTCGATCTTCACCAAAATCGAATCAATTGTTCCTTGCTGCATACCCAACCTACCCACCAACATTCATTCGAATCTGTCAACAACTTTTTGAGATATACTGTTATACATCATTTTTTCCTGATCTTTCAATGGTGAGGAATCACTTTAAAAAAATCTTGGATCCAGATCCGGATTCGATCTTCACCAAAATCGAATCAATTGTTCCTTGCTGCATACCCAACCTCCCCACCAACATTCATCCGAATCTGTCCACAACTTTTTGAGATATTCTGTTATATATATTGTTTTAGCCCGATCTCTCAATGGTGAGGAATCACTTAAAAAACTTCTCGGATTCAGATCCAGATTCGATCTTCACCAAAATCGAATCAATTGTTCCTTGCTACATACCCAACCTACCCATCAACATTCATCCTAATCTGTCGACAACTTTTTGAGATATCCTGTTATATCTATATCGTTTTATCCCAATTTCTCAATGGTGAGGAATCACTGAAAAAGTTCTCGGATCCAGATCCGGATTCGATATTTACCAAAATCGAATCAATTGTTCCTTGCTACATACCCAACCTACCCACCAAGATTCATCCGAATCTGTCGAAAACTTTTGAGATATCCTGTTATTTATCGTTTTTGCCCGATCTCTCAATGGTGAGGAATCACGTTTAAAATTGTCAGATCCAGATCCTGATTCGATCTTCACCAAAATCGAAGAAATTGTTCTTTGCTACATACCCAACCTACCCACCAAGATTCATTCGAATCTGTCAACAACTTTTTGAGATATCCTGTTCTATATATTGTTTTAGCCCGATCTCTCAATGGTGAGGAATCACTTAAAAAACTTCTCGGATCCAGATCCGGATTCGATCTTCACCAAAATCGAATCAATTGTTGCTTGCTACATACCCAACCTACCCACCAACATTTATCCGAATCTGTCGAAAAATTTTGAGATATCCTGTTATATATCGTTTTTTCCCGATCTCTCAATGGTGAGGAATCACGTTTGAAATCGTCGGATCCAGATCCTGATTCGATCTTCACCAAAATCGAATCAATTGTTCCTTGCTACATACCCAACCTACCCACCAAGATTCATCCGAATCTGTCAACAACTTTTGAGATATACTGTTATATATATATATATATCGTTTTATCCCAATTTCTCAATTTTGAGGAATCACTTTTAATAATTCTTGGATCCAGATCCCGATTTGATCTTCACCAAAATCGAATCAATTGTTCATTGCTACATACCCCACCTACCCACCAACATTCATCTTAATCTGTTAACAACTTTTTGAGATATACTGTTATATATACATATATATATATATATATATATATATATATATATATATATATATACATATATATATATATATATATATATTTATACAGATATATATATAGATATAAATATATATATATATATAGCGTTTCAGCACGATCTCTCAATATTGAAAAATCACTTTAAAAATTTTAGAATCCAGATCCGGATCTTCATCAAAATCTAACTGTTTCGGCGGTGTCACATCACCAAGATCTGCGCCAAATTTCGTCCGAATCCAAGCACAACCTTTTGAGATATTTTGTTCACAAACAGACAAACAAATAAGAAAGATGCCGTGCGAGGCACGATCCTTGTGAAATCCATCAAACTCATTTGACTTTCAAAATAATTGATGGTTGAAGTCAACGACCAAAAGTGCAAATGCTCTTCAAACTTCAAGTCAATTGGATGAAAATTGCCAATTTTAGAAATTTGGTCTATGTTGACTTTTCGACCGATGTTGACCTTTTGGCCTATGTTGACTTTTCGGCCGATGTTAACCTCAAATATATTTTTTTCATTTAATTCAGTGACCGATGTGGAAGTGTGAACTGAATTCTTCGACGCCTGAAATGCAAATCCTCTTCAAATTTCCAGTCAATGGGAGGAAAATTGAGGCATTTAGAAATTCCACAGGAGTTGTTGACTTTTTGGTCCATGTTGACCTCAAAAATGATTGGTTGGTCGAATTCAGTGACCTCAAACATAAATCCTCTTAAAATTTCAAGTCAGATGAAAATTGAAGATTTTAGAAATATCACCTAAGTTGTTGATCTTTTGGTCAATGATGACCTCAAAAACAATCGGTGGTTGAATTCATCGACCAAATATGCAACTCAGATTCAAATGTTTGGGTCAATAGAATGAAAATTGAGGATTTTAGAAAAGTTGTTGATCTTTGGTGTGTTCTTGTGTATAAAGTTCTGTAATAAGTAACACGATCCCGACAAACTCCTTAAAGGTAAAGAAAGTCATTTTTAATTTTCCATCCGTGGCTCAAAACTGCACCAGTTGGCAGCAAATGCAACTTCCCTAAATTTTCCAGGTGGGAGTCAGCCGCGTCATATCCCATGATCGGTCAAAATTCGTGTGACGTCACAGTCAATGTTGCGATTAAACACACCTGCCTCCACGAAATGGAGTGAAACGTTCACTGAACAGTGAACTTGGAACATACCTGTAAATAATGATTGGATTACATATATCGGAATTCCCAGTTCTTGAAATGTGACTGTTGTTCCATCGTAGGGCGTGCGGTCGTAATCATATTAAACCGGATGGAAGTTCCGTACCTCGAGATAACACTGCATGACGGAGGTGAGCTCCTCCAGGTCACGAACTTCATCGTAGACACGGGGGTGTCCACCTGGCTTGAGATAGTCACCGAAGAACAAGGCACGGACGTCCTCGTCCGTGACCTTACCAATGGGAGTGAGATGTCCGAGAACCTGAGGTCACAGCAAGTTAAAAGAATCTTGTAAAACTCCAACTGCACTTCATCATTGGTGGTATTTATCGGGTGTCCATCAACGTCGTCGAACCTTGTGCACACTTTGGTCGAGGTATCCAGTGGTCGTTTCACAGACGATGTTGAAGAAAGCCTGCTGGTCCTCACGGTCAACGAGGCGGTCGTAGAAAACCCGGTACACCTCATGGATCCATAGGCGAATCAGTTTGTCACCATCCTGGGGGTAAAAACAAGATGCTTGGGGTTTGATTCGGGCTCAACATCCGTTCCGAAGCTTGGTCGGTCAGAGAGACGTTCAACATCCACAACTAGCGGTTCCATCCCTCGAGGAGGACGGTGAGGCAAAGCCGTTTCCTTCCCAACAGGATGTGAACCTGTAATCTCCGGATTATAAAACAGAAGCTCAGCCAATTCGACAAACCCAGAACCCTGCAGGCTTGTGGCAAGGATCTGATTGGACAAGCAAAGACCAAAAATGAGGCCACATCCTCTTCAATCTCGTTCTTCCTTCAATCCAGCTGTTCACCACCATCTCAGATCGTCCACAACCTAAAACCATGATCTTTTCTCGCCCCGTTAACCTCCACCCCTCCCCAATCCAATCTCCTTCCAAATTTTCCAGTTTTTCCTTCCTGAGAGTTTGGCTTCTGTATCCATCTTGTCCACCACACACTTCCCCCCTCTCCTCCGCACTTCCCTTATTTGGCCAGGTCTCCCTAGATTTTATCCTTCACCCCCGCTGGTAGTGTTTGTTCTGCTGGTCCTTCTGTTCTGCTGCGTCCTCATCCGTCCACTGTGCCAGCTCTTCGACGAGCCTTGACTCCGTCTCCAATTTTTTTATTTTTTTTTAAACAACTTCGCCGCAATCAGGAACCACTTGTTGAGCTCCATCGGGTGGACAACAATGGGTTACATGTTGAGCATCGTTCAAGGGGTCATGCACATGGAGCCTCAACCGAGTGGACCCTGATTCGGGTCCAAAGCCTGCGCACACGTGATATCATCCTCCTTGGGTGGACACGGAGCACACGAGGCGTTCCTCAAGGTCACCTGTAAGTGCGAGGCCGGGCAGAGCAACACCCCGTGGACGACGCGTGCGAAGTCTCTCAAATTGAAGATGTAGTGGGACTTTGACGGTGTCGGGAGAAAGGTTTCCATCGTTGCCTTGTAAACGGCCAACGTGGCCTGGATCATCATTTTTCCAAACCTGGACAAATGCATTGTCAATCAAACTATTCATTATTTACACCGACTTGTCAGGAAAACCCATCGGGTCTCATTTCCTCCCATCCCCTGACTGCTCATACCTCCTCACCTCCACATCACCCCCCAAGTTTTCCCTCTTATTATCTTCCTTCTGATCTCAATATCAATTTTATCCATTTACACATTCTTCCCAACGTACGTAACTACGTCGCCACTCCGTCGAACAACGAAGGGTCGGAGCACAAAGTGCAAGCCGTCCCTCCTCGACATCTGATCCATGATATTCATGAAAAACAAATTGTGAAAACGTGCAAGTAAATAAATAAATAAATAAACCAACCAACCAAGAAACTGCACCTTAAAAAGGAACCGCCAAAACCTTTGCTGAAGTGCCGGTCAGCGATGCTGCCAAAGATCTTGGTCATCGTGTCGTCGTCAAACGAGTCGATGGAGATAATGTTGAGGTGGCGGACAAAGCGTCCTGCAGGTGCAAACATTAAAAAAAACTTCCTGATTCAGACGATACATTTGCCCAAAGTTCTGCAGATTTCCACTAAGACGCATCCAGGACGGGCCGGTCCACGCAAAACGCCATCCTCTCGCGTACCCGTGATGTTGCTGCGGCCTCCTCCAGGAGGTCCCATTGCCGACACGAGGACGACGTCCTCGATATCGAGGCGTGATGTGTCTTTTAGGTCGTACCAGTGACCGTGGTCCACCCACTGGCGGAGCAGCTCAATGGGTGGCTGGGCTCCATACACCTCTTTGGCTGGCATATTCAAGTCATCTGACACACGACAATCCCGGTATCCATGGTGAATGCAGTATTTAACAAAACAAGGACAAATGTGTCCAAGAGCCGCGTCCTAAAGGTTTTGTCTTCACCAGAAGAAGAACAAGAACAAGGAAGAAAAAAAACAAACAAAAAAACCCCCAAAAAACAACAACAACTTCCGATATTTCGTCACGTGCCTTGATTAAGCCAATAGCGAGACCCGTCATAGTGTATTTACGTATTTACGAAATAAATAATGTATTTACGAAATTACAATGCATTAAATGGAATAATCTTTAAATAGTAACGTGAACTTTTTGAAACTTTAAAGCAAATGTCCGAATATATTTAAAAGTTCATGATAGACGCTCTCAAAAGGCACCGTCAATGTGAGGATGTGCACAAGTGTTTAATATTTAATGAGATCCGGATCCTGTATATAAAAGAGCCGAGTCATAAAGGTTTTGTCTTCACCAGAAGAAGAAGAACAACGCCGAGCTCTCTTAGAGCCACCACGTTCGCGACGCGAGACGCGGCTGAAAAATGAAACCATTATTCGCGTTATTATAATATTATAAGGGGTTCGTTATAGTTAGTCAGTCATTGAGTTGTGTGTGATGTCCGTGTTTCGATTGATTAGAAACCCACCGACGAACAGGACAGCCTTGCGGCCCGTCGGTGGCCCGTACACATCCTTGCGCCGCCTGTCCAGGCGCGACACCACGACATCCTGCGTCTGCGCGGCTGATGTGCGAGCTGAGAAGTTGAGGGTGCTCGCGGCGTAGCGATCTCGGGGAAGACGCAGGAGAAGGCTGTTCACGAGCGCTGACTTGCCTGTGCCGGTGGGGCCGACGAACAGGAGGGGCACGGAGCTCGAGATGAGCGAGTTCAGGAAGAACGCTTGTCGCGCCGTCTCCAACGTCGGGACGATCACATCTGAAACCTGCCAACCGAGGCGCATGCTTCGGTTCACTGTTGGAGGATTCATGGGGAAGGAAACTTCGCTGGATTTCAAAATAGTGCTCTACCTTGGCACTTGCTGCAATCACAGCCTCCTCGTTGCCGATGGAGCTCGTCCAGTGGTTCCACCGGCCGTCGCCGCGTCTCATGAAGTAGTAATCGTACACCGTGCCTGCGGACGTGACGTGACAAAAAGGTGAAATTGTTTCTCTTACCTTTTCGATCAGGACAATTTAGGTGAGACCATTAAAAAAATAAAAATTCCCCAAAAATGATATTCCACACTAAACATGCTTCTAATTCTAAAAACAGGCAAAACAAAATTAACGGCAGGGTTGAAGGACAAAATAATGGGAGTAGGGGATAAATAGGGGACAGGAAAGGATGCATGGAGTGCACAAGACTCTCATGAAGGAAAAACAGGAAACTTCGAAGTAGATGGGGGAGGGTTTACTAACAGAGGTAGAAAAGATCAAGGTTTTGGATTGGGGACGATCTGAGATGGTGATGAACAGCTGCCATCTTGAAGACCTGGAGAGAGGAACGAGGTTGAGGAGGATGTGGAAGTTTGCTCCACAGGCGGGGGAAAAAAAACAGAAAACGAATGAGTGGAGGTGATCGGTGAGCCGGGATTGAGGTAGTTTTTATGAGAGGATGGTGGACCGTGTGCACCATGTAGAAACCTGGAGGAGAAAAAACACAGTTAGAACAGAGGGTACAAGACCAGAAAGGAGGCGGAAGAAGACGGAGAAACCACTGACATGTCTTGTGATGGTGAAGCGACGGGTTCATCGACTCAACTTCATCGCAGTAGATTCTAATGACCGAGAAGGCCTTGGTTTCCACGGCGTCAAGGTGAGCAAGGTGTGAGGCAGGAGCACCAGCTCAAAGGAGGAGAGCAGTACTCCATCAAGCTGTGGATGAAGGCCTTGTCGGTGGATAAATAAAACCTAATTATTTTGAGAATGCACAAGTACAATTAAGTCTTGTACTAATTGAGGAGCACACGGACTGGGTGAACGACATGCACAACCTGGACTGGGTGCATGGCATTGACTACCTGGATTGGGTGCATGGCATTGACTACCTGGACTGGGTGCATGGCATTAACTACTTGGACCGGGTGCATGGCATTGACTACCTGGACAGGGTGCATGGCATTGACTACCTGGATTGGGTGCATGGCATTGACTACCTGGACTGGGTGCATGGCATTAACTACTTGGACCGGGTGCATGGCATTGACTACCTGGACAGGGTGCATGGCATTGACTACCTGGACCGGGTGCATGGCATTGACTACCTGGACCGGGTGCATGGCATTGACTACCTGGACCGGGTGCATGGCATTGACTACCTGGACCGGGTGCATGGCATTGACTACCTGGACCGGGTGCATGGCATTGACTACCTCGAACGGGTGCATGGCATTGACTACCAAGACCCGGTGCATGGCATTGACTACCTGGACCGGGTGCATGGCATTGACTACCTGGACCAGGTGCATGGCATTGACTACCTGGACTGGGTGTATGGCATTGACTACCTGGACTGGGTGTATGGCATTGACTACCTGGACCGGGTGCATAGCATTGACTACCTGGACCGGGTGCATGGCATTGACAACCTGGACCGGGTGCATAGCATTGACTACCTGGACTGGGTGCATGGCATTGACTACCTGGACAGGGTGCATGGCATTGACTACCTGGACCGGGTGCATGGCATTGACTACCTGGACCGGGTGAATGGCATTGACTACCTCGAACGGGTGCATGGCATTGACTACCTGGACCGGGTGCATGGCATTGACTACCTCGAACGGGTGCATGGCATTGACTACCTGGACCGGGTGCATGGCATTGACTACCTGGACCGGGTTCATCACATCGACTGCATGGAATGGGACGAATGAAGAATAAGTACGATCACAATTGAGGTGTAATCGTGCAAATAAACGACTCGTGCACTCTTCATAAAATCTGGAGCATGTTCGAGATTTCCGGAACTCTGTAGCGCATGTGACGTATCTCTTGATATGAGTTGTGGTCAACCGTCGTGGATCGTTAACCGGGGATGTTGAGTTTTGCAAAGACACCATGAGGACCGGATCGTTCAACATCGTTACAATGATGGTTGGGATGATTCGACATGGAATCAGCATCTTGAACACCCACAACTCTTCGCTCCGTAGTTCCTGTTGAGCCGTCTGTGCTTGAGCAAAGAAACAATGGGTACCAATCACCAAGAGTGGACCATGGTGCAACACCGGGAGGTTGTTGTTTTTTTAAATTTAATTATCCTTTCTGGTTTTTTTTGTCAAGGCTTGTGGTTCCATGTACAAGGTATTCAAAAACAAAACGATACTCGTTTCATGGAAACAACAACAGCCGGAACCGAAGAAACCCGTCAAACGTCACGTTTCGGGTCGTGGAGCCATCAAACGTAAAAGGTACGAGATTCACACTGTGACGGCCATCTTTACCGCTTTCAGGAAAGGTGTTGCCCTTTGAGATGTTCACGCTACTTGGCCTGGGGTTGTTGTTGTCCTGGTTGAGCAGCAGACTGCGGTAGAACACATCGAACCTTTTGCGACTCTCAGCGGTGATGGTGGCTCCGACACTCCAAACGAGGCTGAACAGGAACGCGCCCTGCAACCACATGGCTACCTGCTGCACCGGTAAGGCCGGCCGTCCGTCCGACCCGGCCGTCGCTATTTCACCTGCACACACGCGCACACAGGTAAACTCACACACGGTCACGTGAACGACAGCGGAGGCGGCTTGCGGACCATTGGGGGTCGAAGTCAAAACTTCCGGAGGAGAACAGCCAAGCTCTGCCTCCTCGACCAATGTTACACCACTGAGCAGGTAACCAAACAGTGACTCAAATAAACCAAGCAATTTAGAGGGCAGACTAAAACAGGTGGACAACACCTGAGCACAAAAAATAAATGTGTTCATTACAACAACAAAAATATCTCAAATAACAACCCAGAAACACATTGACCGTGAAAGCTTTAAAGGTCTCAAGGCCTCAGGTGAGACCTTACACAGTCAAATCAAATAAATAAACCAATGGGTACCCCTTTTTCCTCTGTTTTCACCCCCTTAATAATAATGTCTCTTATGATGATCCCCCTTCCAAAGAGATGGCTATTGGGGTAAGTTGAACCTCAAATCTTGTACCAATCGATGAAACGGTCTTGCATCCAGCTTGGCCTCAACACCCGAGCTGAGAAATGTTCACAGAACAGGACAGCACTCCATGCACAGGTACATTCGTCTTCCTTTCCTTTCTCCTCAACTAAAAAATTTGGCAAATAAGACGACTAATTGGTCCATCAGCGAAGCGACGGATGGGCTCTGCGAGTGAATCAATTACTCGCAATAAGAATGAATCAAAAAGGTATTTATACAAAAACACAACTCGTAATAATAATAATAATAATAATAATAATAACAGTAAAACACTTAAAATAAAATTAAATGGTAAAGACAGATGTGGACACAAAATAATTCAACACATGCACGGACGGACGCACGCACACACGAAGGTGGATACTTCGAGACCCGATGAAGGTGGATGATTCTCACCGAGCTGGGAGGTGAACAGACGCATGTGTGAGTGTACCAGGTGGATTGAGGACGTCACCACCAGTGACCGACACTCCGTGAGGACAAACTTGAGACACGGATCCATGAGCCAGAAGAATAGGTCATCCACCTGTCACGCGTGAGACGGTGTACACACACGTACCGAGTCAGGAATAACGAGAAAGATCAATCAGGGATTGCAGATAATTTCCACAACTTGTTTTGTGTGGAGTATTTTGTTTGCCATTTGTTTACTGGTGTGTTACGTAATTAATAAGAGACATAATTACAACTGCCACTTTATAACTGCTGGCAGTGATGAGCGGGTAACAAGACATGTCCCGCTTTGATCGGACACCTGATCCCTTTGATCCGAATCCGTCCACAACTTCTTGAGATATCTTTCTCACAAACAAACAAACAAACAAACAGACGGATAGGGATGAAAACTTAACCGAAGGTGAACGGAGGTAATTACACGAGATGTTTGCATTGCCTCCCAAAAACGGAGGTAATTATACTCGATTTTTGCATCTATTGACGAAAGGAGAAGCGCCCGTTCGTGTGCGTGTGTTTTCACCGAGGCGGCCACGAGCTCAAGAGAAACGAGTGTTGAGAGAATTTTCATATCAAGTACCAACTCGAGATGTTCTGACGCCAAAGTGCTGGGCAGAGTATCGACGTAGGATTCCTTGAGCGGTCTCCAGCCCAGCTGATGAGGTTCCATGTAGATCATTCCACATCTGCAAAATGGCTGAGAATACTTACACCGAAACGAAACTGCAACGGTGTCTTGAACATCAGTTCGTAACTAAAAGAGAAAAACATCTGCGAAGGAAGGATAAAGTACCGGACGAGGGGGCCACACTGGAGATGGGCCAACGCAGCCGTACCTGCTAACGGTCGCTGGAGAGGCTTGCTCGAGGTCGGCTGGCTCGAAGATCAAGCTCATCGTGCTGCTCATCTGAATGATCTCGCCACTCATCAGGCATAGCTACAAAGAAAACAAGCAGCGGAAGAGGAGGACGCGACGGCTAAGGACAATGAGTACCAAAACCATTCATTCGCACACGACTTGCGTCCGACGTTCTTCGTGTACTGTCCGTATAAATGGTTCTCAAGACTAAAAGGGCAGACGATTGATTGTTTAAAAATGGCACAGCAAGGAAAGCCGGAAGAATTGCAAGCCAACATCTCTGTTCCTGGGTCTGAATCCCGACCGAAGCTGCTTCAACTTCGCTTCCATTTTGGGAGGCAATGCATTGTGGAGCACAAGATCATTTACGTGGGGCTAAGAGAGCCTTTTTGCACAACGAGATGTTCACAACAGGAGTCACTGGAGAGTGGGACGACAAATGCTGAGCGAGAGTCTCAAAATTATCCAGAAGAAATGATCAGAGTGTGCGGAAAGAAGGGAAAAGGAAGAATCTGCATCAAGAGAGCAGGATAACACTTGGAATGGGTATGGTGGATGAGGAAACAGCTGAACAGCCGTCATGGGCTGTGAAAACGTTCAGACAATTTTCACGACTACTTCATGTAGTCTGACACCCCCAGCTCGATCTCCAACCTCTCTGTTGGTGGCTTCTATGGCCACCTCCTCTCATGCATCACCGACTTCTTCAACTTTCGCATTCAGCCTGCAGCTTTCAACGGGATCCTCTCGCCAGCTGCCGACTAGGCATCCTCCGTCGTACATAGTCCTTCTTGGCACACCTGAAATCCTTCCTATCCACCGACAAGGCCTTCATCCGCAGCTTGATGGAGAACTGCTCTCCCCTCTGACCTGGCTCTCCTGCCTCACATCTTGCTCGGCTTGACAACTGAGAAACCAAGGCCTTCAATATTAATTGAATCTCCCGTGATGAAGCTGAGTCTCTGGACCTATCGCTTCGCCATCACAGTCACGTCGGTGGTTTCACTATCTTCTACGTATGGTCTTCCATGCTTTCTCCCCCCGCCCCCCAGGTTTCTGCAGGGACTACGCACACAAAAAAAAAACCTTCTCGCTCAATCACCCACACGGACTAAAGACTGGGATAGAGGCCACAACACCGAGAGAACTCCGTCCCCACGCGATGCTTGCGCCGGGTGGTGATGCGTCGACGAGAGAGATGACAGGTTCAAGTCCTTGAGACTGCCAGTCTCGGCACGGCTCGAACCCGACACAGGGCCGGAGGGTTTTGCACGGTTTTCAGGATCCATGTTTTTATTGTGTTCCTCCAGTTACCCCCTTCAGCCCTTCCTTCAACACCATCATGCACATTCCTTATCCCATCATCCAAATGCCAAACAAAACTACCTTCTTGTTGTCATCCAAAACAGTGTTGAGGTTTTCAATCCAGACGGCATCCACAGGCCCATCGAAGATGATCCAACGGCGAAACCGACCCGTGGAAGCCGCCTGCTCTCGGAAGGTGTTCGAGAGGACGCCGTTCTTCCATTCATAACTGACCGGATCAAAGCAGCCGTACAGTTGGCCCAAGGTGATGGCCTTGGGGTTGATGATACGATACTCAACGGCGAGTTCATCCATCGTTTGTGCTGCACCGTCCGGGGGGTGGAAGAGAAAACAGACGGTGGCAACATTTCAAGGAGTCCACATTTAAAGGTGATCTCCACGTGGGATGACACTATGGTACCCAAAACCGGCACCGATGGGTCCACACGAGCCTTGGACAACACCGCTTCAAACTTTATGCCTTCGGAAGAAATTATAAAGCGCACAAGCACATCCACACTATCTGTGCAGTACATCTATATTTATATGCATATGGCAGTCAATGCACATCGGAGTACCTGTCGGAAAAGAAAACAGAAGCACACCCAACCGATGAATTGAACTGATCTCCACTCTCCGAGTTCGTCCGACCAGGAGCGAGTCGGGTCAGCCTCAGGTGACGTTTCACTTCCGACCCACAAGCTTTATCAAGCCAAAGGAGAACGAGCGAGCACACCGATCCGCTTTCTATGCACCACCATCGCCCCCACTTCTGATCGCGTGCGGAAGCACAAAACCCTTATTTTTGTGTTTCAACAAGGAAGGTCGTGCCGTCGCCATTGGGTGACTGTTCGTTCCGTTCCAGCACTGTGATGATGTGCTCGAGTAGTAAAGCCAGTATTCATGTTTGCCCTGTCATGTGCATGCTCGAATGGTTGGGTGGTGAACGGGTGAGCTTTCCTTGTCCGTCAGCTTGGTTTTAACCCGTCCCCTTGTTGATGTCTGTTCATGCGTTGTACTAGGTTCGGAGATCAATTGTTTCACCGGTTAAACCATGTCCCTCTTCTTTTGTTCATGTTCGGTCCATTGGATCAAATTTTCATTGGTCTTCACAGCCTTGTAGCATCCCCGCCTGCTCAACTGCTTGAGGATTAGCTTGCCCTTCTTGCCGAGACAAATGGTGTGCTTTGGGGCAAGGGCGGGGGATTAAATGTTCGTCATTATTTTTTGCCAAATGACACTGCTGTTATTATTGTTGTCAATATTATCAGTATTAATCAATACATGCTTTGCTACAATGTTATCGTAGTTGTGGATCCCAGTAGAAGTGGTCCAATTTGTGCCGCTTTGTATACGGTGCCGTGCAATGTCTGACTGTTCTGCCGTACCTCTCGGCATGACCCTTTTGGGCTCATCCAACGTGAATTTCGATTCGTCACAGTTTCCCCGACATATTCCTCACCACGGTCATTGTGGATGACCGGTAGGGGAGTATGGGTTTGCCGTCCGTCCGTCTGTCCATCCCACCTGTGTTTTTTTTTCAGACTTTTTCCCCCATAACCCTTGAACGTATTCAACTTAAACTTGGTACGTGACAATATTATGATAAGTTACAGAACAAGTTCGAGTTTCAGTGCTTTTCGTACATTTTTCAGTGATGCCCTTTTTGGATTTGTATCACATCGGTACGGGGCACGTACTGCAAATCGATTTGTGCTCTTGTTCCTCTTTACTTCCAATTGTGTACAGTACCCCCCTTCCAGGGGCGCTTGGATCCCACTCTTCTCCAGGGGCTCCAAAGGTTGGTGTTGCACCACAATATCATGCGGTCCTTCATCATGTCGACCCAGGATATTTTCTACCCCCAATAGCCCCACATCGTTCATGAAGCCCTCTTACTTGCAGGTTACTGTATTTCCTTCCCTGTTCGTTCCCTCCGCTCTCTCCTTTTCCTGTTCGTTCACTCCCTTATCGCACGTCTCCATCTGTTGTACCCGCTGCAACCGCGTCTGTACATCGTCTCTTTTGCCCTTCCTCACCTCGCTCGTGGCTGTGAACCACTAACAAGCACACTGCACTTCCTTTGCGGTTTTAAGACGACACAAGACCATGCATGGGGGGGGGGGGGTTGGTGGGATATGTCAAACAGGAGATTCATACCGGCAGAAAGATCTCCCAATGTAGCAGCCAGCGCTTTGTATGCACACGTCTTGCCTCCCATTGGGTCTCCAACGATCATGAAACCATGGCGCACGAGCATCATCTCGTAGATCTGCACGGGCACTCTCGTGTCACGCGAAAGCATTTTCGGTGGATCGTGGTAAATCATCAAGATTGTCGTGAATAAGCAAAGTCATCAATATGCGTGAACACAGTGGGATAGAGGACACAGCGAAGGGACACTTGGAGGAAGAATGGACGACGGGAAGAAACATTGCGATGACCTCTGACCACCACCTCTGACCTGAATGACCTTCTCAATAAACCAAGGAACTGGCTGCAGCTTCATTTTCTTGATATTCTCCCGCAGAGTGCGCAGGAAGAGTTCATAGTCCGGCTTGGGAAGAACGACACCAGGAAAGAGATCGGAGATGATTCCCTGCGTGGAGACAATGTGCAGCCATATTTGCTCCATCCACAGCTCTTCTTGCTGGGAGGGGCACAATAAGGTGATAGGATAGAAAACCCCAGAACAGCAGAGATAACAGAAACAGGTGCAGGTGGATCTCGGGATCTGAAGGTACGCTCCGCTCCGCAGCCAACATCTGAAGGGGGAGAACATTCATGACCCTGTCCCACACAGGCAGACAGTGACAGGTTCAGACAAGACTCTGTAAGAGGTCCACCCTTGGGGTGCCATAAACCGGTCACCCAGTGGTGAGTGTCGATATAATATTAGCTCTTCGTGGGTTCATCGGTTCCTCTTTTTGTGGCCAGTACTGCATCCATAATCTGATACAAAACAAAAACATTTGGCTAATTAAATAAAACGAGGTGACAAAATCTTTCGAGGACCGGTTGCAGTTTCGCTCGTTTTGATTCCCTGTATAATCGGAGCATCCATCGTCCCGTTCCCATGAGGTACGTGAAGGTACCTGAAAGAGCGGAACGTCTTGCGCGAGAAACTTTGCCAGGTTCACATCCATGATGGCACGAAGGAGCAAAACGCTCTCATCCTCCTGCGGAAAGCGCAGCTTCAGGTTCCCGGCAGCAGTCAGCACGGACTTGACGGCGCGCATCCCGTAGTCGTAGTGATGCTGCGATGAGAGCTGCTCGGAACACAGCCGGTACGTTGCCACGATCTTTTGGGCGAGGCTACCAGGAGGCATCACCACAATCACACTGATCAGTGGAAATCGATAAATGTCCTCGAATACGAAGCGGTACAATCACAGGTAAAGCACAGGTGGTACTTCAATGTGCCTCAAGCTCAATTCAATAATGACACACTCAGTCGATCAGGTCACTGTACCTTCTCGAGTCGATGAAGCCCATCGAGTAGAGGGATATTTCTCCAATGAGACCATAATCTGGCACCATCATGGCCACCGTTCGGAAGAGAACCTGAAAAAGAAGGAAGCGCAGTCGATCCTTCCTTCCGCGAACATAAAACTGCTTGTTCTGTTTGAAGACCATAATTTTTTTTTTATAAATATTTCTCATTTTGAGTCAATCGTGGTGGAACACGTGCTCGTGCAGGATGAACATTTTGATGACTATGGCAGACAAACACAACTCGTCCATCTACAGTAGATGCCAGGCTTCAAGAACCGACCGTTAGTTTTTGGTAGTTGTGGAGCCCAGTGTAGGAGGTCCAATTCGTGCTGGTTTGTATGTGGTGCCGTGCAATGTCTGACTGTTCTTCTGGACATATCTACATTACCCTTCTGAACATCCAGGTGAATTTAGATTCCTCCAAGTTTTGTTGAAGCCGGAAAAAAACTTTGTGATGCGCTAACTGAGATACACAGATAGACAGTCATCTGCACTGTCATCCGAACTTAATCTCCACTTAAGTACGTATCAGAGACGAAAAAAATTAAACAAATCAATCCGTCCATGCGGTCAGCATCTGCGCAAGTGCTGACCTTGAGGTTGTCCGGGAGCTCGGCTCGACCGGCGTATCCAGGGTTCATCGTGATGAAGACCGCACACGTCCGATCGAGCAGCAGTTCCGTCCCCTCGAAGACGAAGCATCTCAGGTTGCGCGCGATCGCCTGCTGGATGCTCAAGATCTGCTGCGCGATGACCGACAACACCTCGACCTGCAACGCCGTTGGAGAACCTTGTGACCCCCACCGACTTCACTCTCTGCAGGACGGATTGAAATTGGCCGGACGGACCGATGTTGGCGTTTCTCACTCACGTACCTCAATGCGGTTGAACTCATCGAAGCAGGCCCAGGCACCAGCTTGTGCGAGGCCTTTGAAGAATTTCCCCATTGCTTTGTAGTCGAGACCATCGGAGCAATTGAAAACGACGCACTGCGAAACAATTAAGTTTGTGATGTGCGATGGGGGGTGGGGGGGTTACAAACACATGGTGATGACAAACTGTGTGGATGTGGATGTTTGTGTGGATGATTGTGTGGATGTGGATGATTGTGTGGATGTGGATGATTGTGTGGATGGTTGTGTGGATGATTGTGTGGATGTGGATGATTGTGTGGATGATTGTGTGGATGGTTGTGTGGATGATTGTGTGGATGTGGATGATTGTGTGGATGTGGATGATTGTGTGGATGATTGTGTGGATGATTGTGTGGATGTGGATGATTGTGTGGATGTGGATGATTGTGTGGATGTGGATGATTGTGTGGATGTGGATGGTTGTGTGGATGTGGATGATTGTGTGGATGGTTGTGTGGATGTGGATGATTGTGTGGATGGTTGTGTGGATGATTGTGTGGATGTGGATGTGGATGATTGTGTGGATGGTTGTGTGGATGATTGAAACTCCAGATAGCTCAGGAATTCGAAGGTCACAGTATGACTTTGAAAGGCCATCTATCAATTATTACTAATCGATATATTACTACAAGGACAAGCGCCTGTCCATACGTGTCCATCACACTTTATTCAAAAGGGTTCCTGCTGTCATAGAATAATATAAATGGCACCGCTGAAAAGTTAACGAGAAAGAGCAATCGGAGATTGCAGACCATCGCCATAACTTAATTTGTGCGGTTTTTGTGTGGTGTACTTTGGGTGGCGTTTGTGTACTGGTGTGTTCGGTCATCAATTTACTGCCACTTTATAACTGCTGGTAGTGATGACCGGGTGCCAAGCCTGGGCATCCTGGGAATTCTTTCAAAGAAACTTGCTCTCCCTCATGCACAGATTTATCCCCTCTCGTGTTCAGTTGTCCTACCCTTCCTGCCGCCCTTGGTTTACTGAAGCTTGTGGCGAGGCAGTTGTCCTGAAACAACTTGCCTTTGCCTCATGGAAAGCAAACCCAACTGAGGGCAATCTCAGTTCTTTCCACAAAGCTCGGAACAAGTGTGTATCTACCCTCAGGAGAGCCAGAAAACAACATCTTTCTCATCTCAAGTCTGAACTCTCAAACCTCTCTCCCTCCTCAAAATCCTGGTGGCATTTAATCAAATCTGTTTCTGGTGTATGTTCCCCCTCCATCCCCTCCCTTACCTCAAATGGCCGCACTGCTGATTCCACACGTGATAAAGCTGAATGTCTAAACTCGGTGTTTGCAGCTAAATCTTGTGTCCTAAACCCATCACTATCTCTACCCACTTTACCCAGTCGCACCCAACTGTCCCTGGACTCTGTATCCTTTTCTCCTGACAAGGTGGAGAGCTTGCTTTCAAACCTCGAGTCAGATTCTGCAACCGGTCCAGACGGCATCAGCCCACGTGTCCTCAAAGCCTGCTCTTCAGCTCTTGCTCACCCTCTCTCTGTTATATTCACCCTCTCATTTGCCCAAGGTCATCTGCCATCTGCTTGGAAATCTGCTAACATCACTGCCCTGCATAAAAAAGGTGCAAAAACAGATCCCTATAACTACAGACCAATCAGCCTTCTCCCAATCATCAGCAAGGTTATGGAATCCATCATCGCTTCAGACATGAAATCCTTCCTCTTCTCCAATGGCTTGATTTCCAATCATCAATTTGGTTTCAGACCAGGTCACTCTACCCTGGATATGCTGCTACTGCTCTCCCATCAATGGATGGAGGTCCTCAATGCCAGACAGGAAATCCGAGCCGTATCCCTGGACATATCACGTGCTTTTGACACAGTCTGGCACCCTGCCCTACTCACCAAACTCTCTTCCCATGGTATTCAAGGCCATCTCCACTCATGGCTCGCAGACTTCCTCTCCTGTCGCAGTCAACGTGTGGCCCTAAATGGAGTTCTTTCATCCCTTCTTCCTGTGCAGGCTGGAGTTCCTCAAGGTAGCGTTCTGGGCCCTGTTCTTTTTCTGGTTTTCATCAATGATCTCTCGGACTCTCTGGAAAATCCTCTATTTCTCTTTGCCGATGACTCCACCCTCTGCCGTACCATCTGTCATCCCTCAGACCGGCAAGCAGCAGCTTTTTCGCTCACTGCAGATCTGGATAAAATCACAAACTGGTCCAACACGTGGAACATGTCTTTCAATCCAGACAAATCTCACACTCTCACTATGTCTCTTCGAAAGGACCGTTTACAAAACCCCCCCATCCACTTTCTCAACAATCCTCTGGAAGAAGTCTTTTCTTTCAAGCTTCTAGGTCTCACTATCTGCCATGACCTTTCCTGGGAAAGTCACATTTCCAACCTCGCCTCAAAAGCCAGTCGCAGACTGGGAATCCTCCGTCGTGCTAAGTCCTTCCTCGGCCCTCTTGAGCTCCTGACCACTTACAAAGCTTTTGTCCGTAGCCTGATGGAGTACTGCTCTCCCCTCTGGGCTGGTGCTCCTGCCTCCCACCTTTCTCGGCTTAACGCTGTCGAAACCAGGGCATTTAAGATCATCGGCATCTCCCGCAATGAAGCTGAGTCTTTGGGCCTCTCACTCAATCACCGCAGGTTGGTCGGTGGTCTTTCTGTCTTCTTCCGACTCCTCTCCAGCCTTGCCCCCCCTGTTCTCTCTGCGATTTGTCCCCACCACATTTCCACAGGGCGCTCAAGGTCCGCCAACAACCCCCTTCTGGTAAAACTACCAAAATCACGAATCACTGCTCATCTTCACTCTTTCATTCCTCTTTTTTCCCGCCTTTGGAATAAACTTCTTCACTCTATTCTTTCCCATTCTTCCCTCCAGGCTTTCAAAACAGCTGTTCACCACCACCTCTTATCTTCCCCCATCCAAATCCTCGATCTTTTCTACCCCCGATAATCCACCCAAGCCCACTTCCTTCATTTCTCCTGCTTTCCTTCCTGAAAGTCCCTGAAATGTCCATCTTCTCTTCGCCATGTTCCCCGTCCCATCCCCATCCCTCTCCCTTCCACAGTTCACCTAATGTGTCTGTTCCCCACTGTTTTGTCCCTTCCACTCCCGCCCATCTTGTCTCATGCCTCCTTGCTGTGAGTTGTGTGTTTGCTCTCATACGAGCCTCGACCAAGGTATACAAAAAAAATAATAATAATAAATAAAAAAGCCACGTCCCGCTTTGATCGGACTCCTGACCTTGACCCATGATGCTTGTTATTATTCAATTAAATTTAGAATGGGATTAAAATAAATTAAATTCAAATCAAATGGAAGACCAAATAGGTGCGGCACTGCATTGGAGTCATCAGAAGGGGCCCAAACAAGCAAAAAGCAAAGATTAAGTCATTAGGAGGAACCTGGATAAAGGATTCGCATTTCAGCTGCTGCTCCTCAACCCTCAAACCCTTCCAGGCACAGCCAAGTGAGCCTTTAAAATAAATAAATAAATAAAGAAAAAAGCCCCAGATCAAATAAATAATTAAATAATTCTGCCTGCCAGACCATGTGTCAGATCAAGTTGAAATTTAAAACCTGTTCCTCCCATCACTACGAGATCATAATTGTGAAGTTTCATGTCGATTGATTAAGCGGTTCCAGAGAAAACATTATTTAATATTTATCTTCACTCCAACGTGGCAGCCAATCCGTGTGACCTATCAATTATATTCCTTCACAAACTTGCATCTGGATCCGGATCGAACCTGGGAACCTGTCGGGGGAGCTTAAGGCAAGACTTCCACAGGTGTAAAAAAAATCGAGGTTAAATGTACTCATGCACCTGCTTGGCCAATGCTTTAGCCAAGTCCTTCGTCGTCTCGGTTTTTCCGGTACCAGCTGGGCCTTCCGGGGCTCCACCGAGGTTCAATTTCAAAGCCCCCATCAGAGTCCTGAGTGCACAGACGCAGGTGTGAAAAGATGAGTGGTATTTATAAACCGAGGTCACAAAGAGAAACGTCACGCGATACCTGTAGCAGCGATCCGTGAGGGGGGTGATGACGAGCCGGGGAGAGTTCCCCAAGTACTCGTAGCCGTATTTGAGCTCCGTCGTGATCATACGGACCGTTATGTCTCCGGCTTCCCAGTAGTAGCGCAACTGCGACATCCACTGGAAGTCGTTGATGTTGGAGATTCCGTCCTCCGTCAACTTGGCAACGACGTCACGGGCTGCGGTGAAATGATAACAGATGCGTTGCACCAAACCTTCCGGTGTATAAACCGCAGCCGTGTTTTTCACCCTCGAGGGAAATGAATCGATTGATCTTTTTATTTTCTGATCGAGATCTCAATACGTTTAAGTACATTAACTTTGTACGGAACAAAGTGACGGAGGAATCAACGTGCGAACTTCCACGTCCCCTTAATTTCGTCTCACAGTCTTATTCTCATTTTCAAGAAGTTGAAGAGAGAGAGGAGAGGACACCAAGAAGTTTATATTTTTTTAATATTATAAAGAGGATTTTTTTTTTGTTCCGAGAAAAAGGAAGAAAAGGGATTCATCCCGGAATGATACTCCTATGTCTTGTGGATTTGTGGCCCTGAAAAAGGGCTGTTTGGGTTTGATGAAGCTTTCCGGTCAATGCGAGTAATCCACGGGAAACAAGTTAGGAGGGAGAAACGAGGTAATAAAATGCTGTACAGACTATTAACCTGAACGGATTTTCAAAATTTAAACGGAGCTTGAGCTTAACAGCAGTTCCGACTGCAAAAAAGTGTTCATTAGGAATATCATTGAAATTGAGCGTTCATCAATTTTAAGACTGATTTATTTCACTAAACCCGCATATTAACCGCACCTCCAACTTTTACCTCTTTTTGCCGATAAAAAAGTGCGGTTTATACACCGGTAAATACACACATTGATCCCTCGGCCGACCGGCGAGACACCAGCATGGCAGTCAGTGGCGAGGCCGAAATTCTAACCTAGGCGAGACAGCTTCGAGGCGAGTGTGCGTACCCGTAGACCCGTAGGCCTTCCGACAAATATAATGACGATACGTCACAAGCAAGATATTTTACTGAAAATCGCATTACCAGTATAAATGTGAAAAAAGCATACAAACAAAGGAAATGCATCATCATCATCATCATCATCACTTCTTGATTAAAATGAAACAAAATAGTGATGTGAGAAGAGAGACGAACAGGTACAAGGTTTCTGAATTCCATGTGATGAGGTCTTAACGACAACAGGTGTACTTCTCGGATGGCGGATTACAGAACAAGCCAGGTGGTAGAAAGTTTCGGCATTGCTTTGAGGTCATGAGATGAGTTAAAGATCGACGGTCACAGTCGGGATTTCCTTTCAAAGTGGTGACGTTGATTTCCTGATATAATTGAAAGTGCTTTGCTGATGTTGTAAATAAAGGAATCCCGAAACTGCCGAGAGATTGCATAAGAGGGCACCGTGTCTCCTCCTGGTGTTAACTGTCTCACCACGTGAGGGCCTCGTCTTACCGTGAACATCGATGACCGTGAGCGCGCCCAACGTCAAACGTGCTCCTCCGGACAGTTTTCCTCTCACCAGCTGCACTATGTCTCCAATCTGATCGTTGCTCCGCTGTAAGTAGGCCTACAGGGGAACAGTTGCACAATTTTCACAATTCGATGAGTGAACATGAGAAGCAGCAAAAGTGCTGTAATGTGGAATGCGGAAACTTCGACAGATCGCATTAAGAATAACATGGTCTGTGTGATTGAGGAGGTTTGATTTGCTGTTGTATAGCTACTTGTCTCAAAGTCATCTTTTAAAACGTGCACTGAGGTTTTTTTGCGTACATAAGTGAGGCTCGTGGAAGGGCTGGTGGAGTGAATGGATCGGAACGTAACAGGACGAAAGGAACAATGGAGTGAGGGTGGAGGGGGGAGTGAGCAGAGTAAGAATTTGCTGCCATTACAAAGCAGGTAGAGTAAGATTGGTATGTGTGAAACCTGTGTAGGTGAGGCCAGGTGAGGACTTGCGGCAATAAAAGGCACAGAAAGCGTTATGTGGTTAAAGCCGCAGCATCACAAACTGTTTGGCCAGCGTACCACAAGCCATGGCAGTGAGGTCAGCTTCCGAACTTTGGAGAACACTTTTTATTGGGGCCAGTGGGGCACGGGCACGGAATATGGTTCTTGTAATCTCTAAAGTCCCCTGATGAGTTCCTGTGGGGTGAGATGGCCACACCCACGGAGGCGGCAGCCAATGACAGGACCCACCGCCCACAAATGCGGTCCCAGAGTTGACGAGGGCCGTGATCGCGCGGGACTTGCCAGTTGGAGCTGCACCACGGGGAGAACAACATCTCTCTCCTTTCCTCTGTTTGGCCATCTTCCTCACAATCCCTCATTTCTACTGCATCGATCCTTCCACCCACACGGGCTCTGTGCTTCAGAAATCTGCACGCCAAAATCTTCGTGCCTGCTTAAAGTCCTCTTCTGTTGCCCTTCGTTGTACGAGTCCTGTAATCAGTGCCAGTCGGGGGTTCGGCCTTATTTCTCTCCTTGTACATAAGCTTGCATGTCCCTCATCCTAACTTCTGTCTGTCAACCACTTGGTTGGTCCCATATCACTCATCGTGTCTTGTCGACCCTCATCCCTGTATTCACTTTTAATAAACCCCATTTTAACTATAAGAAGCATCCTCCCACTCGTTTGTCTCCCGCATGTTTCACTGCCACTGCCAGGTTTGGGAATATTGAGTGATCCTTTGGGAACCGTAGTTGGTATTAATTGAACACGGTGTCATAAATATCATCACTGTTTGAGTCCTTCGTGGGGGTCGTACACCACCAGCGCAGGCAGTCTGTGTTGACGGAAGTTGTCAATCGTGAAAATGGGAACGAGGAAGTGCGTGAGAAATGCCCAACAGTAGCATGCCCTTCCCAAATAATTATTTATTTATCGGTTTGTGATGACTTGGAGATAAATAATTATTTATTTATTGTGCTGTTTACCAATAAATTAATTAATTAATAATAAAAAAGTGTCATAAACGGTGCACCTCCTTAATCCACCTTAACCCTTTCTCCCTCCTTCCCCCAAACCTCCCCAGCTACATGTTCTCTTCATGACCTTTTCCTATCCTAACTTAAGTTCCCTTATGTTCCCACTTCCTTCACACTCCTCCACCAATCTGTGCATCATAAATGTATGGCCTATTGCGTAAAAGGTAAACGCCGTAGATGACACCGCAACCTGTTACCTGGTTCCTTATAGATAGACAGAGGCACAGAGGAAATGACAGCAAACTCGAACCTTGAGAGTTCCATTCGCAATGGCTTCTGAGACCTCCGCAGTCCAGTACACCATGGAAGTGCAAATGACCACCTGACCGGACCACTCCAGGACCCACCGCTTCCGTGATACCTATGAGGAGCACAGAGAACCTCAGCATGAAGGAAGTGTGACACCTTCGGTTTGAAAAACACAAATCTTCGGAATCTATCCAACGTCATAAGCACGAGACATCGATTTCTACATGAGAATGTCATCGCGCTGACCACTTTACACCAAGTGTTGATGGATATCAGGCGATTGTCCCCCATTTCCAAAGGAAATGACCCGCAGTCGTCAGTGGAAAGGGCCGAATGCAAAAAGGCTAAATCGGTGGTGGGGGGTGAAAGGTCAAAAGGGACGGAATCAAAAATAAAGGATCAAAATTTCAAGGAACAGTCATTGCAAGGGGAGAATCTATGGGGAGGAGGAAATCCCTCCTGAGGGTATTCCCCACTGAGTGCAATGAGAAAAGAGGTGCCATTGTTGTGACGTCACTGGTGCCCAGGGTACCCCAGGAAGTGGTTGCACTTCTCCCAAGCTCAGTGGCTTTTTGTCTCGTCCAACAGTTTTGTGTTGTGTCACGGACGTTCGTGTGTGTGTATGTGTATCAGCTCAGGTCATGTATGTTGTTTTTTAAATGTCAAATGAAAGGCATTTTGTGACAGGCGAAAAAAGAAGAGACAAAGGAATAAAACGAAAAAAGGAAAGAAAGAAGGAAACAGAGAAGGATGGGTGTCACTAATCAAACTGTATCCCGGTCAGAGTCAGAGAACTCTGTAAATGAAAAGTTCTTTGTTTGAAAATAATCACATTTGGTGCTGAAGTACCAAGTTTGAAAATAAAGAATTGGTCTTTACACCATTGAGGCATCTGCAGTGTCAAGTGGAAGGAGAATACGAAGAGCGGTCGAATGGTCGGGGGAATGGCCGGGAGGATCGCGGTGTGGCCGAGCGATTGGCCGAGAGAGAAGTGACTTGTGAGATTTTACATCATGTAAATGTTCGTGTGTGCAACCGCTGTGTTCACCCTTTCTCCCTGATGTACAGTTTGTTGCAGTGTACATCCGGCATCACGTATCACCGTGAGTGGCGGTTTGGCCGTGCTCAATTCTCGAAATGCTGAGCATCGACCGAGGAAGTGGTCCGTACCTCCATAAGCTCCTCCATGAGCCTCGACTTTGTACTGTATAGAAAAAAGAAAAAAAACCCAGAGGGCCCTGACCTCTGCAGATTGTGCAACGGCTTGACCGATAACAATGCGAATGCTTTCGAGCATAACCTGCTCCACTTGCAAAAGCCACTTCTCCACCATGCCCTGTGAGCAGGACAAACGACAACCCATGTGGATGAGATCCAAAGATTTGAGTGAAACGTGTTCTGACAATGGACACACGTCGTGCGCACACACAACCTACCTGAGCTTTCGCCGGATGGATCACGTGGACAAACGGAACCATCTCGTTCTCGGAACTGACCATACCGGTTATCTCCAAGTTCTGTGTGAATTCCAGACGGTCAATCCCCTCAAAGCACTTCTTCAGGTGTTGTTGAACCCGCAGAGGGTCCTTCGTTTCTGACAGAATTCCCAGGAGCTCATCATTTGAGAGGAAGAAAAACCTGCGCAGAAACAACCAACTTCCATGGAGTTTCTGTTCATGGGAAAACTGGACATCTCAATAATTCATCTCAACACCAATGTGCATTCTCAAGGAACCATGAAACTGAATGCGCCATCAACTCGCAAAGCCGCCCGGCTTCATCCGAGTAGTCTTCATCCGGGAATGTGCAGGCGCGGTGTCAGAACCCTCCGAAGGAAGGTTCCACACCAGCAGAGTACCCGCCCGACATGTGATCTTGTTCCAAGCACGCAACACTCTTTTTGGCACATCCTTTTATTTGGGCAGTGTATAGGCAACAGACCGCTGCCTCGATTGCTCCGAAAAAAGAAATAACCTGGGTTACATGCATGAAACAAAAGCATGCGCACTGCTTACGTGCATATGTAATACATTGTGGTTATATCGCTCGGATAATTCCAATTGTACCGGGACAAAGGCTGACAACAGAGGCCTGAAGCCTGAGACCTTTCACACCGTCGCCTCAACATGCCGCCGATCGGCTCCAACCTTTCAATGGGCCTCACCATCAACCTCACACCTGGCCTGAGATACCTGCACATGAAGACCACTCGGTGGTGGAAAAAAAATGAACCTGAGCCTTGTCTGCCAAACTGCTACACTAGGTGGTGGTGCCCTTAAAGGTGGTGTGAATGTGGATCTTCCCAACTACCTCGACATGGAATCAGATGATATGACAAAATACCTTGGAAAAAAGAGACGCTTTTTCTCAAGGTAATTATTGAGGCCTTTCTGGATGTCTTCCAGGAAGAGTGTGGATTCCTGCAGACGTTTAAGCATGTTTTCCTGCCCGGTCGCCACAAGCACCCGCGTGTCCTTTTCCTGAATGAGAACGAGGAAGGGCATGAATAACTAAACGGTTCTCATTTAGCAGCCATTGGCATTCAAAACACTGATTACGGTTGAAGCGCATTGTCCATGAGGTCAGACTACCGCATGTTGAGGATATATTTTTCTATCCTTATGTGGAGGCTGGAACCACACCTTTTCATTTTGACGCTTTACTTTTGTTGTAGTATTGTGATGGATGAAGAAGGATAACAAGAACAAAGAAGAAGAATAACAATGAAGAATGACACCTCATTATGATGCCACAACACGACAACAATCCTCTTCTGGTTTAGCATCACAATATCATTTGACTTTGTTCCATCACAACCCCACAACAAAAGTAAAATGAACTGAATGTATGGAGGAGCAATTGTGAATGTATGGAGGAGCTATTGTGAATGTATGGAGGAGCAATTGTGAATGTATGGAGGAGCTATTGTGAATGTATGGAGGAGCTATTGTGAATGTATGGAGGAGCCATTGTGAATGTCTGGAGGAGCTATTGTGAATGTATGCAGGAGCTATTGTGAATGTATGGAGGAGCCATTGTGAATGTCTGGAGGAGCTATTGTGAATGTATAGAGGAGCTATTGTGAATGTATGGAGGAGCTATTGTGAATGTATGGAGGAGCTATTGTGAATGTATGGAGGAGCAATTGTGAATGTATGGAGGAGCTATTGTGAATGTATGGAGGAGCAATTGTGAATGTATGGAGGAGCTATTGTGAATGTATGGAGGAGCTATTGTGAATGTATGGAGGAGCCATTGTGAATGTCTGGAGGAGCTATTGTGAATGTATGCAGGAGCTATTGTGAATGTATGGAGGAGCCATTGTGAATGTCTGGAGGAGCTATTGTGAATGTATAGAGGAGCTATTGTGAATGTATGGAGGAGCTATTGTGAATGTATGGAGGAGCTATTGTGAATGTATGGAGGAGCAATTGTGAATGTATGGAGGAGCTATTGTGAATGTATGGAGGAGCAATTGTGAATGTATGGAGGAGCTATTGTGAATGTATGGAGGAGCCATTGTGAATGTCTGGAGGAGCTATTGTGAATGTATGCAGGAGCTATTGTGAATGTATGGAGGAGCTATTGTGAATGTCTGGAGGAGCTATTGTGAATGTATAGAGGAGCTATTGTGAATGTATGGAGGAGCTATTGTGAATGTCTGGAGGAGCTATTGTGAATGTATAGAGGAGCTATTGTGAATGTATGGAGGAGCTATTGTGAATGTCTGGAGGAGCTATTGTGAATGTATGGAGGAGCCATTGTGAATGTCTGGAGGAGCTATTGTGAATGTATAGAGGAGCTATTGTGAATGTATGGAGGAGCCATTGTGAATGTCTGGAGGAGCTATTGTGAATGTATAGAGGAGCTATTGTGAATGTATGGAGGAGCTATTGTGAATGTATGGAGGAGCTATTGTGAATGTATGGAGGAGCTATTGTGAATGTATGGAGGAGCTATTGTGAATGTATGGAGGAGCTATTGTGAATGTATGGAGGAGCTATTGTGAATGCATGGAGGAGCTATTGTGAATGTATGGAGGAGCTATTGTGAATGGATGGAGGGGTTATTGTGAATATATGGAGGAGCTATTGTGAATGTATGGAGGAACGATTGTGAATGCATGGAGGAGCCATTGTGAATGTATGGAGGAGCTATTGTGAATGGATGGAGGGGTTATTGTGAATGTATGGAGGAGCTATTGTGAATGTATGGAGGGGTTATTGTGAATGTATGGAGGAGCTATTGTGAATGTATGGAGGGGTTATTGTGAATGCATGGAGGAGCCATTGTGAATGTATGGAGGAGCTATTGTGAATGGATGGAGGGGTTATTGTGAATGTATGGAGGAGCTCTTGTGAATGTATGGAGGAGCTATTGTGAATGGATGGAGGGGTTATTGTGAATGTATGGAGGAGCTATTGTGAATGGATGGAGGGGTTATTGTGAATGTATGGAGGAGCTATTGTGAATGTATGGAGGGGTTATTGTGAATGTATGGAGGAGCTATTGTGAATGTATGGAGGAGCTATTGTGAATGGATGGAGGGGTTATTGTGAATGTATGGAGGAGCTATTGTGAATGTATGGAGGAGCTATTGTGAATGGATGGAGGGGTTATTGTGAATGTATGGAGGAGCTATTGTGAATGGATGGAGGGGTTATTGTGAATGTATGGAGGAGCTATTGTGAATGTATGGAGGGGTTATTGTGAATGTATGGAGGAGCTATTGTGAATGTATGGAGGGGTTATTGTGAATGGATGGAGGAGCTATTGTGAATGTATGGAGGAGCTATTGTGAATGGATGGAGGGGTTATTGTGAATGTATGGAGGAGCTATTGTGAATGTATGGAGGAGCTATTGTGAATGGATGGAGGGGTTATTGTGAATGTATGGAGGAGCTATTGTGAATGTATGGAGGGGTTATTGTGAATGTATGGAGGAGCTATTGTGAATGTATGGAGGGGTTATTGTGAATGCATGGAGGAGCCATTGTGAATGTATGGAGGAGCTATTGTGAATGGATGGAGGGGTTATTGTGAATGTATGGAGGAGCTCTTGTGAATGTATGGAGGAGCTATTGTGAATGGATGGAGGGGTTATTGTGAATGTATGGAGGAGCTATTGTGAATGTATGGAGGGGTTATTGTGAATGTATGGAGGGGTTATTGTGAATGGATGGAGGAGCTATTGTGAATGTATGGAGGAGCTATTGTGAATGGATGGAGGGGTTATTGTGAATGTATGGAGGAGCTCTTGTGAATGTATGGAGGAGCTATTGTGAATGGATGGAAGGGTTATTGTGAATATATGGAGGAGCGATTGTGAATGTATGGAGGAGCTATTGTGAATGTATGGAGGAGCTATTGTGAATGTATGGAGGGGTAATTGTGAATGTATGGAGGAGCTATTGTGAATGTATGGAGGAGCTTTTGTGAATGTATTGTTACTATACCCATGTGCTTTGTTAATATACCTGTGTGCTTTGTTACCATAACTGTGTGTTTTGTTTATATACCTGTGTGCTTTGTTAATATACCTGTGTGCTTTGCTCCCATAACTGTGTGTTTTGTTAATATACCTGTGTGCTTTGTTACCATAACTGTGTGCTTTGTTAATATACCTGTGTGATTTGTTACCATAACTGTGTGTTTTGTTAATATACCTGTGTGCTTTGTTACCATAACTGTGTGCTTTGTTAATATACCTGTGTGATTTGTTACCATAACTGTGTGCTTTGTTAATATACCTGTGTGCTTTGTTAATATAACTGTGTGCTTTGTTAATATACCTGTGTGCTTTGTTAATATACCTGTGTGCTTTGTTACCATAACTGTGTGCTTTGTTAATATACCTGTGTGCTTTGTTAATATAACTGTGTGCTTTGTTAATATACCTGTGTGCTTTGTTAATATAACTGTGTGCTTTGTTAATATACCTGTGTGCTTTGTTAATATAACTGTGTGCTTTGTTAATATACCTGTGTGCTTTGTTACCATAACTGTGTGCTTTGTTAATATACTTGTGTGCTTTGTTACCATAACTGTGTGTTTTGTTAATATACCTGTGTGCTTTGTTAATATACCTGTGTGCTTTGCTACCATAACTGTGTGTTTTGTTAATATACCTGTGTGCTTTGTTACCATAACTGTGTGTTTTGTGAATATACCTGTGTGCTTTGTTACCGTAACTGTGTGCTTTGTTACCATAACTGTGTGTTTTGTTAATATACCTGTGTGCTTTGTTACCATAACTGTGTGTTTTGTTCATATACCTGTGTGCTTTGTTACCATAACTGTGTGTTTTGTGAATATACCTGTGTGCTTTGTTACCATAACTGTGTGCTTTGTTAATATACCTGTGTGCTTTGTTACCATAACTGTGTGTTTTGTGAATATACCTGTGTGCTTTGTTACCATAACTGTGTGTTTTGTGAATATACCTGTGTGCTTTGTTACCATAACTGTGTGTTTTGTGAATATACCCATGTGCATTGTTAATATACCTGAGTGATCTGTGACTGTAACTGTGTGCATTGTTAATCCACCTGTGTCCTTTGTTAATACCTCCGAGTGCTTCACCATTATACCTGCGTGTGCTTCGTACAAAAGGTGGACGGTCAGAAACCCATAATCCAAAGCAAATACGTACCACTGCGATCATAATATCTCTCCAGTATTGATCAACAACAGCAAACTTGCGGCCTTCTTCAGGCATCTGCGCAATGATGTCCTCAGAAACGAAGATGGGTTCCAGGTAGAGCCACGTAGCCTGGCAAATGAGCCAATAATTTAGGATCTCCTGCATTTCCAACAGCTTCTCTTCCCATTCCTGTGAAGCACAACCACTCAATGAGAGAGACACACACACACACTGATTGGCGAGCAGGAGTTACCACGTGATGTAATTTGGGTTCTGTGTTGTCCTGCTCAGTGGTGTGGTGGCTGGAAACCTTCGGGTCATTAAATCCATTGGTGCAAAGTTTTCAACCTACTCCATGAGAAATGAACACTCATCATTGTTTCAATACAACATCCGATGAGAAAGGTTCAGCGCAAGGATCACTCAGCGCAAGGGTGAGATGTGTTGGATCGTTTGGTGTTCTCATCTGAACACATCGTCACATGGCCTGAGATCACAGGTTCAAATCCCACATGCTGTGAAATTTGTATCTTCTGCACCAACACCTCTCTGTACTTCATGTTAAAGTACAATGATGTCCCTTCATGTCCTTATATACAGTGTGGGATGGATGAATGTAATGACGGTCTCCGTGGTACCCTGCAATCTGCCTCCAGGGGCTTGATGTGCGGTGAGTTCCTCATCGTCTGTATCTTCACCACGTGATCATCCAAGAGGATCTGAATATCATCGACAGCCGCAAGCACGCATACTCCCTGCACACACGTAATGGCAACACGGAGTGATGACAAAACTAGATTCGCAGCTCATGAGGGATCAAACAGGTGGTGTGTGGTGTGTGTGTGTGTGTGTGTGTGTGTGTGTGTGTGTGTGTGTGTGTGTGTGTGTGTGTGTGTGTGTGTGTGTGTGTGTGTGTGTGTGTGGTGTGTGTGTGTGGGTGTGTGTGTGTCTCATTGAGTGATACTCACAGTTTCTCTGTAGGGAGTTGTAGCAAAATGCATTGCCGTCCACTCACGCTGGATCTTCTCCAAAGCCTTCTCCAGTGAATACTCCTTGCTGGCGGCCGTTCCAATTTCCTCCAGCCTAAAACAAAAGAGAGCAAACGTCACCTCAACCAGTCAACCATCCCTGATAAAGGAACCCATTGTTCGGTTCCGAAACCATGGCGACGGGGTCGTCGGACACCAAGTCTTACTTTTCAATATGCTCGGAGAGTCCCAGGTTCAGCATTTCCATCAAAGATGTCTCGGGCTCGGGCATTACGCTCTTCCCAATAATATCGCTCACCTGTGGATCGATAATCATGATTGCTGTTTCATAATTCTTCAAGTTATGAATCAAAATCTCACGATTTGTGACGCGGTTGCTGTCACGGCGTGGTACCCACATCCCCAAAATGATGAAAACTTTCCGGTCACGGTGTCAAGATGGTGAGCGAGACAAAGGTTTCTAGTCACGGTGTCTATATGGTGAGCCAGACAAAGGTTTACTTTCCCTCCATACCGCCAATGATAGGCAGCGGAGTGTGACGCGCCTCGTGGTGGAACGTACCTGCTGCCAATGGTGTGCTTTCATGCCGGGGTTACAAATGGTCTGCAGAACAGGTAAGTGTTGCTTGAAATTTTCGATGGCCGATTTCATGTTCAAGGCCACCTGTCGTGGGCTCGGGAACTCCAGGAAAGTTTTGCTGAGCTTGTACATGAGCTGCCACATGTTCTCCACGTCATCGTTCACTTCCTCCACGTTGATCTCCCAAAAGGAATCTGCAAAGCAAGTGAGACGATTACGGCACTCGGAAGAGTGCAAACCTCCGCCAGGCTGAACAGGTTATTTTTTTTTTTGGTGTGTGCAGAGTCGAGGCTCATGGAAGAGCGAGAAATGCTGGTTTGAAACCGTAAATGCTTCTTTGTTGTTGTTGTTGTTCTTTTTGACATTGAAAATCGAGCTATTATTAGAGTAAATAGAGTAAATAGAGATCTCTCCGACATCCTCCGAAAATCCAGTCCATACAAGTGCTGAAAAGTGTGGGGGCCAGAACACACCCCTGACGAACTCCAGTAACAACTGGAAATAAGTCAGAGATGATACCACTACACTTCACAGCACTCTCAGTACCAGAGTAGAGTTCAGACATCAGATCGATCAGTTTTGATGGTACCCCACGAAGGCCAGGAATCCTCCAGAGGACATCCCGATTCACTGAATCGAACGCTTTACAGAGATCAACATAGGCTGCAAGCAGCCCCTGCCGAAACTCTCGTCTGCGTTCGGTGAGGACACGAAGAGCAAGGATACGGTCAATCGTTGACCTCTTTGGTGTAAAGCCTGACTGCTCTGGACGCTGGTGCTCAAGCAGATGGTGGCGAACCCTATCAAGAATTATCCGAGCAAAGACCTTGCCCGGCACTGAGAGCAGCGTCACCCCTCGGTAGTTGTTGCAGTCTTGGCGATCACCCTTCCCTTTCCAGAGAGGGACAACAAGGCCCCTCTTCCAATCAGTTGGGATGATGCCTGTGTTCCAGGCAGAGCACAAAACCGCATGCAACGACACGAGTGCAGCATTTCCACCAGCCTTGAGAAGTTCAGCATGGATGCCACAGATCCCTGGAGCTTTGCCCCGTTTCAACCGGTTCACCGCAGCCCGTGTTTCCACAAGTGAAGGTGGACCACAGTTGATTGGAGGGTCAGCAACAGTTATTGTAACACCCTTGACGTCCAACTTGACAGCTGGTGGATCAGCCTGGTACAACTGCTCAAAGTAACCAGCCCAGCGGACCTTCACTTCAGACTCCTCTGTTAAGAGCCTACCACTCTCTGCTCTAACTGCAGTACTCCGAGGGATGGGTTTGGATGAATGCAATGCGCGAATTCCCCTGTAAGCAAGACGAGAATCCCTTGACCACAGGTGATGCTCTACCCCCTCATAGATTCCTCGCACATAGGCCTCCTTGTCCACCCTCAGTGCACGTACAGTTTTGTACCTCAGCTCCCTGAACAGCTCAGCTCTGCTATTCAGCCTGGCTCTGCAACTCTGGTCAATGGGTATCCAGTGTCCCTTGAGAGCCAAAAAATTATTTGCCCCACGGTGAGTTCCAAGACATCCACCGGCAACATCAAGGACGGTGGTCTTGAAGGCACTCCACAACTCTTCAGGACCCCCCAAAACACCCAGACCCCCCAAATGTCCACTCAGTCTGTTCGCAAACTCCTCAGCTACTCTCTCATCCTTGAGCTTACCAACATCCAGCCAAGGCTGGGATGGTACCATTCTCCAGGATTTCAGGTGCAACTTTCGAGTTGCGACAACAAGCCGGTGGTCAGTATTGAGGAACTGAGCACTCCGGTAGACCCTGCAGTTCTGGATCGTCCTCCAGACCATAAACGAGGACATGGTCAATCTCCTTTGCCACACCGCCAGCGTTGGAATACCAAGTCCAGCAATGACCTTGTGGGCGCTGAAACCATGAACCAGCCACCCTAAGTCCATGACTTATTGCAAAGTCAAGGAACTTAGTGCTATTCTGGTTCATAGTTCCTGACCCATGGGGACCAACACATGCCTCATAACCATCCCTATCAGTTCCAGTCAATGCATTGAAATCCCCCAAGACTAGAAGTGTATCTCGTCTGGGGCACTGATCAACCACAGACTCGAGTGTGGCGTAGAATGCGTCCTTCACGGTGAGGTCACTCGCCTCAGTCGGAGCATAAACAGAGACTAGGGAAATGACACCTCAGGAGTGACGAATCCTTAGTCTCATAATACGCTCGTTGACCGGTGTTACCTCAATTATCATTGGGGTCAGCTTATTGGACACAGCTACAGTAACTCCTTGGGTATGGTAACCATCAGAGCGACCAGACCAATAGTAGTTGTAACCACCCACCATGATCTCGCCGCAATCCGGTCTCCAAACCTCAGAGAGCTGCAATACCGATGTCCAAACGATTGAGCTCAGATGATAACAGAGACAGGTGATCATCCTCTCTTTGGGATAGGACATTCCAGGCACCCACCCGAAGGGACCGCCTCAGGTTAACCCAAGGAAACCGCCGTCCAGTGAACGACACCTCAGCACCACTCCGACACACTCTCCTGCAATCTGACCCAGGGATGTTACCCCGTGGTTTCCCTCCTGTCATCAAAGATTGGGGGTCCCGAAGGCTTTGCCCCAATCCCGTCATCCAGTGAGCTGCCCTGCGAAGAGAAGCTGCACAGGAGGTACTCCCACGGAGTGGGTTTTCAGGTTTTTTTGCGTTTTTGTGTTGTGCAGAATGAAGGGTTTTACGGTGGCCGGAGTGCAAATCCTGCCACCAACCTCCGAATACAAAGTAACCCAACTGTGGGAGGACATCTGCAGACACAGTTTGGCACTAGATATGGATGGCCGTTGGCTCGCAAGGAGCTCCTCCGCCCTTTGACAGGTTTTGTTTTTAATCCTGCTGGGTGTCCATATCCAAACACCCTCCTCACCAAAAAACCTGGTGGGGGAGACGGTTCAGTCGCCGACAACCCGACCATGGAACAGGTTAGTATATGTGTACATGGTACCTGTAGCAAGTCACAGATCTAATCTAGCCTGACCTCACAAAAAGTGGGGAGCGTTGGGAAAGTTGGGAAAGTGGGGAAAATAGGAATTGAAGGTAATCGGGAGAGAATACAAATAAACACGATCGTACACCGAGAGGGGAACGATGGGTAGGCGTTGAGGAACCCGGTAAGACAAGGTCGACGAGAACTCACAAAAAGCACGATTTTTGAAGCAAAACCGAACCAGGAATACACAGAAACACGTGAGTGAGGAAATATAGAGTTAAAACGGGACAGAAAACAACCGGAATCTTAACTTTGAGAAAGTCGACAGAGAGTCCTGAGTCGAGAGAGACCTGCCAACGCTCCAAACCCAGAATTGGAAGTTTTTCAGTTTACGTGTTGTCTCCCACTGAAAGGCCAGATCTGCATCCGGACCAAAACCAAAATCGAGTCGGTGGTCTCTTTGTCTTCTGCCATCTGTCTTCTTTCTGGTCTTGCACCCTCTGGTCTTTTCGTGCTTTCTTTCTCCCAGGTTTCTGCAGGGCTTACATGGTTCACCATCAACCTTTTGGTGAAACTACCAAAATCCAGGATTGTTGCTCACCTCCACTCATTTGTTCCTCTTTTTTTTTCCAGTCTGTGGAACCAACTTCCACATTCTCTTCAATCTCATTCTTCCCTCCAAGCTCCAGATCTTCAAGCCAACAGCTGTTCACCACCATCTCAGATCATCCATGATCCAAAACCATATTTTCTACCCTCGTCACTCCCCTCCCCACCTTCCCCCAAACCCTCCCCCTTCCAGGTTTTCAGTATATCCATCCTGTTTGTTTCCTATCTGTATCCATCTTGTCCATCCCATGCAGCCTTTCTGGCCTGCCATTCTTCCAGTGTTCATTCCAGTCACCCCCTTGAACTCTGCTGTTGGAGAGTTGGAGAGTCAAAGTTGTCAGGTGCGGAGGCTGCCTCACCACAGAAAGAAACACACAATTGAGTCCGATGCATGACTCCGAAATAGGTGATGGGCTTGGTGTGATGAAAATGTGGTCCGGAGGTGGGGAGCGTATGTCGATAGATGTGATGGATGGTACAGTACAACAATGTCCAGGAAGTGAACGAGCGACCAGGAAGTAAAGGGCAGACGTCTCCCTTCCAGATATTCTGATGATTAAACATGCATTTCCCAACTAGTCACACGAAAAGTATGTATTTTAAGGCATCACAATCACGTGACGTGGCTTATCTCTGAGAGTACATCAGAGGGCAAACCTGCGAGCCACTTCTCAGACTTCTGCTGGAAGGCCAGGGCAGTGCACCAAAGTTGTTCAAAAGGTGCCTTGGCTGAGATGATTTCCTGCAGCTTCGGGAACTTGCTGGACTGCCATTTCATCATCTCTTCCTCCTTGTTAATTGCCTGGGGGGGAGGGGGTGGGGGGAACACAAACCGCGTCGGACTTTCGTCATCAAACACCACCGCATGATGGACCACACTTGTTGGAAATATCTCAAATAAGCTCTCGACTGACCTCCAGCTCATCCAGAGCAGCATTGAGGTTGGAGTCCACCTCTTCCAGCGTGTCCACATTGTGTCTCATTTCCTGAATATTCAGCTGCTCATATTCAGCCACATTCCGGAAGCCCTCCACGACTTGGCCATACTCCAGGAGCTTTTTCTCAAACTCTTGGATTCTGTCAGCCACACGACAACCATTATTGCTCGAGATCCTGTTATTAAAGGTCATGACCGAACATAGAATAATGTCGCCAAACATGATGCTTGAGGGGAGTGGAGGGGGAAGGGTGGAGATGAGAGACGGATCGAGATTGGGGGGGGAGTGCCTCGGTAGGTCATGGAAGACCACTTGGAAAGGAGACACTTTCATGGGACACAATCTGATGTAGCATGGAAGGTAGAGGAAGAATTGATGAGGTTGGAGGGAAATTTGGACATGATCAAGTCAAGCATAGAGAGGCAGTCGTTTCAGGAAACAAGGGAATTAGGAATCGACATGAGACGTACTTGTTTTTCAGCTCTTCCTCTGCACTCTGATGCCACGAGTACAGTTGTTTGTCTGTGTTATTGAGCAGCGATTCGATGTACTCAGGCCAATGGAATGCCAGCAAACTCAGCTTGACGTCATCCTCTGCATGCCACGTCATCAGCACAGATCGACAGGTTGTTCATCGAAGCATCGGTGGCACAGATCAGTACAGGAGAACATTTTCAGAAAGGAAGATCTACACCAAACATTAAACAATTCAATACAAACGATATAAGTTCCCCCTCCACACCCCACAGACAAAATGTCAGCCATAAAACAAGACCATGTGTTTGGGTACAATTGCAGTTTCAGGATGGTTATAACCAAGCTGTTGTGGTTATCGTTGGTGAAAATTAGTGACAGGTGGAAAATTTTCTCTCGTGGGATTTCTTGATAGGAAAGCAATATCGATGTGAAAGCGATGATGATATGAAAGCGATATCGGTATGAAAGCAATATCGATGTGAAAGCAAGGATGATATGAAAGCGATATCGGTATGAAAGCAATCTCGATATGAAAGCGATATCAGTATGAAAACGAGAATGGTATGAAAGCGATATCGATATGAAAGTGATAACGGTATGAAAGCGATATCAGTATGAAATTGATGTTGATATGAAAGCGATATCAGTATGAAAGCGATATTCATATGAAAGCAATATCGGTATGAAAGCGAAAACGGTATGAAAGCGATATCGGTATGAAAGCGATCACAATATGAAAGCTATAACGGTATGAAAGTGATAACGGTGTGAAAGCGATAACGATATGAAAGTGATATCAGTGTGAAAGCGATAACGATATGAAAGCGATATCGGTATGAAAGCGATAACGATATTAAAGCGATATCGGTATGAAAGCGATAAAGGTATGAAAGCGATAACGGTATGAAAGCGATAACAGTATGAAAGCGATTACGGTATGAAAGCGATAACGGTATGAAAGCGATAACGGTATGAAAGCGATAACGGTATGAAAGCGATATCGGTATGGAAGTGATAACGGTATGAAAGCGATATCGGTATGAAAGCGATATCGGTATGAAAGCGATGTCGATATGAAAGCGATATCAGTGTGAAAGCGATATCAGTCTGAAAGCGATATCGGTATGAAAGCGATATCAGTATGAAAGCGATAACGGTATGAAAGCGATAACGGTATGAAAGCGATAACGACATTAAAGCGATATAGGTATGAAAGCGATATCGGTATGAAAGCGATATCGGTATGAAAGCGATGTCGATATGAAAGCGATATCAGTGTGAAAGCGATATCGATCTGAAAGCGATATCGATATGAAAGCGATATCAGGATGAAAGTGATATCGGTATGAAAGCGACATCAGTATGAAAGTGATGTCGAACTGAAAGTGATATCGAACTGAAAGCGATATCGATATGAAAGCGATATCAGTATGAAAGCGATATCGGTATGAAAGCGACATCAGTATGAAAGTGATATCGAACTGAAAGCAATATCGATATGAAAGCGACATCAGTATGAAAGCGATGTCGATCTGAAAGCGATATCGATTTGAAAGCGATATCAGTATGAAAGCGATATCGGTATGAAAGCGATATCAGTATGAAAGCGATATTGCTCTGAAAGTGATATCGATATGAAAGCGATATCAGTATGAAAGCGATATCGATCTGAAAGCGATTTCGATATGAAAGCGATATCAGGATGAAAGCGATATCGGTATGAAAGCGACATCAGTATGAAAGCGACATCAGTATGAAAGTGATATCGAACTGAAAGCGATATCAGTATGAAAGCGATATCGGTATGAAAGCGACATCAGTATGAAAGTGATATCGAACTGAAAGTGATATCGAACTGAAAGCGATATCGATATGAAAGCGATATCAGTATGAAAGCGATATTGGTATGAAAGCGACATCAGTATGAAAGTGATATCGAACTGAAAGCGATATCGATATGAAAGCGACATCAGTATGAAAGCGATGTCGATCTGAAAGCGATATCGATATGAAAGCGATATCGATATGAAAGCGATATCAGTATGAAAGCGATATCGATCTGAAAGCGATATCGATATGAAAGCGATATCAGGATGAAAGCGATGTCGGTATGAAAGCGACATCAGTATGAAAGTGATATCGAACTGAAAGCGATATCGATATGAAAGCAATATCAGTATGAAAGTGATATCGGTATGAAAGCGACATCAGTATGAAAGTGATATCGAACTGAAAGCGATATTGATATGAAAGCGACATCAGTATGAAAGCGATATCGGTATGGAAGCGATAACGGTATGAAAGTGATTACAGTTTGAATGCGATACCAGTACAGCGTTCCGTGATAGTCATACCAGTCTGGTGATAGCGATGGATGTTGATTCTCGACCAGTGCCATTATCAATACTGATCCCGCTTGAAAACAAAATCACTTTTAAAACAAGTTGAAGTTGGAAGTAAAATAACCCTTCTCGTTCTCATAATGGGGTGGGGGGGCAAGGGGGGGAGCCTCATGTGGAAATAGTTGGGAAAATGACTGTGTCAATGATGTATACGTCATATATGAATACGTAATGGACATTGCATATTTTTGTAACCTGCGTAATTTTTTTTTTCAATAATATCGATATACCGGCATATACCGGTATCGCCATCGAAGAAAAATCGATATCAACAGAGCCTAGGTATGAGAAAGCTTGGCATTGATTGAAGTGTACTCAGACATTTGGACGCCACTGTATACAGACATGACAGAAGTAAATAGACACCATGATTTTTAAAGAATTTATTTTTTGAACATTTGAAGTATATTTGATCCATTTTAATGCAAACACTCGTATTTTGCAAACTTGCCATTTGCAGATTTCAATTCTTTTACTCTTTCAGGCATGGAACTAACGAGTTCTGAAATTTTCTCTTGTGGGATTTCTGCCCAGGCTTCATGCAAACAGGTTTGGCAATTCTGCCCATGATGTTGGTTTCCTGGACTTTTTCCACACAGCTCGATCCAACATGGCCCAGAGGTGTTCAATGGGATTCATCTCAAGAGACTGACTTGGCCATGAAAGTCGCTTGATTTCATTTCTGTCCTGCCATTTTTCGGTCTTTTTTGCAGTGCGGCATGGATCTCCATCTTCCATGAACAGAGTGTTGTTTTTGACCATGTCACCAGTGGAGAAGACGTGGAGACGTCCATCCTCAAGGATAGAAATGTGCATCATAGAGTTGATGTTCTCAACACACTCCACAAGCTCTGACCGACCAGCGCTCCAGATTTCTCCCCACACCATCACTGAAAAACCACCGTGTTTGACAGTTGGCTGGAATCGGTTCGAAGAGAACTCTTGACTGGGAAGTCTCCAGACCCATACGCATCCACTGCAAGAAAATTGAGTAAATTGGGACTCATCTGAAAAAAATGACAGTTTGCCAAAGCTCCAAGGGTCTGTTGGCCATCTCGTCAGCACACTTCTTTCTCCTTTGAATGTTGGCTGGTCAAACAAGAGGTTTTCTCCTCGCTGCTCTCCCATCGAAGCCCAGTTGATGAAGGTACCGCACAGCAGTTCTTGAGCTAACTTGGACCTCCTCTGCAACATCCGCTGCCTTGCAATGGGGAGTTTTCTCAATGGACCGCTTGACAGTATGAAGACACCTTTCTGATGGCCCAGATCGACCAGAACGGGAAGCTGTGGATTCCTTGCCTTTGCTGGTGAATTGCACAATCACCCGATTGACCGCAGAAAGCGGAATGCCAATGTCCTGGGCCATCTGATGCTGGCTGTCTCCACCTTCCGATTGGCCAATAATTGGTTCTCTTTGAAAATCGGAAAGTTTGTGTGCTCCCTGGGTTCGAGGCAGAGTTAATTGTCATACAAGACCCAGGAACTCGTTTCTGCAAATAAATAGTCGAATATTCGGAACAATCACTGAGTAAAACTGCGTAAAACATAAAATGAAGAAATTTACGGTGTCCATTTACTTCTGTCATGTCTCTGCACATAGAGGGGTCCTCTGGCTTAATGGACGTTAAGCCGGAAGATCCCTTTAATTGTGTGAGTCGTTGGTAGACGTTCTCGATCCGAAGGTGTATTTCACAAAGGGTAAGCGAGTTTTCACTGACAATGAACAAATTACAAATTCCTGCCGCTTTCACTGAAGTATCAGAGAAGTAAGACAGAAGGAAAGTGGAATGGCAGGTATGTGTTTCAGGCATGCAGTCAGTGAAGCTCACCAGGTAGTGAGGCGTTTTCAAGCAGAAAGGGAAGTCGACATAAACCATCAGCCATCTCAAGCTTCATTTGCGGCGCTGTCACGTCGCTGGATATCTGCACAAATTCAGCCAAAGCGACTAACTGTGCTGTCGTTTGTGGCACCTCGATAAGCCTCTCCGCCAAACTGGAGTATCGGTTGCATAAGCTGTCAGGAAAAGGTCAAAAGAATGGTTCAGTGGAGCAGAAAGCTTTAAAGAGGCAAAACACAACTGGTGTAATTTCAACTTACCCATCTCCAGGCCGCACTCAATGTGATAGAAAACACAAACATCTGAGTTCCAGGAACCCGACACCCCAACTCCATCATCCTGGTGACACCACCTCATATATTTGCCTCGAAGCACCACAATAGCATCCTGATCGACCTGCATAAGGTTATGGGATCTCCAGCACCACCCTTCCTCCCTTGGGCCTGTTGCACCCCCACGTCCCACCCCTTAAGGTAGAAGAGTACAGTGCCAGAACTCATAAATACTGTACTATGGTTTCTGTGACAGCAAAATGAGTCAGAGGTTGCACATAATATGGAGTAAAGAATGCAAGATGTTTTTAGGACACAGCCGAGCTCTCAGTCGGGTTATGTTGAAGTGGGATGGTGCTTGACAATGTATCGGAATGGCGCGGCAAGTGGAGGCAGCTCAAATTTGGTAAATGTCACGGAAACGACATCCCCGCCACGTCAGCAACAAATGGGAAGCATTTGAAGGTTGGTCAGCCCAGTTTACACAGACGTGATTGGAATTGGATTTCAACACTTGGAACGAGATCACCTTTGTGCAGGGATTGAAAGTGGACCTATACTTTCAAGTTAGACCAAACCGCCCAAAATAATTGTATGTCACAGCAGAAATAACAATCGATTTTGCTGAAATTAAGGCACAAGTGCGAGTGCGAGCTTCACACCGACAGAGACCCATCATAATATGGAGTACAGCAAGCGTGAGGATCACACAGAGAAGGTGTGTCATTACGAAGACGTGTTGCACCAGGTGTGAGGAAATCAGTGTGGAAGCCCAATATAAATTGTTACCTGGAAAGGGAGGGGGGGCACTGGGATTCACAGCGACATCGGGTTAATACTGTGGTTTGGACAGTGTGAATCGTGTAAGTTATATTTCCTCTTGGATCAGGATATTTGTACGCAGAGAAGTCCTGTTATCAAGCGTGCACTGAGGAGGCATTGAGGGCCCACTTTAGAACAGCATTGAGTCAGGTTGTATTGTGTAAAACCTCCTGTCTTCAGACGCGGCCAGGTGAGGACTTGTGGGCACGAAAGGCACAGAAAGCACAACGCGCTTTTGAAGGAAACCATCATGGACTGTTTGCCCGGCACACCGAAAGCCATGGATTGGTGGTGAAGTCAGCTCTGGAGCCCGAGAGAGGGATACAAGACTTTCTATTGGGGCCAGATGGCCTGTAAGATGGTGCCACACACAAGAAGTATATGGGCGGTCAATGAAGTATACTCACCGTGCATGAAGGTGGCTCCAGAGAGTACGAGGGCCATCGCCATGCTTGCGCCTGTTGGAATATTGTACCCCTGGCTCAGTCTGTCCATATTAACGGCCTGTCTGATGGGACAATACATTGGATATAGGCTTCACCAAGTAAGAGGATCATACAGAGAGGGTGTGTCAGGACAGAGACCCCGCATATAGGCTACACCAGATGTGAAGATCACTCAGATAGGGAGTGGTAGTACAGAGGCATTATATGTACTGTGCATGCTCCACCAGGTGCAAGGAAGTGAGTGTCAGAATGAATAACCTTCCAAAAAATTGGAAATTGGAAGTGATGAGAAATTCTGAGAGTAATGGAAATTGATGGATGCAATCGAGATTTGAATGTTGATGCATGCATCCACAGCAACAGCTGGATGAAAGTAGGATGCTCCTGGGTGACTGAAGGACCGGGCGTAGGTGTTGGGAAAGTGGAAAATTGGACAAATTTAGCCAAAGTGTAACTCGTATCACCATAAGTAGCAAAGGTCAATAGAGGAAGCGGTGCCAATAGGATGAGCAACAGCTCCCATGGTCATAAGGAGAGAGGGCCAGATCAATCGAGGAAGCGGTGCCAAGAGGATGAGCAACAGCTCCCATAGTCATCGGTTCAATAGTTAAAGCCTGGTCAGAATGAACACAACAGTGCCACAAGTGCATAACTCTCAAACAGGAAATATAAATTACCCGAGCTCATGAGGAAGGACTTTCGCTCTGGAGACATTGTCTTGGTGAGCAATCTCAAAAGGCAAATATTCGTTTTCCCAGAGTTTGTAAATTGTGAAAGGTCCTTGTCTCAATATAATGGAAAGGCAGTAACATTCAGGCAGTCTTCCCAGAGGGAGACACAGTATCTGGTTTGGTTGCTTCTTAACACCGGTGGGAAGGTCCTATCTGGGACTTGTCAATGCACAGGGTAAGTTTCAAATGATATTTACTGTTAATCATGTTCGGGAGGAGTGGTGTGTGAGTGGGAGCTGAACAGACGTGAGTACCATTGTAAATAAATATTTCCTTAATAAGTGTGTGTCCTGATCAATTGAGACATAAAAATTGCACTGTTGTGAGGACCTCGTTTGTGGAGCCTTTTGAACGATCCTCATCGAAAACTCACGTACGTGGGTGCTTACCATCAACCTTCCTGCCTCCAATCGTTCTCAAGTCGAATCTATTTGCGAGATATCATACAACAAGTGCAAATATGTAATCGGACAGCACACGTGCGCAGGTGGTTATGTAGTAAGAGGACCTGTTGTTGAGGTTCCGCATCTCATCCATCTGGAAGTTGATAAGAAGGTCTCTCAGTTGCCCTATCTGGTGGCTGATATCTTCAGTGAGAGTGCAGATGTTCAGGAAAAACAGGAAGAGTGGAATTGTCAGTGGCATACTGTTCAATTCATCTTGTCGGGTCTTCAGAGAAATCAGCTCCTGCAGGTAAAGGATGTAAGAATAATGGGAGGTGTCCCGTCATCGGGCAGTGATTGCTACTGTTTATCCTAATAAATATGTGCAACCAAGCCTGCACCTCATTAATATGATGGAATAACATAATGCAGATACGATTATCATGAAGTCGAACAAATATTTTCGGGGGGATAGAAGTTTCTTTCTGTATTCATCCTGTCCACCCCATTCCTCCTGACACCCATTGTTTGTCCAAGTGTCCAAGTCTTTAAAGTTTAAAGAGTCAACCACAAGTTGCTCACTTAACTTGAGTTGTGGCTCCTGATATTTTGCAAGTCATGATGAGCTTGACAGCCTCTGTATGCTGGACTTCGATCAGTCCTTAATTAATTTGAACAACTGCACCTTGTCATCTGACAACTGATGTTGTGAGGCCCGGTTCCTCCACCGTTCCTCCTCTTCCACACTCGGCCCATCAGACCATGTCCTAAGTAAAGTCTCAATCTCTCTGGCTGTTGTAAATGAACAACTATGACTGATGAGATAGAGCTGACTGACAGGGACTGCAACCTACCCCCTCTACATTTGATATTGAGTTCACCGAGGAACACCATCACAAAAACCTGTCTCTCTGTCTCTATCTGTCTGTCTGTCTGTCTCTGTCTGTGTCTCTCTCTCTCTCTCCCCATCTCTCGCATTCAAGGTTTATCCCATTTCGTCTGCATCTGTAATATCCATCTTCCCGACTCTGGGACACTTAATACTGTGCAGTTAAGGATACAATCAAGCAACTTGGGGTGAGGAGGGACAAAGGGGGGGGGTGGGGTGGGGACAGGTTTACCCACTTTACTCTAATAGTCAAGTCAATGAGCATCACACATGCCAAAGAATAAAACAAATGAATAAATATAGCAACTACAGACAAAGGATAACAGTGAGCACATCTCAAGGACAGCGGAAGGACAACTTGTGGACAATTCGTTGTGCTTGTGTATTTAACATCCTTTGATTAACCTTTGTGAAGTCCTCCAAAGATTTCCCTTCATCGAGAAACCCAAGCAACGCCTGCTCCATGTTCCCATTCACCAGGTCTTCATACTTCTTGTACTCTGATAGATACCTAAAGGAGAGCGAAAAATCAACTTTGACGTCATGCATACGTGTTCAAAGTAAAATACAAATGCATCCAAAAAGATAAAATATTTCAACAAAAATAATCAAAGATTGCATACCCGAGGCCAGGCTTGTTTTGCGTGGTTTTATAACACGTTTTTTTACAGATTAACTCACATTGTAATTGTACATAATTTATAGACGTACTCACATTGTAATTGCACATACTTTATAGACGTACTCACATTCAAATTGTACGTGAAGTACTTTATAGAGGTCCTGGTTGAAAAAAAATAGAGAACATGTACTACTGGCTCCCACTAAGTCTACGTTAACTCATTCTGTGCGGACAAACAGACAAACAAACAAACAAACAATCGGAACCAAATGCAACACACTTTCCTTTGGCGAGGGTAATTAAAAATTAATTAATTTTTTTAATCTACAAGGCCCTTCCACTTCTCAAAGGAAGCACAAAAACTTTTCCTTCGGAAGAGTTCTCAATAGTGCACGCGGCTGTGGTCGCGTGCTGTAAATGAGAGGAAGTTTAAAGTGACGTGGACTTTGTTTTTTGAACACATTGATCGAGGCTCGTGGAAGAGCATGACGAGGCAAATGAAATGAGAAAAATTTAACACCTATCAACACTTCAGCGCATCATCTATCTATAATTCCAGCAATGTGTGTGTGTGTGTGTGTGTGTGTGTGTGTGTGTGTGTGTGTGTGTGTGTGTGTGTGTGTGTGTGTGTGTGTGTGTGTGTGTGTGTGTGTGTGTGTGTGTGTGTGTGTGTGTGTGTGTGTGTGTGTGTGTGTGTGTGTGTGTGTGTGTGTGTGTGTGTGTGTGTGTGTGTGTGTGTGTGTGTGTGTGTGTGTGACCGCTGTTTCTTGACAACCACTGGTCCGATCTAATTGAAACTTGCCAGGTATATTGCTGGGGACCTGAGGATATGCCTTTTCATGGTTTGATATTAATCGGACAAGTGCTTCCCAAGTTATTGCCATTTATTTACCAACCAATGACATGACACGTTGTTGTGGCCATTTATTTACCAACCAATGACATGACACGTTGTTGTGGCCATTTATTTACCAACCAATGACATGACACGTTGTTGTGGCCATTTATTTACCAACCAATGACATGACACGTTGTTGTGGCCATTTATTTACCAACCAATGACATGACACGTTGTTGTGGCCATTTATTTACCAACCAATGACATGACACGTTGTTGTGGCCATTTATTTACCAACCAATGACATGACACGTTGTTGTGGCCATTTATTTACCAACCAATGACATGACACGTTGTTGTGGCCATTTATTCACCAACCAATGACATGACACGTTGTTGTGGCCATTTATTTACCAACCAATGACATGACACGTTGTTGTGGCCATTTATTTACCAACCAATGACATGACACGTTGCTGCGTAGGCGTGGCTGCGGAGGCCGGTGCGCGGCCGGCCGACGATGACGTCAGGGGCCGTGCCGGTTACATGGCAGCGAATGTCATGGCAAGCAAAGACAGGGAGGTAAACTTGATTTTAATTTGGATTTTAATTAACTCTATGTGTGGTTGTCGCGAGAGCGAAGGAACGGCCTGTGTGGTTGTCGTTTGTGGCTCGTTGTTTGAAAGTTTCTTTTATTTTTTTGTTTGCACGTACGGCCACGCACGTACGGAGATGCACTAGTACATCAAACACATCGACATCGGAATCAGTTGTAATTGCCTCCTTTGAAATGTGCAACGTCCAGTCTCCTTGGACTGTTGCGAAAGCCCATTGTGGTTGCATTCTGCAAACGGCGAAGTATTTCGGAGCCAGCTGGGACTTTCGGAATGAAATTTCACATCAATCATGGTAAATACAAAATACCCCGGATTGGCATAATTTTTTGGACCTTGACCGAATTATGTTCAGGTCTTGACACAATTATAGGCATTTTCACATTTTTCAACAAAACTTCACTGAGGTTTGTCCTATCAGAACGAAATTGCCCTCTCCAGATAGCATAAAGCAAGGCACATCTACACTTGGTTGACATCAGACCCCTCCGGGTTAAAGGTCAAATTCAAATGGTGGTCTTAAAAAAAAAAAAAGCATTTTTGGCATCACTCAATCTCAAACACCGCTTGGCTTTCCGATATGTTCTTGCGTCATAATGGTGGACCTACATTGAAGTGATGCACCTCGTATTTGATTTGTGTCCTGGACCGAATTTTTGCTCTCGCCCCGAAGGAATTGCGAGATGATTGTGACGCTCGTGTCTGTCTGTCTGTATCTTTATGTGTGCACGTCTATATATTTTTTTCGTTTTAATTTCGTTTTCTCTCTGGAACCGCTTGTCCGATCAATGCGAAACTTTAAAATGTCGGAGAGACTCCACATGGAAAACGTTTTATTGATAACTCTGACGTCATAGGTCACGAAGTATGGCAGCCAAATTGGATGAATGGGGGAAAAAATTGACATCTTCTCTGAAACTGCTCATTGAAAAAAACTTGAGACGTGGCATGTTATAAACTAACTCCCAATGGGGGTATATAGGGTGATAACGATGACGTCACTGTTGAAGTGGTATTCCAGTCATAATCGGTTGAATCAAAATCCTTGTCCGAAAAATATGAAAATTCATATGTTTGTTCTGTGGCCCAATGCGAGTGAAGAGTTTGTAAAAAAAAAAGTGGAAGGTGCATGGTACTACCAATACCCTGCTTCGATCAGGCCGTCCCTCCAAACTGTATGACCAACAAGGAGGTCACTGATCAAAGGGGCCACCAAGAGGCCAATGGTAACTTTGAAAGAGCTACCACGTGCCTTTGTGGCAAAGACTGTTCATTGTGGGTATGTGACAACAATATCCCAAGCACTCCACAAGACTGGCCTGTATGGTATGGTGGCAAGAAGGAAGCCATGACTCAAAAAGTCCACCTTTAGTCCTGTTTGAGGTATGCAAAAATACACTCCAGAGATTTTGAAGCCACGTGGCAAAACGTTTTGTGGTCTGACGAAACCAAGATGGAACTTTTTGACGTAAATGCAAAACGTTAATCTGCTGTCACACCTTGACGTTTTAGCCAGCGTATGGCAACGTATCAAAATGTAGGTAAAACGCTGGCGTACGCTGAACTATTGATGTTTTTTTAAGTTTTTGGCGTATTCATAACGAGTTGGACGTATGCATAACGTATTAGTAACGTACACAGAACGTTTCGATAACATATAGAAAACTTATACCAACGAATGCTTAGCGTGTTGTTGGCGTTCACAACCTATGCCCAACGATAGTCTAACGTATGCATAGCGCGCGGCAGCGTATCGCCGACGATCACGTGGCGTAGCCTATTAAAAGGCTGCCGCCCGACGATTCAAATCATAACCGCACTAGACATCCAAGTGTCAAGGCCCTGTCACACCTTGACGTTTTAGCCAGCGTATGCCGACGTATGAAAAATTTGCCGAATACGCTGGCACACGTCAAATACGTTATGGGTAAGTTTTGTATACGTTAAGAGCACGTCGACAAATTTTAAGCATGCTCAAAATTTTTCGATGTATGCCAGCGTATGACTCACACGTTCCGCATACGCTGGCCATAAGTTGTAGGCACGTTATGCGATCACTGACACACGTCGACACACGTTACTTGTAAGTGACTCATAAGTAACATAAGTAAGTGTGAAGGTGACCACCTGGAGCCAAATGGGATTGAAAAAGGGAAAAATCTCACTTCTGAAGCCCAATTGCATTGTTGTCTACAATCGCCATGGCTTTCTCCATCAGCTCGAGCACCAAGGGCTCATCGGCGCTCACGGTTTGCAAGAACTGTTGGTCCCTGAGATCCGGGAAGAGCTCGTGTTCTACCTGCAAGCAGGGAGAAATCGCTAAATCCGAAATGCTTCTTCGGAGAAAAATTTCATCGGATAAAACATTGGCATTTTCAAAAAGGGCTGAGGAGGGACATGAACATATCACAATGAATACAAATCACTACTTACTCCATGAAATAACAAACGAGTGCTTGATAGATGCTCCCAACAGATGAAACTCCACATGTAGGTTAATTGTCAGATGCAATTGAAGGAAAACTACGAGGAAAGAGATCAAGTGGAAGACCGAGACGAAGAATGCTGGGCAGACTGAGAGAAGGAAACCCTCGTAGTGGAGGATTAAGGAGACAGTCAAGGACCTTCCGCAAGGCAGAACACAAAGAAGATGAAGACAGAGATTAAGAATAAGAGGGAAGTGAAAGGTACAGACAATAAAAGTGAACAAATCATTTTCATCTCACAAGTTCTGCGTTTGGTCGAAGCAAACCCAGCAGTGGCAAACCAGCTCATTTCACGACATACAAGACGTTGGGTTCTTGAGACTGGATTCGAACCTCCCAGCATACAGAATTCTGCAGCTGAGAGCAGGTTGTTTGTTTTAAGACTTACATGAGGCTCTCGTAGAAGAGCTCACAGAACATAAGAGGTCCGTCTAAAAAGTAACAGAACTGACTTCACAGAAATTTTATTCCAAAAAATATGTTGAAATCACAGCTTGTCTCCTTCAAAATAGTTTCCCTCCAGTCGCACACACTTGTCCATCCTCTTCTTCCACGCTTCCATGAACCAGCGGAAGGCTTCTTCTGGAATCCTCCGGAGCTCCGTCGTCACGTCGTCAGATTGGCTCTCTGCTCACGACTCATCGCACAAAGACTCAGACTAGACAACGTGTAAAGCAAGACTTGTAAAAAAAATCACACAATGAGCGCAGTCAAGCATCACCAATCATATATATTGCTGGAATGGTGCGAAAGACTGAGACGCAACCAGTTCATTCAAGTTGTGCAAGTGGAGCACACAGCAGGCTCAGTCCCGTTACTTTTTACACGGACCTCGTATAACAAAGGGAGCAGGAGACAAGAGGGGGTGAGAGAGGAAAGCACAACAACAGCAGGGAACAAGGACATCACATCTGTGGAAGAGAGAGGGAAGGGGCAGGGTACACGGTGTAAACAATATGGACACTACAGGGACTTTCAGGAAGGAAATCAGCGAATTTGAAGGAGGTGGGTTTGTGGTGGATTAACAGGGAGGAGAAAAGATCATTGTTTTGGATGGTGTAAGACATGAGATGGTGGTGAACAGCTGTTTTAAACACCTGGAGGAAAGAATGGGATTGAAGACAGTGTGGGAGGTTGTTCCAGAGGTGGGAAAAAAAAGGAATGAAAGAGTGTAGGTGAGCAGTGATTCTTGATTTTGGGAGTTTTACGAAAAGGGGATTGCTGGCGGACCTTGAGCGCCCTGCAGAAATATTCGGGGGACAAAGCACAGACAGAGCAGGGGGTGCAAGACCAGAGATGAGACGGTAGAAGATAGAAAGACCGCCGACCTTTCTCTGGTGAGAGAGTGAAAGACCCAAAGACTCAGCTTCATCGTGGGAGATCCCAATGATCCAAAATGCCTCGGTTTCCACCATCCCAACAGCTTGTGGCAGGAGACCATCCCAGATGTGAGATCAGGCTGCATCAGGCTGGCTACATCCATCAGGCTACATCCATCATCAGGCTACATCGATCAGGCTGCAGATGAAAGCTTTATAAGTGGTTATGAGCTCGGGTGTGCCAAGGAAGGACATTGTACGATGGAGGATGCCCAGTCGGCGACTGGCTTTGGAGACCAGCTTGGAAATGTGGCTTCCCCAGGAAAGATCATGGCAGATAGTGGATTGTATATAATCGTTGGATTGTAGGCATGCGGTGAGCTGTGTAACTATCACTACCTCATCAGGATTTGTGATATAAGCTTCATCATCATCTCCCAAACAAGGCTCTCTGAGAACGACGTGGCACCAAGAATAGAGGTTGAATATGTGAAGACATATCTTCTTTCTCAACGACGTTTCATTAACCTCGTTAACCTTTTAATGGATGCCGAAAACATGATGCATGTGTGGCAGGTTCCCCAAGTTGGTCAGGACCCCTTCAGCAAGTGCTGGTGTCAAGCAGGGGTCCATGGCTCCATCACAGTTGAAGAGTGGATATTGAGATGTCATGCGACGTGGGACGAGTTACCAGCTCGACTTTTGCCACTTGCCAGAATTAACCCCGTGTTGATGACGACCAGTACACCAAAAACGCGTCCGTGGATTGATTCATTTCCCAAATGTGGGGGTTTTCCCCAAAACAAAGGCTTTTATCGTTTGCAGGGGGATGGAGAACTAATCTTCTCCGTGCTAGTTCTTCATTCTTCTTTGCGTCTCCTGCGAAAAACACCTCCGACGAACACCTACCCTCTATAAACCCTCGACCCCATCCCTCTCTTGCTAAGACGGAGGGTTTACACCAGAAACATCAGCTTCATGTGACCCATGGCAGTTTGCAGAGCTTGATCAACGTTCCAGTTGATTCGTCGATTTTTCAGCAATGGATGCCACAATAATGTCCGTAATTCCCCAAAAAGTTGTGTCGATTATCTCGGCCTGACAGGTAGATATGGCAGGGAGGTAATAACAGCACAGGTACACAACTACAGATTCCCAGGAGAGTTATTGCAGCATGGAATGGCATTGCATCGAAAGCCTGGTGTTGATGCAGTGGTTAGGGCAGCGGCTTGGGATCCAAAAGGTCCTGAGTTCAAGCCCCGTTGGGCCACTGAATTAATACACCAGGGGCTTGACTCAGCCTGTCATCCTTCCGAGGTCGGCGAAATGAGTACCAGTGTACTGGGCCGGTGTATACCTCGGTTAAAATAGGTGTACCATATCCCTGTGTCGTAAGAGGCGACCAGGGTTGCGTCAGGAAGGGCATCCGGCATAAAACATGTGCCAAATCACGATGTGGATCATACGGATAATCCACTGTGGCGACCCCGAACGGGAGCAGCCGAAAGAAGAAGAAGAAGAAGAAGAAGAGGAATGGCATTGCTATTTGACGAGCTTTGTGAGCATATCTCACCGACTCTTCTCTAAAAAATATCTGATTGGAAAGGTGAGTATTTAAGCAATCCCCATTGTTTCCACAAACCCGCAAAATGCCAGTGGCGTGATCGATGATGGTGAGGATGCAATTTTTCAGAAGCTGTTTGCAGGCATCGAAGGGAGGTTCGAACACGATGTCCTTCCCATGCAAACACAGTTCCAGTGAGAAGAGGGCAAGGCGTGGGACGTGGGGTCGCTGGGGATCAAGGTGAACGTCATCGTCGGCCTGCGGAACACGAATGTCTGGATGGTCTCTGCGGCCCGGGCTCACACGATAAGCGACTTGTTCGGACATTTAATCATCCTCGCCAGAGGAGAGGGAATTGCATTTGGGTCCTTTGTACGTTCGTCTGTCTGTCCGCGTATGTACTATTTAAATGTTAGTACGTCTATTAATTACGTACCATTGTAACAAAAGTACATTTACCAATTCCGTGCTTTTGAAATATGGGTACGTGAGTACATATATTAATGATATACTAATGGAACGTGAGTTCATGTATTAATTATATACCAATGGAGATGCGTACATATATGAATTATATACTAATGGAACGTGAGTACATATATGAATTATATACTAATGGAACATGAGTACATATATGAATTATATACGAATGGAACGTGAGTACATATATTAATTATATACTAATGGACGTGCGTACATATATTAATTATATACGAATGGAACGCGAGTACATATTGTTACGGATTCGCGCCCGCCGGCGTGCTGACGGCCACGTAACTCGAATCACGGCACGTCGCCCACCGGACGGACAATCCAGTCGTGACCCTCTCGGACTAACGCCGGGAACCAGTCACGGGTGGACCTTTCGGTCTCACAGCGATCGAGCCAATCGGCCCCCGCGTGGGATAGGGTTGCTCGCCAAATTCGACCTACCTAAGTACCCACACGGAGGGCAGACCGGGCGATCGCACCTCGCCGCAGGTCGACTTCGGACACGGGCCACTTAAGCGACCCGTTCCGTACTATCGGGATAACCGAGCGGTGTTATCGTCGGCCTCGACGGTTCGATTAATTATCGGGCGTATTCAGCCCACTACCAACCCTTGACGTGAAGCAAGATGGGGATTCAATGAAGGAAATGACGAAGCGAAGCGGGAAAACAGTTCAACATAAAGCACATTTATTCGCGATGAACGGAAAACACACATATACAATTGCACCAAAAGCACATAGAAAAGAAGAAGACAAAAAGCAAATGCGACAATGCAGATCTAATACCGATTACGCGAGCACACGGCAACACTTATACAATTTTACTTCACAGACGGCGCCGACAACACACATTCCCAAAGCAAAAGAAAAGAGAACCACCCTCCAGGATGAGGGGGTAGGCGGGCCTGGGGCCGAGACCGTGTCGGGCCTACCCGTCTGGTGATGAGACGGGGAGCGGCGGTGGTGCCTCAACTCCGCGGGCCTCGCGGACAGTGTCTGGTAGGGGGTGGGAAGGGGGCCCCCTTTTGTCGCACTATCTCAGTGCGGGGGGAAACAGGAGGGGGTTGCTGATGCTCGGGGAAAGGAGGATTTAACCCTGTCTCGGGTCCCGCGGCGAGCGTCTCCTCCTCCACCTCGGTCGCGTTGCTGGCCTCTCTGGTGTGCAGCTCCCGGCACCGACGCGAGCACCCCCTCGTCTGCCTTCGCCGCCGCCGCCTCTCCACAGCTCCGTCCTCTTCGCTCCGACTCCGCGAACTCCCAACTGCACTCCTTCCAACGCACACCTACTGCTTCTTCTTCCCAACTCCACCGACTGCGAAGTCTTAACTCGACTGACGAACGCGGTCGCTTATATAAGCCCCGTGGCTTCGCCTTTGACCCCCTGCCTTCGACCTTTCACCTCGCTCCCCATTGGCCCGAGAAAAAGTGGGCGTGAATGCTTTTTGATCCATGAATTTGCATATAGCGACCGCCCTCCAACGCCCTGGAGGCGGGGCTAAATCGCCCCTCGCTCACCGATTGGACGGAACAAAAGTGGGCGTGTGTCGTTTTTGATCCGTTTTTGGAGCTGAAAATCCGTGGTTTTGTACACGCTGTTCGGCGCGCGCCCTGCACGAGTCCAACACCGGTACCCACAAGCGGCGCAAGAACGGTGGCGATGCGACGGTTGCGAGGTGTGACGGTAAAGGTCGTGGCTGTTGTGGTGAAGCGGCGTTGTGGTGGGTGGTTGATGTTGTGATGACTGTTGAGACGTGGTTGGTGGTGGTAGAGATGGTGGCTGGTCCAAAATAAAGATAGTAAAAGAAAAACGGCTATCCTGAAGAGTCGCAGCACGCATGAATGACATTTATTCCCTCTAGACAACGGGTTTGGGCCTAACTACACATATACTTACCGAGATACCTCACCTAAGGGACCTGAATGGTGGTTTGCGAATTTGGTCAACCACAACACTACCCCTTCCCCTTTTTACAGACTCGTCCCGAGTCGTCAAATTTTCGTGTGCCATCATGTGTAGTTTTCCCCTAGTACATTTTACCTACGGATCCCTGAGTGCGACATTCATGGTATTCGTGTCCCCAAAATAAATAACCTGAGGGCTGCGTAACTACCTAAACAAACTCACTCACACGGACGACTTAAATAAAATTGCCGGCGCTAGGACAGACATGCCGGGGGCGCACTCATATTTACAGTACATCTTAACCTTAACTTACAAATTTTACACTAAACCATGGCCCAGGATCAATGAACTCTGCAAAAGAAAAGCAGTTAGCAGGGAGCCAGGCTGCTCGCATGCAGTCTCTGGCTCAAAACAATGCAGGTGACAGGGAACGTGGCTGGCTGCTCACACGCAGTCCAAGGCCTTCCTTTTTGAACTGAACGCAGTGAACCACAACGGTGCATGGGCTGCACAAATGCAGTCTCCGTGCCAGCTCAAGTGGCACACGCAATTAACACAACGAATGGATGGATGGACACAAACACGGTGCACGGGCCGCCACTGCAGGCCCGTGTTGTAGCTGCCAACAGGGCAGTTCTTGCAGCTTGCAAACTGTTGCCTTGATCCTGGCGCACATGGCAATGAACGGGGGGGGGGGGCAAAGCAAAATTGAACGGGGCTGGTGAACATGGGCAGTGGGCATGGCATGGCAAAGGTGAGCAGGCAAACACAGCCCGCAGAAGAAGGCCGCTGCAGGCAAACACAGCCGGCAGATGAACTGGCCGGCACAGGCCTTGCAGAAAAACAGCCAGCCGGCAGATGAACTGGCCGGCACAGGCCTTGAAGTACCACAGCTGCAGATGAACTGGCCGGCACAGGCCTTGCAGCACAGCAGCTGCAGACGATCCAGCCGGCACAGGCCTTGCAGCACAGCAGCTGCAGATGAAGTTGGCCAGCCTTTGCCGTTCAGTGGAGGTTGGTGGAGGGAGTGCGGTGGTGCTGGCCACTTGGAAGGCGGGCTCGGACCTACCGACCTGTCTCCCTCCCAACCTATCGCCTTTGCCTGTCACTGTACATACCCACTCCCTTAATTTGTGAAAAACCAATTTAGCCCCCACTTATTTTATTTTTTTTTTGTTTTTATTTTTACTTCCCCACTATAAATCGTCCCCTAACCCCCTTTATCGTCTTTTGTTCGGCTAACCTATCCTGTCACCTAGCCTACTCCCAACCCCTACGTTCCCTTCCCGGAGGGGAACAAGGGAGAGCTAACGTCCTGTGCCGAGGCCCAACGAAGCCTCAGAATGGCCTCCCCAGAGTTCGGCGATCTATAACCAAAGTGGGTCCAGCGGCCCACAACGAGAGCGAGGGGATGGATGGTGCGGAGGGGTACACTTCCTAATCTACCCTAACCATTAACTGTTAAACTACCCCGGGGCTTTCAACAAGCGCCTCTCGCTTAAACTATTGGTTCCAACAACCCAGATTCCCGTCGCCTGTGTTGGTGTCCTCACAATTTCGGGCCTCGCCCCCCAAATTTTCTCTCCGTGCCCTCACACGGTCTCATGGCTGGGACACGTGGCTCCCTTTCGCAGGCACGACCCTCTGCCGAATCTCCCGCTATGGCACCCCCGGGCACTACACTGCCTCCGAGCCTACCAGCTCCCTAACACCGGGGAGTGCCCCCCCATGGCACCTCCCCTGAAACGCACACGTGGCAGGCTGGCTTCCCAGGCCCCTTTCCGAGGGTCACCCGTGCCCACAACACTGCCCACGCGGCTAATGGCGCCCCGGGCCCCCGCACCAAGCAGGCGCACCCGTGCCCACTACGCTATCCCGGCCCCCCATGGGCCCTTGGCCTACCACGGCCGACGAGCCTGGTGCCCGGGGTACCCACTCAGCGATACTCACTTTTCGCAGCCACGCTCCCAGCCTGTCAACAGGGCTCCTGCACCCCTCCAAACGGGTTTCGAGCCTACACTCCCACCAACAACAAAACAACCTCCATTTTTCAATTTGGCTAACCCAGCTAACTCACTTTACTCTGACCCCGGGGTCCCTTGGGCGGGAGTCACTCCTCCCCCCAATCACTCATCGCACCATGCATTCCCCATTCGCTCCACTCACACAGACCCGCTGGCCTCACTCACTCAACAAGCACATGCTTCCACTTCACTCACCAACTCTTCAACACACTCACCGCTGAACTCTGCCATCCTTCTAACTACCTCCCCTAACTAACTCGTGCTCCCACGTCGTCCCTTAAACTACAGCACGTTCCTTTTAACCTACGTAGCTAAACTACGTCCCCTCTACACATCCACAAGTCTGTCACTGTCTCAAATCATCAAAAATCATTTCCCAACCTAAAGCTCACTAAATCCCTCTAACTAATCCATTCCACGGACTCCATGAGGACTTACCCCTGCCCCATGAAGTCGGTCTAACTAAGCTAACCCTTCCCCCTAACTAGTTTCCATCCTGTGCCCCGGTAAGGGGGTCTTCCACCCCTTGCCCAGGAATCCTGTGCACCCGAAAGTGAGGCTTGCTTTTTTTTTTTTCTTTTTTTTTTTTTCTTTTTTTTTTTTCATGCGCAGCACCAGCGCGGCAACTCGCGCACTTTACACCTGCCCGTGACGTCATGCAGCTGCACGTGTTCCTCGTCCCTTCTTGGACGGTACTATCCGGCAGGGATACCCCTCCTGCCGGATTCCAACCCCACGTGCAGCCATGACGTCACCGTGCGCATAAAAAAAAACACAAGCCCCACGTCTCGAGGGGTTCCCCACGCGAACACATGTGCTTTGCCCGTTGGAGCCGAACACACACGATCGCGTGGAGAACCCGTCCGGTCCAAATCCGTTTACCTGCCTAAACTTTGTCCGTCCACGGGATCGGCAAATCCACCGCATGCGTTTCCGGACCGGGACTTCACTCTCGCAAGCGAGCACGTGGTGGCCTCGTGCGTTGCACAGCACGGACCTCGTGCTCACTGCTGGGTGAACCCGGCACGGTCCCCGAAACAACTACAGCCGCTACTCGGCTTTCTTTCCTTACATGTCGCCGTCGTCGCCATTCGACCCACGCACACCTGCGTGTTACGACGCACACACTCCACTCCATCACATTCACACCGGGAGACGCGGCTGCATGCTCCCGCATGCCAACCGACATCTCCCTCACATACCGCTCTCTCACACACACGGTCTCCCTTGCATAACCCATACCACTCACACGTGGTGCTCCATTCACTAGCGCGGGGGCACTCACCCGCGGTGCCTCACTCACACACGCGGGGGCACTCACCCGCGGTGCTTCACTCACACTGGCCGTTTCATCCACACACACGGCATCACTCACACACGGTGCCTCACCCACACACGCGGGGGCACTCACCAGCGGTGCCTCATCCACACACCGTCCCTCACTCACACACGCGGGGGCACTCAACCGCAGTGCCTCATCCACACTGGCCGTTTCATCCACACACACGGCCTCTTCCACACACGGTGCCTCATCCACACACGGCGTGCTGGGAAGCACGTACTCCGGCACCATCGCCACCACACCACTCACACACGGGGTTGCTTCCACACACGGGGACGCACTCACACCTTGCACCACACACACAGGGACAACCACACTGGGGATTAGTGTCCCCACAAGGGTCTCCGGGGCCTCTATACCCCCCAAGCTCTCCAAGCACCCGTTCGCAGCACTCCTCCCCTCGACCTCACAAAGCACGACCGAACTCACCTGGTCGTGACTCGCCTCAAGGGGGCATACTCCCCCCCCCCCTCGTTCCTGGAGGAGGCTATGGCTATCCAGGTGCTCGCACTGGGTCTCTACCCAGTCCGCCAGCTCACCCCCATTATCCTCCACTACCTCCGTGTGTGTGTGCGCGTCACTTACCCCGTCTTCATCGTGCAGTCTCTCCTCTATTTTTTCTGTCTCCCGTGTCTCTATACATTTATAAGTTTCTGTTGTCGTCACCTCGTGTCTCGTCTCACACGTTTTGGTCTCCCCATTTAATTTTTCCCTTTTGGTCATCGTCGATTCTTCTGTCACGACCCTCGCCCAACACGCCCCCCGAATTATTTTTTTACCCGCCTCCACCGCGGGCCTTTCAGCCGTTGCACCCCCTTCCAGCTCGTTCGCTCCCACACGTGGAGTCGCCATTCCTATCTCCCTGGTCACGGCCTTCATGCCCGCCTGCAGGCGTGTTCTGCGTCTCACCCCGTAGCTCTTTCATTTCTTCCTTCATGTTTGCTTCCATTCCGTTTATTTGCTTGTTCATTTCGTTTTTCATTTCATTTGTATTTGTATCCATCTTTTCGTTCATTCCTTTCATTCCGTTTTTCATTTCATTTGTGTATGTATCCATCTTCGCTGTCATTTCCGCCAGCATGGTGCATAGCTGGGCTATGTCGGATGCACTCAGCTGAGCCGTTTCGGCAAGGGTTGGGGAAGGGTTTTGGTGGAGAGGGGGGGGGAGGTGTCATACACCGCGGCCGCTGCCGCACCCATTTCGGGCTCTGGGTTCAGTTGGGCGAGTTCGTTTTCCTGTACAACCAACATTTCCTGCACGGGGATTTCATCCTGAGCCATGGATTCTACACATTCTACATCCATTTCTAATACCCCCGGCTCCCGCTCGCCTTGAGACGCCTTCTTGCTTCTCGTGAAGGGTTAATTTCGCTCGCTCGTAATTTGGAGGGAATCGGGGGTCGCTTCTCTCACCCCTGGACCGATTCCCGTGAATTTAGCTGGAGACAGGAGAGCCCGTTTTCCTGTTCTCCGATACCAGTGCCGCGAGGAGGGCGATGGATTTGTATCCCACTCCTGACACCAGTGTTACGGATTCGCGTCCGCCGGCGTGCTGACGGCCACGTAACTCGAATCGCGGCACGTCGCCCACCGGACGGACAATCCAGTCGTGACCCTCTCGGACTAACGCCGGGAACCAGTCACGGGTGGACCTTTCGGTCTCACCGCGATCGAGCCAATCAGCCCTCGCGTGGGATAGGGTTGCTCGCCAAATTCGACCTACCTAAGTACCCACGCGGAGGGTAGACCGGGCGATCGCACCTCGCCGCAGGTCGACTTCGGACACGGACCACTTAAGCGACCCGTTCCGTACTATCAGAATAACCGAGCGGTGTTATCGTCGACCTCGACGGTTCGATTAATTATCGGGCGTATTCAGCCCACTACCAACCCTTGACGTGAAGCAAGATGGGGATTCAATGAAGGAAATGACGAAGCGAAGCGGGAAAACAGTTCAACATAAAGCACATTTATTCGCGATGAACGGAAAACACACATATACAATTCCACCAAAAGCACATAGAAAAGAAGAAGACAAAAAGCAAATGCGACAATGCAGATCTAATACCGATTACGCGAGCACACGGCAACACTTATACAATTTTACTTCACAGACGGCGCCGACAACACACATTCCCAAAGCAAAAGAAAAGAGAACCACCCTCCAGGATGAGGTGGTAGGCGGGCCTGGGGCCGAGACCGTGTCGGGCCTACCCGTCTGGTGATGAGACGCGGAGCGGCGGTGGTGCCTCAACTCCGCGGGCCTCGCGGACAGTGTCTGGTAGGGGGTGGGAAGGGGGCCCCCTTTTGTTGCACTATCTCAGCGCGGGGGGGAAACAGGAGGGGGTTGCTGATGCTCGGGGAAAGGAGGATTTAACCCTGTCTCGGGTCCCGCGGCGAGCGTCTCCTCCTCCACCTCGGTCGCGTTGCTGGCCTCTCTGGTGTGCAGCTCCCGGCACCGACGCGAGCACCCCCTCGTCTGCCTTCGCCGCCGCCGCCTCTCCACAGCTCCGTCCTCTTCGCTCCGACTCCGCGAACTCCCAACTGCACTCCTTCCAACGCACACCTACTGCTTCTTCTTCCCAACTCCACCGACTGCGAAGTCTTAACTCGACTGACGAACGCGGTCGCTTATATAAGCCCCGCGGCTTCGCCTTTGACCCCCTGCCTTCGACCTTTCACCTCACTCCCCATTGGCCCGAGAAAAAGTGGGCGTGAATGCTTTTTGATCCATGAATTTGCATATAGCGACCGCCCTCCAACGCCCTGGAGGCGGGGCCAAATCGCCCCTCGCTCACCGATTGGACGGAACAAAAGTGGGCGTGAGTCGTTTTTGATCCGTTTTTCTGCGGAAAGTCCGTGATGTTTTGTACACGCTGTTCGGTGCGCGCCCTGCACGAGTCCAGTACCGGTACCCACAAGCGGCGCAAGAACGGTGGCGATGCGACGGTTGCGAGGTGTGACGGTAAAGGTCGTGGCTGTTGTGGTGAAGCGGCGTTGTGGTGGGTGGTTGATGTTGTGATGACTGTTGAGACGTGGTTGGTGGTGGTAGAGATGGTGGCTGGTCCAAAATAAAGATAGTAAAAGAAAAACGGCTATCCTGAAGAGTCGCAGCACGCATGAATGACATTTATTCCCTCTAGACAACGGGTTTGGGCCTAACTACACATATACTTACCGAGATACCTCACCTAAGGGACCTGAATGGTGGTTTGCGAATTTGGTCAACCACAACAATATATTAATTATCTACTAATGGAACGTGAGTACATATATTAATTATATACTAATGGATGTGAGTACATATATTAATTATATACTAATGGAACGTGAGTACATATATTAATTATATACTAATGGAACGTGAGTACATATATTAATTATATTCTAATGGAACGTGAGTACATATATTAATTATATACTAATGGAACGTGAGTACATATATTAATTATATACTAATGGAACGTGAGTACATATATTAATTATATACTAATGGAACGTGAGTACATATATGAATTATATTCTAATGGAACATGAGTACATATATGAATTATATACGAATGGAACGTGAGTACATATATGAATTATATACTAATGGACGTGCGTACATATATTAATTATATACTAATGGAACGTGAGTACATATATTAATTATATACGAATGGAACGTGAGTACATATATTAATTATATACTAATGGACGTGCGTACATATATTAATTATATACGAATGGAACGCGAGTACATATATTAATTATCTACTAATGGAACGTGAGTACATATATTAATTATATACTTATAGAACGTGAGTACATATATTAATTATATACTAATGGAACGTGAGTACATATATTAATTATATACTAATATAACGTGAGTACATATATTAATTATATACTAATGGAACGTGAGTACATATATTAATTTTATACTAATGGAACGTGAGTACATATATTAATTATATACTAATATAACGTGAGTACATATATTAATTATATACTAATGGAACGTGAGTACATATATTAATTATATACTAATGGAACGTGAGTACATATATTAATTATATACTAATGGAACGTGAGTACATATATTAATTATATACTAATGGAACGTGAGTACATATATTAATTATATACTAATGGAACGTGAGTACATATATTAATTATATACTAATGGAACGTGAGTACATATATTAATTATATACTAATATAACATGAGTACATATATTAATTATATACCAATATAACGTGAGTACATTTATGAATTATATACTAATGGAACGTGAGTACATATATTAATTATATACTAATGGAACGTGAGTACATATATTAATTATATACTAATGGAACGTGAGTACATATATTAATTATATACTAATATAACGTGAGCACATTTATGAATTATATACTAATGGAACGTGAGTACATATATTAATTATATACTAATGGAATGTGAGTACATATATTAATTACATACTTATGGAACGTGAGTACATATATTAATTACATACTAATGGACGTGAGTACATATATTAATTACATTTAATTCTAATGGACGTGAGTACATATATTAATTAGGTACTAATTGAACGTGAGTACATATATTAAAATGGATTCACGAATGGAGGAGTAGTTAAGGTGTGTATTTGTGAAGGTAAAGTGTCATATAGCCCATCGTGCCTGTTCCATATCCACATCGGTACACCCCCACATGTCACACGAAGTATTACTTATTTAAGAGAAAACCGCAAGGAGGAAATTTGTCCGGGATACCTGCACGAAAAGGACAACTCTTCTTGAAAGATACTGTGGAGTGTTTCATCTGAAGGGCCCCCTGATGGTAACTCACTTGAACAGCAGATATCAATTGTTTGAGAACGAAAGGAAATGGATGAAATGATCGATTAAAATGCAAGTCCATCACCTGATGTTCCTGCAGGAAGTGAAGCAGACTCTGGAGTGACTCCGTGACAACCTGCCTCAGTTGCTGAGACATCAAGGCAGCAACACAAGAGAAGAAGGCCTGACCAGTGCACCCAAGACGTGCCTGGTGGCTTTGCGGTACAAGTCCCAGCCAGGTATCCTGATGTTGCTTGAAAAGAGAAGAGCATCGGAAGATCCACCTGGTGCAAATGAAGAAGATCGGGGGTGTGTCTACTTAATTGCTTATTTATTTATTTATTTATTTTGTCTCATTCACATCCAGTTTCAAGGTGTGTGGCAGGGTGGGGTGATATATCGATATACGGGTTATATCGGTATTATTTTTCACATCCATATACCGATATTGGAAATTTGAATATACCGATATACCGAAAAATTCTGTATGAAAATAAAAAAATGATACTTGTCTGGTGGTGTGGAAATAAATGGGGGCTACTCACCTGGTGATTTTAACAAGCTCAGAATAATCAAAATTAAATCAGAATAATCATGTCTTCCTGATTCATTTTAGTTGGTTTATTTTTTTACACGTAACTCCTGAACATGTTTTGGACTTTACATTGTTTAACCTTAACATATGCTGTAATGAGTAAAATATAAACTCAAATTTGAGGGTCGACTATAAATTGGGCACGCTCTCCTCTCCAAAACAGACTTCAGGTAGATCTACTGCAATTACCTCAAGTCACTGGGATGCTTGTGACCACCGACCGAGCACTACGGTTTTGATAGGTCACTGTCTTTACCTTGGCCAACAGCTTCTGTGTCTGTGTGTGTACTCGTGCATGCAGCCACAGTGCAGGCACGGTTCTCATTGGCACAATGGTTTGCTCGGAGTTACATTATGTCAGTCAACCAATGAGAAACATCCTACGTTTTGTGGATCAATCATGCCTGTGCAAACTAAAAGGTGTGCGTGCGTGTGTGTGTGCGTCCGTCCGCCCGCCCGTCGCTTTATTTATTTATGGGCCCATCACTTTATAAAGGGTTCCTGCTGTCGTAGAGTAATGAAAATGGTACCATTGGAAAACTAATGATCAATTTACTTGGAACAACATTTTTGAAGTTGTAAAACGTCGTATCCTTTTCAACACAAAAACGCCTTTCAGCGGGACTTTAAAAATAAAAAAATAATAAATCAGCGGTTCTCGCGGTGCCATTATATTATCTACAGCAGCAGGAACCCTTTATAGAAGTAAAGTAAATGAACACAGGAGGAGCACACAAACTACAATAACCACAGCCACGAGGACTGTACCAACGAGAGAGTTCGTGGAACACGCTACCCCACGCAGTATTCAAGTCTACAGAGGACTTGGGTCCGAAGGCTCGTGGAAGCATTATGACAGGCGAGTTGTGCTCCACAGTGTTCAAGTGTATGATTAAACTTAAATAAAATAAAGATTGTAGAAGTTGTATAAATAAATAAATTACTGGTTTTACCGCCATTTTCCCCAGTGTCGATTACACCACCCCACCGAACCATTACATTCGTTATTCGTGCCTGTTGTTTGTGTCCTTTATAACTTCCTTAACAACAGTAAGTTTCCTGTTTGGAATTATTTAAATTTTGGTTGACTGCATCCTCATTGAGACTAACAGACAGAGACATGCAATATGTAGGTGACGTCTGACTTGCTTCTTTTGATAAATCTTGTAATTGAAGCGACGGGTAGGCCCTGCTAGTCCTCACAAATGGGACAGAATTTGTCATTTGCTGTCGGTGTTCTTTGGAGAGGAGCGCCAATCAGAGATTATGGATATGATTTTTCAAGCAGCATCGAGGTAAACCTCCCAGAAGTGAACAGAAACCTCGCCACAACATAAAAATCCATTAAAAACTTTGATGAGACATGATCACACACTGACATTCTTTCAGGAGGTACTATATACTACATGTGGTGTGTGTACGTTTGGGTGTTTGATTATACATACACGCGTGCTCATGTGGATGAGTTTCGTAACTTACTCGGTTTGGAGGACATCCCGAGTCTCTCGGCACTGCAGTTTGACGAGCTGTGCAAAAGCTTCCAGGGTCAGAGGTTGGTTTGCTGAATCAAGGTCCAGTAAGTGCACAAGACGTAGCTCGCTGAACCTGAGTGAACAAGCACTCATCGGCTCGCATTGCTCAATCACAATATACTCACGGGTTTACAATACTCCCGACAGAGTGAATGTGCAGGCTTATCGCCCGCTCCTGCTTACAAACATCCACTGCACACCTCACGAGCACGTGTTCAAGTCCTGGAACTGACAAATCCTCCGCAGCAACAATCTCCTCCACCCTTTGTCTAAAATCCCCCAAAATGATATCAAACCAAATATCGCGCTCACAAAACTAAACAAACGGGAACCTTAATTATTTAATCTTCAGGCGTCAGTCATTCCACCTGAGATAGACCACAGATAAGAGGCGGAGGAGACAGAAATACCCTGGCTGTACCTGGCGGGACATTGCAGCAACTGGTGGAAAGAGTAAAAGAAGCTGGTCATGTCCTTCCTGCAGATCACGAGCTTCATGTGCAGCAGATAGGCACGGTTGGCTGGGTGGGGGAGTAGTGCAGGGAGGTAGGTTTGCGGACTTGACATGGCTTCTCCAAAGGGTCGGTCCCAGAATCTGCTGGCGCTCCCACGCTGCGTGCGTTTTTATGATGTCGGCCCCCACCTCGAGACGTGACATACTTCGCATCTGCCCCTGAGGGTTCGTTTGATGGGGGAGAAGACCAACCCCCTCCTACTTGTCACCTGGACAACCCTCCCCTTTTCCTTGGACAGGACTGGCATGCTGTTTCCAGCCTAAACTGGCATTTCAAGGCCTATTAAGAGACTAAAGAGAACATAATAGAGCATTACACACAATATTGTATCCCCAAATTCCAGAGTGCCAATGGAGAGGCAGAAAGAGCAATCCAGACAGTTAAAAAAACTCTACAAGAAATCAACAGAGAAGCACTTCGCCCTGATCGACTATCGCACCACTCCACTTGAAGGAATAAACTTGTCCCCAGCTCAGCTCCTCATGGGGAGACTCCCCAGAAATACACTGCCCTGCAACCATGCCCTTCTCAAGCCTGTCCAGTATGACCACCACATGGTAAAATCACGCTCAGCTGCACAGAAAGAGAAACAAAAGCACCAACTGACTGTGTGGACCCAACTTTGAGGTTGTGGGTCCTTTGATGTTGAGTAATCTACTGATGTGGACCTGCGATCGGGGTTGTGGACCCGCCGTTTGGAGGGGTTCTGGGCTGAAAGGATCGAAACCTCGATGAAAAACGACGCCCGGCTGATGATCCGGGCAGTTAGGAAATCAGTAAATTGTTTATAAGTGAAGGTTATAACTTCAAATAAAATAGATTTTGCAAGTACTTACCAGTACATAATATATCCGTGTGTGTGTGTGTGTGTGTGTGTGTGTGTGTGTGTGTGTGTGTGTGTGTGTGTGTGTGTGTGTGTGTGTCGTTGTGTCTGGCTTCCTTATTGGAACTATGGTGCAGTAAGGTCTCTATTTTGATGATATGCACATGTGCAGACACATGCACTGTTGTGGCCAAACGTATTGGCACCCTTGCACTTTTTTCAAACAATGTCCCATCTCTTCCAGAAAATTGTTAAAAGTAAAGAATCTTTTGGTGTCCACATGTACATTTCTTTGGTTTGCAGTGGAACAAACCAAAGAAAGCTGAAAAAATGACTAAATCTCAGCTTATTCCACTCACACACACACACACACACATAGAGATGGATACTTTGATACCGAGGAGGGCTCCGTTCCACCTTCTGAAACACGAATATGACCAACCAACAACAACAAGGAGATTACAAAAATCAGACATCCTTCATCATTCAATAACTCATCGTCAGTACATGCTTGGATTTTCCCCTGATTACTCGTCTGCAACCATTCAAGGTGTGGAGTATGATGGTGGTTCGTGTAATTGGTACGTAGTTTTTCTGCCCCTTTAGATATTTGTTAGTCTTTGTCCCTAGGATTCAAAAGCAGGACTCACTGTGCGAGCCAGAGCTCCTGAAGATGGAGCATCATGGGATGAAGATTAAAGAGGTTCACCTCTGCCCACTGACGACCTTGCTGCGTTGAGGTTCTCCAAGGCACAGGTGCACGGATAACATACGTCATAAATGGACGAGGAACACAGACAATATCCAAGCGCCGTCGTTCGCCTGGATCCAGAAGGATGTAATCCACTGGAGAACAGGTTGGAAATGGGTCACATGATGAGTCACAGGACAATGAACGACATCTCGTGAAACCTCATCGGTTTCACACCTTGAAAGACAGGGAAGTGAAACAATATATTCTGACCTTTCATTACAAAAACCTATTACGTGATGACTGTCTCAAACTCGTATGTAAAGAGCTTTTCAATAGAGTATTCACAAGAAGTTTCATCAATCACTTATTATCAAAGCTGAAAGATTATTTTGGAGTTATTGTAAACTCCCACCAACTTTATCAATGACGTAGAGTTGTGGGAATCGACAGTGGGCAATAGACGTCACTTCCAACAATAGACGTGTTTGCAACGAGAGGAATATCCAAGCTGGTCCAAGTGTCTATTAACCATTTCATCAGTGGCATTTCCCCCATGCCAGACTCAGCATCAAATATAATTAATGTATTTTAGTCTCGATCTGCAAGTGTGTCTGGCAAGATGGCTTTGCCATCACCATTGTTTGTCAATACTATACTATAAAATGAGACGTGTCCATCAACTCCAGCTCACCTGACTCCACACACAATTTCTACACAACGGCCGCCACGTTGGTGGAGGAAGTCAAAGACATCTTCACCATACCCTCCCTATAAGTTTTCCTTCAGTGTAAAACATGCTGCTTCCACTCACCGGACATTGGATGCAGGCCCTCAATGTCAGACATGAGTTCAGGACGGTCTCTCTGGACATGTCCCTCACTTTTGATACAGTCTGGCATTTTGCCTTGTTCTCCAAACTCTTCCATAGCTTGATAAAGTACTGCTCTCCCCTGGCTCACATCTTGCTCAGCTTGAAAGCATGGAAACCAAGGTCTTCAAGATTAATGGAATCTCCGGTGCTGAAGCTGTCTATGGGTTTAGCACTTCGCCATCGGAGACAGGTTGGTGGTCCCTGTCTTTCATCGCCTCCTTTCTAGTCTGGCACCCTCTGCTCTCTTTCGCTATGCTTTGTCCCGTCCAGGTTTATGCAGGGCACGTACAATCCACCATCAACCCTCCTCTGGTGGAACTACCTAAATGCAGGATCACTGCTTACCTCCACTCATTCGTTCCTCTTTTTTCCAAGCTGTGTAACAAACTTCCACAGCCACTTTATTTTATTTTTTTGGGGATACACAGTCGAGGCATCTCATTCTTCCCTTTAGGTCTTCAAGACAGCTGTTCACAACCATCTCAGATTGTCCCAAAATCCAAAACCATGATCTTTTCTACCCTCATCAAGAGGTGAGGAGGGGTGGTTTGTACTTTTGGTGGGGGGAGGGTGAGGAGTTGTAGTGAAGGGGGATGGGCAGGGGGTTTCAAGCCTTGAAGTGGGGAGGGGATTGGTGCCTTTGGGTTGGAAGGGAGAGGTGAAGTCTTGGGGGTTGGGGGGAGGAGAGCAAAGATGGGACAGAGTTGGGAGCGGGAGGGCGAGGATTTGGGGGGAGAGGACTTTGGGTGGGGAGGGGGGGTTGAGGAGTTGTCAGAATTGCATGCCACAGCTCTGTGGATGTGTGTTTGTGTATCACTGTTGGGGAGGGGGGGTGACGCACTCACCCCACAGGTAAATTGCCCGTCTCCCATAATGGTGGATGGACTTCATATTTTGGAGTGGCGTGATGTCATTGCATACGGCCGAACGTTGGGATGAGGAGTTGCAGGTGAAAAAGGGGACAGAGACTCGGATGCAGGATCTTTCGAACAGGAACAGATGCTACATTTTTATTCTTCATCGCCTGATGATGGTTCAGTCTGGCACTCAAATGCTCCTCAGTATCTCTAAACAGGAAAGTTGAGGCACAGGACCTCCTCCTCTCTCACAGCAGATGGTATGGTGACGTTGTCCTCTTGCCACCTGCAACCCACTCTGCCCTTTACCGATTTCCAGCGTCACCAGGTCAGTCAGATGTATTCATCCAGAAACACAACCCTCGTTACCCTCAAGTCGAACCTGTTGCTCACCTCCAATACTTTGATCTCCTTTTTCGATAACCTGCAGACTTGCATCCCAACATCTGTCTCTTCAGACTCTTCCCTCAACTCCCCAAAGAATGCAGACCGTCACCATCTCATGCTGTAGCATGCACCAACCAATGAAATATTCTCTGCTCATGAAGGGAACATCTACATACTACGTACACAAAGGTGGGAAGGGGACAGAGTAAACTGAGTAAAGGATGAGAAAAAGAGAGGATAAGGAAGAAAATGGTGGATGAGAGGGTTGGAAAAGTTCATGAACATATGAAGAAGTTTGTGAGAAGATTGGATTAAGAGGAAGGGAATGAAGGGAGTAGTAAATGCATGGAATAGTCTCACTGGAAAGGTCATGGCAGCAGCACGTTCCTTGCGCATCCTTGTGTGAGGAGAATTTAATGAGCACACAGGAGGAGGTGGAGGAGTGGGAGGATGAGTTGGAGGAGAGAAAATATTTGGTGGTTTTTTTTTTCCAAATGACCCTTAAACTTCTCCTTCTGTCTTCAGTTTTGCACCAACTCGTACGGACGTTGGTTGTTCGTACATCCGCAAGTTCCACTGCAAGTGGCTGTCAGTTTCTGGACCTCTCACCCTGTTCACCAGTTCTTCAATGAGTCATAAGGTCTACATAATATAAACAGTCGATAATTATTGGACCGGTACAAAAGCTACTGGGAAAACACAACATGATGTGAAAGGTTATGCGATAGGATTGTCGGGATTAAACGACATTGGTGTATTTGAGGACACGCAGAGTATGAACAACAGCAATCAATTGGTCAAGAGACGTGTCAAAAACAGACAAATGAAAGAAAGAACTGACAATGTAATGCCTGTGGTGGTGCGGTGCACACCAATGGTCTTGCGCAAGGCCAATGCATAGTCCTGCTGGATCTCCTGGTGCAATGAGTTCAGCAAAGGTTCGGCGAAAGGTCCACGCTGGAAACGGCCTGAGATCAACCCAACAATGCGTGGCCACTGGGCCTCTTCCTGAGGCTCCAACATGTCCGTGGAGATACCTTGGTGCACGTAGTAGCAGTAGCGCTGAGGAAAGAAAAAGTCAGTTAGTTTAATAAGGTGGGTGTCCAACCAAGCTGTTGGAGTTCGAGTTCGGGTTCAGGTTATCTTTGGGGTTCATGACATTTCCTGTGTTTCTTCCGCATCCTTGGAGCCCAGAGGCGGTGGGACGAGTTTGGGGGTTCACAAGGAAATCAGACACAGGTGGAGGTCGTTCAGCCCATCATGCCTGCGCGAACACCATACTAATTTATCAACACAAGATCCAAGGAAGAAATACAAAAAAAAGTTTTGTTTTTAATTTATGAAATTAATATTTTTGTTTTTTGTTTGTTTTGGGTTTTTTTTTTTTGCAGCAACCAAAATCCTGAGAGTTTCTGATGAGAAAAAAAAAATCTGCATCAAAAAAGGTAAACCAAAACCCAACCGCCTTGTTCTTGTCACCTGCCCAACTCGTCCACCTAGTTTTGTCAAAACTCGTCCACAACTTTTTGACGTCTCATGCCGCATCTCGTTTTTGGCCCCCCCATCTCTCAATGGTGAAGAATCACTTTAAAAATACATTTTAAAAAATTCTCGAATCCGGATCCGGATACCAAATAGTAAGTCGAGGGTGTCAATAATTTTTTGTCAATGCAATTTATTTTTATTTTCTGATTTTAAAAGGATTTATTAAGTTCTGAATCAAAAAAACAAAAGGTTTTGTGATATTAAAAGTGAAATGAAGAATTGTGGAGACAAAACACTTTTGTCAATTTAAACTTATTTTTGGAGAAAATTGTGAGATGTTTGAAAAAAAGTGCACAAGGGTGACAATATGTTTGGCCATGACTGTCGGAAAGGCACCTTACTGTTCCCTCTGAAGTACGGTGTCCTGCATATCAACCAGAACGGTAGTTTACACGTGAGGTGTTACTTTGTTGGGAAATCAGACTCAATGTAGACAAGTCAGATGTGAGTGCAATGTCACCGAGCTCTCCTACGATCCCAAGGTAATTGGATGCCGGGTCATTCGAACGTACAGGTTACCTGCAAGTCTTTCTCAGTCGAAATATTCTGTGTACATTCAGGGCTAATCTGCTGATCAATGATGATGCAAAGCTGCTCTTCCGGGGTTAGAGTCGCATCTTGAAGCAGTGAGCTTTTACTTCCGCCGGACTCCGACTCCGCGGAGGACCTGCAAAGACATACTGCAGGTGATGATTCGCCATGGTGGTGAAACTCCAGGTTGTTGAGAAAAACGAAGGTGGCTTACAAAGTTTGAACACCACCTCGAACTCACCGGCACGCTGGAGTGATCTTGCTCTGCATCACTTGTCTCCATGGTAACGTCTGAGCACATCGTGCGGACATCGGGGATGGAGATCCTGATGGAGCTAAGGATATTGAAACCTAAGATATAATTAACTCGAACTGCACTCGTAGAGCATATTTATAGTCTCACCTCGAGCTTTCATTCTGAACAAAAAGCACCCCCGTTAACAACTGAACGCGTGACCATAACGGTCCACTGCTGTCCATCAATTTTTTCAGCGAGCGGTTTCGGAGAAAATGATGTCCAAATACAAACCTGAAAAAGTATCCCAACTCACCTTGCAAGGAATTCACAAAAACAGGTGTGAATTGAAGATTCTGCACAGGAAAATGAAACAGCAACAAATACAGCCCCAACAATTGCAAAAAAAACACAAAATAAATATATAAAACGAAATATTATGAACAAATGTACACCGACAACTGGGAGAACAACAAAAGAGCAGGAAAACACCAAAAAAATAATTTGACAGAGTGGGGAAAAACAAAGAAGGCTCATTGGAACGGTGAAGATGAGGTCGGCACAACTGGGACGGAGAACGAATCATAATAAATGGACAAGATGAAGGACACGACACCAATGGATTTTACAAAGATGGCGGGACTGAGCCAGAAGGACAAGCGTAGGTTCTGCGACACAGAAACAGAAAGCACGTCGTCACCTGCTTTCGGGGTGCAAAACACTATTATCAGAACAACTTTACACACAACGGCACAACAAAATATGCACAGTGATTTCATCACCAAATCTGCAAAATATTTCAACATCCTGGTTCCAGAAGCAAGGGCAATCATTGAAAATAAGGACGTCGTGCTCACGTACGACCTGACGATCCCATCGAGCGTGAACATGGAAAATAGAGGCTTACGGCCGGGTGACGTTCTCGGGAACAAAAAGGAAAGGACAGCATTGCTGGACAGTAAGGACAGCAAAAAGGAAAGGACAGCAAAAAGGAAAGGACAGACGACGACCCTGAAAAGAGCCCTCGGAACAAAACTCTGAAAACAACAAAGTTGAACAGCTTGGTCCATGAACCGTGATCCCTTACCGAACCGGAGGTGGATACTTTTGAGTCCTGGGAGGACTTCGTTGCACCTCCTCAAACCCGCAAATAGAGTCAACAAACCAACGACACACACACACAAAAACAGACAGGGGCGCTGCAACAGTCTCGCATCTCCTTGGGAGCGAGACAAATGCATCGATTCGAATTGAACTATCATTTATCTCGGTTTTTGGGTTCATGTTATGAAGTACATCGTGCGCGTTCGTGACGGGTCTTCGCGTTTCCTCCGCATCATTGGAGTCCAGAGACGGATCTGGGATCGGGAGTTTGGTTCGGTGGATCCGCAATGCATGCGATCACGCGTCAAGTCGTACAAAATCCGAAGTGAGTTTGCCCCATGGCTTTCGGCTCCGATTCCAAAAATCATTTGACGTGCCTCTTGTCCATATATTACTGCTATTGTACGTGTCGAATGTGGAAGAAATATGTCCGGTCACTTTCGAGGATAAGCGCTGGAAGGACGGACAGACAGAACCCCTCCTCTCTCCACTCACCTCTCTCCGTCCACCTTCATCTCGCACCCCCACTCTCCTCTTCAAGACATTCAGGACAACATACAGTGACCGTCCCAAGAGTTGGACATGATAGCTAACTCCGTGCGACGCGCACGCACAAACACACAATCTGATGGAGCGCTCATGTTTGGTGCAGGAACCTTTAACAGTGGAAGGATACGTGTTGGAGGAGATTTCCGGGAGGAAGTGGAGCCGACCCGAGGCTGCCAGGTGTTCGGGACAGGTGCACGTAAAGCTCGAAGGGTCACGTGTCGTGTTGCCGGGGAGTAGTTGTTGGCGATGGACTCGCTGGGTGTGTGGCACGAAGAGATATCCTTGTACGGCACGGCTCTAGTCCAAGTGTAGCGCAGCATCATCGGGGGATACTCGCTGTCCACGTGATGCATCTGTGACAACAGTACACGGGTTTGTGACGTCAGCTGTCCAAAAAAAGTCGACACAACGGCGCAAGACGCGGGAAATAAAACATAAAATGTAACAAGAAAGAGCAGAGATCGCAGACCCTCACCAGGACTTGTGTGTGCGTTTTGTGCGCAAGATAAAGGGGAAGTAAAGTTACTCCCTTATCCAGTTACACAACGTTCCTGTGGATCACTCAAGGTTTGACCACATTCATTATCTCTTTACACAATGTTCCTTTGGAACAGCAAGCAGGAATACATTTTAATGAACTGCAAGTGAGTGAATTTTGAATTGGGAAGAAACAAAAAGGTACGAATCCCAACATATATACCTCCAAGGGTACCCGAGGGGCGGAGAAGATGAGGAACCTCCAAGGATAACGACTTGGAACGTCGACCGAACATGAGAGTACTTGCTGTTGTGGTGGAGAATTCAAGACCGACAGGAATGAAGATAAACTGCACAAAGAACGAGTTGCTCGCAGAGGGAACAACACGTTCCATCCTTCAAGGATGGTGGAAAGACGGTCGAGAACCAAGCCCAGGAGTCGAACCACAGTGCCAGGGTTCACCAAGCTCATACTCGACAGACACAGTCCTGGGATTGTTGAGATAAAGGACAAAATCAAATGGTCTCCATCAAATAATGCGTCTTATTGGAGACAGCTTGATGAAGATTTGTCCGCAGTCCGAACACAGAAGGGTCCAGTTTGGAAGAAGCTCGATGCTGTGAGTAGTGTTGCACATAATGCTTGGAGCAGTTTGGCACAAGGAAGAAGGGAGACCAGAAACCACAAAAGCAGAAACTCCAACGGGAGACATGTTGAAATTGGATCCTTGAGGTGGCAACAGCATCGGCTCAGGAAGCAAAGGAAGCATGCCACAGAAGAACAAAAACCAGGGTTACGATTGTTGTATGAGGAGTTCAGGAAGGCTGTTAGGAGAGCAGAAGCAGAGGAGAAGAGAAAGAGGGAAAGGAGTCACAAAAGGGAGGCTTTTCTCGAAAAAAAAAAAACCCATTATGTATTGACCAAGACTCTTTTTGAGCACAGTAAGAGTGGAGCACTTGTTGTGCCAAGGGAAGAATTGGAGAAGCGTCTCAGGGAGACCTGGAGCATCCCAAACTGCCAAACACTCCTTCCTGAAATGAATAGTTTTCCCAATCCCACACAGCCTGGAATACCCTTTGACTTGAGTGATATGAAATTGAAAGAAAGTCAAAGATTTTGACCAGAAAGCAAGAGCCAAGAGGGCACCAGGAATAAAATGGAGTATCATACCGTCTCGAGAAGAAGTGCCAAAAGTGTTGAAAATTCTGTGGAAATTGTTGAGCGTTGCACGGAAGAACTCTGTTGTTGCATAAGGAGTGGTGTGTGTTACAAAGGAGTGGTGTGTAGCAGATGGAATATATATATATATATATATATATATATATATATATATATATATATATATATATATATATATATATATATATTGTTGTGGTTACCAAATTCGCAAACCACCATTCAGGTCCCTTAGGTGAGGTATCTCGGTAAGTGCATGTGTAGTTAGGCCCAAACCCGTTGTCTAGTGGGAATACATGTCATTTATGCGTGCTGCGACTCTTCAGGATAGCCGTTTTTCTTTTACTATCTTTATTTTGGACCAACCGCCATGATCACAACCACAACATCAACCACCGACCACAACCACCGCTTCACCACAACCGCCACGACCTTCACTTTTTACCGTCACAACTCGCCACCATCGCATCACCGTCATCTCGCGCCACTCATGGGCACCGATGCTGGACTCGTGTAGGGCGCACGTTGAACAGCGTGTACAAAATCACGGATTTTGTGCTTCAAAAACGGATCAAAAACGACACACGCCCACTTTTTGCCGTCCAATCGGTGAGCGAGGGGCGATTTGGCCCCGCCTCCAGAACGATCGATATATGCAAATTTGTGGATCAAAAAGCCTTCACGCCCACTTTTTCTCGGGCCAATGGGGAGCGAGGTGAAAGGTCAAAGGGAGGGGGTCAAAGGCGAAGCTACGGGGGATAAAAGGACGGTGTTCGTCAGTCAGCAGAGTCAGAAGGGTGTGGAAGTGTGGAAGTGTGGAAGTGTGGAAGTGTGGAAGTGTGGAAGTCTGGAGCCCGAAGCCTGCAGTAGCTGGAGAAGCTGAAGAGAGTCGAACGAGGAGAGCCCAAAGAAGAGTCCAGGGTGGAGAGTCCAGAGGCGGAGAGGCGGCAGCGGCGAAGGCAGACGAGGGGGTGCTCGCGTCGGTGCCAGGAGCTGCACGCCCGAGGGAGGCCGGCAGCGCGTCCTGGCCGAGGTGGAGACGCACACCAGGGGTAATAAAGATCCTCTATACCCCGAGCATCAACAACCCCCTCCTGTTTCCCCCCCGCGCTGAGATAGTGCGACCAAGGGGGCCCCTTTTCCCACCCCCTGCCAGGCACTGTCCGCGAGGCCCGCGGAGTGAGGCGCCATCGCCGCTCCGCGTCTCATCACCAGACGGGTAGGCGCGACCCGGTCTCGGCCTCAGGCCCGCCTGATTCTTGGGGGTATTTCTTTTCCTTGGTTTTGGGTATGTGTTGTCGGCGCCAACTGTGAAGTAGAATTGTATAAGTGTTGCCGTGTGCTCGGTAGTCGGTATTAGCTCTGCATTGTTTTCGCTTTTACATTTGCTTTTTGTGTAAATGGAATTGTGTTTTCTTTTTTTTGTGTGCTTTTGGTGGAATTGTATTTGTGTGCTTCCCGTGTGCCGCGAATAAATGTGCTTTATTGTTGAACTGTTCTCCCGCTTCGCTTCGTCTTTTCCCCCATTGAACCCTCATCTTGCTTCACGTAAAGGGTTGGTAGTGGGCTGAGTACGCCCGATAATTAATCGAACCGTCGAGGTCGACGATAACACCGCTCGGTTATTCTGATAGTACGGAACGGGTCGCTTAAGTGGCCCGTGTCCGAAGTCGACCTGCGGCGAGGTGCGATCGCCCGGTCTACCCTCCGCGTGGGTACTTAGGTAGGTCGAATTTGGCGAGCAACCCTATCCCACGCGGGGGCTGATTGGCTCGATCGCGGTGAGACCAAAAGGTCCACCCGTGACTGGTTCCCGGCGTTAGTCCGAGAGGGTCACGACTGGATTGTCCGTCCGGTGGGCGACGTGCCGCGATTCGAGTTACGTGGCCGTTCGCACGTGGGGTTGGAATACCGCAACACTGGTGTCAGGTCGTGCGATACAAATTCATCGCCCTCCTCGCGGCACTGGTATCGGAGAACAGGAAAACAGGCTCTCCTGTCTCCGGCTAAATTCACGGGAATCGGTCCAGGGGTGAGAGAAGCGACCCCCGATTCCCTCCAAATTACGAGCGAGCAAATTAACCCTTCACGAGAAGCAAGATGGCGTCTCAAGGCGAGCGGGAGCCGGGGGTATTAGAAATGGATGTAGAATGTGTAGAATCCATGGCTCAGGATGGAATCCCCGTGCAGGAAATGTTGATTGCGCAGGAACACGGACTCGCCCAACTGAACCCAGGGCCCGAGGTGGGTGCGGCAGCGGCCGCGGTGTATGACACCTCCCCCCCCCTCTCCACCAAAACCCTTCCCCAACCCTTGCCGAAACGGCTCAGCTGAGTGCATCCAACATGGCCCAGCTATGCGCCATGCTGGCGGCAATGAACGAAAGATGAATGCGAAAATGATCGAAAAGATGGATGCGAATACACAACAAATGAACAAAAAGATGGATACAAATACAAATGAAATGAAAAACGAAATGAACAAGCAAATGAATGAAGTGAAAACGACGATGGATGCGAATACACAGCAAATAAACGGAATGGAAGCAAACATGAAGGAAGAAATGAAAAAGTTCCGGGGTGAGACGCAGAACATGGGCCGATGCCTGCAGGCGGGCATGAAGGCCGTGACAAAGGAAATAATAGTTGAGACACGGGAGGTAAAGGGTGAAGAGTTGGCAGAGACACGGGAGATAGAAAAAATAGAGGAAAGACTACACGAGGAAGACGGGGTAAGTGACGCACACACACACACGGAGGTAGTGGAGGATATTAGGGGTGAGCTGGCGGACTGGGTAGAGACCCAGTGCGAGCACCTGGATGGCCTCCTCCAGGAACGAGGGGAGGGAGTATGCCCCCTTGAGGCGAGTCACGACCAGGTGAGTTCGGTCGTGCTTTGCGAGGTAGAGGGGACGGGTGCTGTGGACGGGTGCACGGAGAGCTTGGGGGGTGTAGAGGCCCCGGAGACCCTTGTGGGGACACGAATCCCCAGTGTGGTTGTCCCTGTGTGTGTGGTGCAAGGTGTGAGTGCGTCCCCGTGTGTGGAAGCGACCCCGTGTGTGAGTGGTGTGGTGGCGATGGTGCCAGAGTGCGTGCTTCCCAGCACGCCGGGTGTGGATGGGGCACCGTGTGTGAGTGAGGCCGTGTGTGTGAGTGAAACGGCCAGTATGAGTGAGGCACCACGTGTGAGTGGTGTGGTGGCGATGGTGCCGGAGTACGTGCTTCCCAGCACGCCGTGTGTGGATGAGGCACGGAGTATGGATGAGACACCGCGGTTGAGTGCCCCCGCGTGTGTGGATGAGGAACCGTGTATGAGTGCCCCCGCGTGTGTGAGTGAGGCACGGAGTGTGGATGAGGCACCGCGGGTGAGTGCCCCCGCGTGTGTAAGTAGTATGGTTTGTGTGAGTAGTGAGGCACGCGTGAGTGAACGGCCGTGTGCAAGGTCGCTGTGTGCAAGGGAGACCGTGTGTGTGAGAGAGCGGTATGAAAGGGAGATGTCGGTTGGCATGCGGGAGCACGCAGCCGCGTCTCCCGGTGTGAATGTGATGGAGTGGACTGTGTGCGTCGTAACACGCAGGTATGCGTGGGTCGAATGGCGACGACGGCGACATGGGAGAAACGAAAGCCGAGTAGCGGCTGTAGCTATTTCGGGGACCGTGCCGGGTTCACCCAGCAGTGAGCACGAGGTTCGTGCTGTGCAACGCACGAGACCGCCACGTGCTCGCTTGCGAGAGTGAAGTCCCGGTCCGGAAACGCACGCGGTGGATTTGCCGATCCCGCGGACGGACAAAGTTTAGGCAGGTAAACGGATTTGAACCGACGGGTTCTCCACGCGATCGTGTGTGTTAAGCTCCAACGGGCAAAGCACATGTGTTCGCGTGGAGAACCCCTCGAAACGTGGGGCTTGTGTTTTTTTTATGCGCACGGTGACGTCATGGCTGCACGTGTGGTTGGAATCCGGCAGGAGGGGTATCTCTGCCGGATGGTAGCGTCCAAGGAGGGACGAGGAACACGTGCAGCTGCATGACGTCACGGGCAGGTGCAAAGTGCGCGAGCTCTGAGTTGCCGCGCTGGCGCTGCGCATGTAGAAAAAAAAATAAATAAATAAAGAACAAGCCTCACTTTCGGGTGCAAAGGATTCCTGGGCAAGGGGTGAAAGACCCCCTTGACCTGGGCACAGGATGGAAACTAGTTAGGGGGAAGGGTTAGCTTAGTTAGACCGACTTCATGGGGCAGGGTAAGTCCTCATGGAGTCCGTGGAATGGATTAGTTAGAGGGATTGTAGCCAGATTTAGGTTGGGAAATAAAATGGGATTATTTGAGGACAGAGACAGACCTGTGAATGTGTAGAGGGGACGTAGCTTAGCTACGTAGTGTTAAAAGGAACGTGCTGTAGTTTAAGGGACGACGTGGGAGCACGAGTTAGTTAGGGGAGGTAGTTAGGAGGATGGCAGAGTTCAGCGGTGTGTGTGTTGAAGAGTTGGTGAGTGAAGTGGAAGCATGTGCTTGGTGAGTGAGTGAGGCCAGCGGGTCTGTGTGAATGGAGCGAATGGGGAATGCATGGTGCGATGAGTGATTGGGGGGAGGAGTGACTCCCGCCCAAGGGACCCCGGGGTCAGTGTAGAGTGAGTTAGCTGGGTTAGTTAAATTGAAAAATGGAGGTCGTTTTGTTGTTGGTGGGAAAGTAGGCTCGAGACCCATTTTGGAGGGGGTGCAGGAGCCCTGTTGACGGGCTTGGGAGCGTGGCTGCGAAAGGTGAGTATCGCTGAGTGGGTACCCCGGGCACCAGGCTAGTCGGCCGCGGTAGGCCATGGGCCCATGGGGGGCCGGGATAGAGTAGTGGGCACGGGTGCGCCTGCTTGGTGCGGGGGGCCCGGGCGCCGTGGCAGCGTGGGCAGTGTTGTGGGCACGGGTGACCCTCGGAAAGGGGCCCGGGAGGCCGGCCTGCCACGTGTGCATTTCAGGGGAGGTGCCATGGGCGGCACTCCCCGGTGTTAGGGAGCTGGTAGGCTCGGAGGCAGTGTAGTGCCCGGGGGTGCCATAGCGGGAGAATCGGCAGAGGGTCGTGCCTGCCAAAGGGAGCCACGTGTCCCAGCCAGGAGACCGTGTGAGGGCACGGAGAGAAAATTGGGGGGGCGAGGCCCGAAATTGTGAGGACACCAACACAGGCGACGGGAATCTGGGTTTATAGAACCAATAGTTTAAGCGAGAGGCGCTTGTTGAAAGCCCCGGGGTAGTTTAGCAGTTAAATGGTTAGGGTAGATTAGGAAATGTACCCCTCCGCACCATCCATCCCCTCGCTGTCGTTGTGGGCCGCTGGACCCACTTTGGGTTAGATCGCCGAACTCTGGGGAGGCCATTCTGAGGCTTGAGTTGGGCCTCGGCACAGGACGCTAGCTCTCCCTTATTCCCCTCCGGGAAGGGAACGTAGGGGTTGGGAGTAGGCTAGGTGACAGGATAGGTTAGCCGAACAAGGACGATAAAGGGGGTTAGGGGACGATTTATAGTGGGGAAGTAAAAATAAAAACAACAGAAAAAAAAGAAGTTGGGGCTAAATTGGGGTTTGACAAATTAAGGGAGTGGGTATGTACAGTGACAGGCAAAGGCGATAGGTTGGGAGGGAGACAGGTAGGTAGGTCCGAGCCCGCCTTCCAAGTGGCCAGCACCACCGCACTCCCTCCACCAACCTCCATTGAACGGCAAAGGCTGGCCAACTTCATCGGCTGGCCGTGTTTTGCTTCAAGGCGGAGGCCGGCCAAGTTCATCGGCAGCTGTGTGCTGCAAGGCCTGTGCCGGCCAGTTCATCTGCTGGCTGTTTTTCTTCGAGGCCTGTGCCGGCCAGTTCATCTGCTGGCTGTTTTTCTTCGAGGCCTGTGCCGGCCAGTTCATCTGCCGGCTGTGTTTGCCTGCAACGGTCTTCTTCTGCGGGCTGTGTTTGCCTGCAGCGGTCTTCTTCTGCGGGCTGTGTTTGCCTGCAGCGGCCTTCTTCTGCGGGCTGTGTTTGCCTGCAGCGGCCTTCTTCTGCGGGCTGTGTGTTGCCTGCACCTTTGCCATGCCATGCCCACTGCCCATGTTCACCAGCCCCGTTCAATTTTTGCTTTGCCCCCCCCCCTGTTCATTTCCATGTGCGCCAGGATCCGAAAAGCAACAGTTTGCAAGCTGCAAGAACTGCCCTGTTGGCAGCTACAACACGGGCCTGCAGTGGCAGCCCATGCACCGTTGTGGTTCACTGCATTCAGTTCAAACCGTTCATGCATCCATTCGTTGTGCTCATTGCGTGTGCCACTTGAGCTGGCATGGAGACTACGTTTGTGCGGCCCATGCACCGTTGTGGTTCACTGCGTTCAGCTCAAAAGGGAAGGCCTTGGACTGCGTGTGAGCAGCCAGCCACGTTCCCTGTCGCCTGCATTGTTTGAGCCAGAGACTGCATGTGGGCAGCCTGGCTCCCTGCTAACTGCTTTCTTTTGCAGAGTTCAATGATCCTGGGCCATGGTTTAGTGTAAAATTTGTAAGTTAAGGTTAAGATGTACTGTAAATATGAGTGCGCCCCCGGCATGTATGTCTTAGCGCCGGCAATTTTATTTAAGTCGTCCGTGTGAGTGAGTTTGTTTAGATAGTTACGCAGCCCTCAGGTTATTTATTTTGGGGACACGAATACCATGAATGTCGCACTCAGGGATCCGTAGGTAAAATGTACTAGGGGAAAACTACACATGATGGCACACGAAAATTTGATGACTCGGGACGAGTCTGTAAAAAGGGGAGGGGGTAGTGTTGTGGTTACCAAATTCGCAAACCACCATTCAGGTCCCTTAGGTGAGGTATCTCGGTAAGTGCATGTGTAGTTAGGCCCAAACCCGTTGTCTAGTGGGAATACATGTCATTTATGCGTGCTGCGACTCTTCAGGATAGCCGTTTTTCTTTTACTATCTTTATTTTGGACCAACCGCCATGATCACAACCACAACATCAACCACCGACCACAACCACCGCTTCACCACAACCGCCACGACCTTCACTTTTTACCGTCACAACTCGCCACCATCGCATCACCGTCATCTCGCGCCACTCATGGGCACCGATGCTGGACTCGTGTAGGGCGCACGTTGAACAGCGTGTACAAAATCACGGATTTTGTGCTTCAAAAACGGATCAAAAACGACACACGCCCACTTTTTGCCGTCCAATCGGTGAGCGAGGGGCGATTTGGCCCCGCCTCCAGAACGATCGATATATGCAAATTTGTGGATCAAAAAGCCTTCACGCCCACTTTTTCTCGGGCCAATGGGGAGCGAGGTGAAAGGTCAAAGGGAGGGGGTCAAAGGCGAAGCTACGGGGGGATAAAAGGACGGTGTTCGTCAGTCAGCAGAGTGAGAAGGGTGTGGAAGTGTGGAAGTGTGGAAGTGTGGAAGTGTGGAAGTGTGGAAGTCTGGAGCCCGAAGCCTGCAGTAGCTGTAGAAGCTGAAGAGAGTCGAACGAGGAGAGCCCAAAGAAGAGTCCAGGGTGGAGAGTCCAGAGGCGGAGAGGCGGCAGCAGCGAAGGCAGACGAGGGGGTGCTCGCGTCGGTGCCAGGAGCTGCACGCCCGAGGGAGGCCGGCAGCGCGTCCTGGCCGAGGTGGAGACGCACACCAGGGGTAATAAAGATCCTCTATACCCCGAGCATCAACAACCCCCTCCTGTTTCCCCCCCGCGCTGAGATAGTGCGACCAAGGGGGCCCCTTTTCCCACCCCCTGCCAGGCACTGTCCGCGAGGCCCGCGGAGTGAGGCGCCATCGCCGCTCCGCGTCTCATCACCAGACGGGTAGGCGCGACCCGGTCTCGGCCTCAGGCCCGCCTCATTCTTGGGGGTATTTCTTTTCCTTGGTTTTGGGTATGTGTTGTCGGCGCCGTCTGTGAAGTAGAATTGTATAAGTGTTGCCGTGTGCTCGTGTAATCGGTATTAGATCTGCATTGTCGCATTTGCTTTTTGTGTAAATTGAATTGTGTTTTTCTTTTCTGTGTGCTTTTGGTGGAATTGAATATGTGTGCTTTCCGTTCATCGCGAATAAATGTGCTTTGTGTTGAACTGTTTCCCGCTTCGCTTCGTCATTTCTTTCATTGAATCCTCATCTTGCTTCACGTAAAGGGTTGGTAGTGGGCTGAATACGCCCGATAATTAATCGAACCGTCGAGGTCGACGATAACACCGCTCGGTTATCCCGATAGTACGGAACGGGTCGGCTTAAGTGGCCCGTGTCCGAAGTCGACCTGCGGCGAGGTGCGATCGCCCGGTCTACCCTCCGCGTGGGTACTTAGGTAGGTCGAATTTGGCGAGCAACCCTATCCCACGCGGGGGCTGATTGGCTCGATCGCGGTGAGACCGAAAGGTCCACCCGTGACTGGTTCCCGGCGTTAGTCCGAGAGGGTCACGACTGGATTGTCCGTCCGGTGGGCGACGTGCCGCGATTCGAGTTACGTGGCCGTCAGCACGCCGGCGGGCGCGAATCCGTAACAATATATATATATATTCGCAAAAGAGAATTCAGAAAGTGATGAGCAGTTTCCGCTCATATCACTCTTGAATGTGGAGGGAAAGATATTGTGACGTCCACGGGACTTGAACAGTCCCGCCAACATAGAATGAGCCGAAACGATGGAGGCGGTTTATTTATTTATAACCCAAACATGGCGGTTCTAATCGATCCACCGCAAACGGGACAAGGAAGGTGGCACGAGTCACTTTTCACTGAGTTGATGATGTTTACTTGTTTTTATTATTACCAGAAATAACGAGACTCGGCAAGAAGAGGGATCCGGGGCGATTCGACGGGATGGTGTGGGATCGAGCGTGGGGAAAAACACAGACAATTCCAATGAATATATAGATCTCAATCCCTCTAAGGCGCCAAGCACACACACACACACACACACACACACACACACACACACACACACACACAAAACGTAGCTATTTCTGGTGGTCAGGCTGGACCGTGGTGTGGACGCAACCGTCCCTGGATCGGCGTCGGACGAGCTGGCCTTGCTCTCGTCAGGGGGGCAGGAGAAACCACGGTGCTGTCGACCTCCTGGTCCTGGCCCAAGTCCGCCCACAGCCGCCAGGGAACCAGCTCCGGCGCCAAGCCGCGAGCAGGAGAGGGAGGCAGGTCCGCCCGCCGCCCGACCCCGCACTCCGAGTCAGCAGAACCCCAGAGCCAACCAAAGCGAGGCACGAGGCTCGGCAAGGCTCCCAGACACGATCAAGAACACGATCGATTCAGCACAACAACCAGGACGCTCTCTGCCGCCACAGCTTCCACACCAAAAAAAAAACCACGATCTTTTGGTTGTAATCTTCTTCCTCTTCGACCCCGAACAGAACCTTTTTATCCTTCGTCCTCGTCACTCCCAATCGAGCCGTTTATTGGCCCACCGCCATCGCCTTCCGCCAATCGTGATCACGGGGCGGAGCCATCCGCTGCACTGTCCTGTGACGTCACGGCCAGTCTTCAGAGAATACCAAAAGGGGTTTACGCAGACACACTTACCCTATCCCGTGTCCCTATCTAATTACGTGACATTTATCATTTCCCCCTTGAAGAAATGAACATTTACTAGACAACTTATCACCACTGAATTGCTACTTATTACATCGAGATCCTGGTAAACTCGAACAGCATGGCATACCTCATTAAACATCCTAATTACCCTTTGAATGCATACCCCCCCCCCTCAAACGTAACAATATTCTTCAGCATTGTCAAAAAGGATGATCGAACATGTGCTGGAAAATGGATACATGAACACATTGTGTGTGCCGAAAGCAGGAGTTCCAGGCTTTCCAGGATACCTGGAGCATGCTGCCAACATTTGGAATACTGTTCAGGGTGCAAGGAACGAGAAGAGAGAGCTTCATGTAATATGGCTTGATTTTGGCCAATGCATTTATAGTTCTGTCCCACATATTCTCATTTCGAAGGCGATGAGGGTGTTTTGGATTCTTCAGGTCAGAAACCTCATCAGGATGTATTATGAGCGGTTCTTCATGAGGTTCACAACCCCTTCATGCACCACTAACTGGCAAATCCCAAGATGTTGGTATTTCCATGGGGATGTGTTGCGTCACCTTTATTGTTTGTCACAGCCATGGAGTCGATCGATTGGGCAGCAGAAGGTTGCGGAAGAGGAATAGAGCTCCTATCAGGCCAACTTCTTTCCCGAATGTGATTTCCCTAAAGTCAGGGAAATAGGTTTCGGTATCTGGGAGAAACAGTGACCGGGAATGGTGAGTCGGAGGCAGAGGTGCGGACGAGGATCCAGGTGGGTGTGAGTGCATGGAGGAGGGTGGAGGGAGTAATGGTGGACAGAAGGATATCAAGAAAATTGAAAGGGAAGGTTCTGGTGGGTGTGTAACACAGGCCTACCATTGCGGTCTGGAGGCGGTGACACTGACAGAGACACAACAACAGAAGCTGCAGCTTTGTGAGAAAAAGTGGGTCAGGAGGATTGCGGGAGTGAAGAGTTGGTGTCCAGAAGGAGGATGGATGAACCGAGGGAGGAGATGTGTGTTCAGATGAGCTTGAGGGGGAGATCGATGAAATGTCGGCTGAGATGGGCCGGACACTTGGTGCGGATGGGGGAAAGAGAGAATGGCAAAGAGAGCGGATAGGTTGAGGAAGCAAGGTCAGAGGGATAGAGGGAACCGCGGTTGAGATGGGACGATTGTGTGAGGAGGGATATCAGTGAGGTCGGGGTGATTGGAGAGTGGAGAGAGTTGGCTGAGGACAGAGTGAGGTGAAGGAGTGTCGTGGTCGAGGCAAGGCAGAAGCTTGGTGCCATCGGAACTCATCCCTCATTCAGGGCAGAGGAGGAGGAGAAGAAAACGTGGGAAAATGATTTGTTCGTTTGTAAATTGTTGCGCGGATAAGTCCGGCTCTTCGGTTATTTTATCTGTTTCGCATTTTTCAAATAAAAAACCTGTGTCGTGTCATTGAATAAATCCACGTAATGAAAAGGTTCGAGTCTGAGGGAGATGGTACAATAAAATGGGGGAAGGGAGATGGTGAAAATAAAATGGGGAAGGGAGATGGTGAAAATAAAATGTTCAACAAAAAAATAAAATGGGGAAATGAGTCAAAAATAACCGATACACCTTGTACAATGACACACACACACACACACACACACACACACACACACACACACACACACACACACACACACACACACACACACACACACACACGGTGATATAGTTCTGAGGGAGATGGTGAAAATAAAATGGGGGAAAGGAGAAGATAAAAAATAAAATGGGGAGAAGGGAGATGGTGAAAATAAAATGGGGGAAAGGAGAAGATAAAAAATAAAATGGGGAGAAGGGAGATGGTGAAAATAAAAGGGGGGAAAGGAGAAGATAAAAAATAAAATGGGGAGAAGGGAGATGGTGAAAATAAAATGGGGGAAAGGAGATGGTGAAAATAAAATGGGGGGAAGGGAGATGGTAAAAATAAAATGGGGGGAAGGGAGATGGTAAAAATAAAATGGGGGGAAGGGAGATGGTGAAAATAAAATGGGGGAAGGGAGATGGTGAAAATAAAATGGGGGAAGGGAGATGGTAAAAATAAAATGGGGGAAGGGAGATGGTAAAAATAAAATGGGGGGAAGGGAGATGGTAAAAATAAAATGGGGGAAGGGAGATGGTAAAAATAAAATGGGGGGAAGGGAGATGGTAAAAATAAAATGGGGGAAGGGAGATGGTGAAAATAAAATGGGGAAAGGAGATGGTGAAAATAAAATGGGGGGAAGGAGATGGTGAAAATAAAATGGGGGAAGGGAGATGGTAAAAATAAAATGGGGGGAAGGGAGATGGTAAAAATAAAATGGGGGAAGGGAGATGGTAAAAATAAAATGGGGGAAGGGAGATGGTGAAAATAAAATGGGGGGAAGGAGATGGTGAAAATAAAATGGGGGAAGGGAGATGGTGAAAATAAAATGGGGGAAAGGAGAAGATAAAAAATAAAATGGGGAGAAGGGAAATGGTGAAAAAAAAATGAGGGAAAGAAAAAAAAAAAAAATAAAATGGGGAGAAGGGAGATGGTGAAAATAAAATAGGGGAAAGGAGATGGTGAAAATAAAATGGGGGGAAGGGAGGTGGTGAAAATAAAATGGGGGAAGGGAGATGGTAAAAATAAAATGGGGGAAGGGAGATGGTGAAAATAAAATGGGGGAAGGGAGATGGTGAAAATAAAATGGGGGAAGGGAGATGGTGAAAATAAAATGGGGGGAAGGGAGATGGTGAAAATAAAATGGGGGAAGGGAGATGGTGAAAATAAAATGGGGGAAGGGAGATGGTGAAAATAAAATGGGGGGAAGGGAGATGGTGAAAATAAAATGGCGGGAAAAGAGATGGTGAAAATAAAATGGGGGGAAGGGAGATGGTGAAAATAAAATGGGGGGAAGGAGATGGTGAAAATAAAATGGTGGGAAGGGAGATGGTGAAAATAAAATGGGGGAAAGGAGAAGATAAAAAATAAAATGGGGAGAAGGGAGATGGTGAAAATAAAATGGGGGAAAGGAGAAGATAAAAAATAAAATGGGGAGAAGGGAGATGGTGAAAATAAAATGGGGCAAAGGAGATGGTGAAAATAAAATGGGGGAAGGGAGGTGGTGAAAATAAAATGGGGGAAGGGAGATGGTAAAAATAAAATGGGGGAAGGGAGATGGTGAAAATAAAATGGGGGAAGGGAGATGGTGAAAAAAAAATGGGGGGAAGGGAGATGGTGAAAATAAAATGGGGCAAGGGAGATGGTGAAAATAAAATGGGGGAAGGGAGGTGGTGAAAATAAAATGGGGGGAAGGGAGGTGGTGAAAATAAAATGGGGGGAAGGGAGGTGGTGAAAATAAAATGGCGGGAAAAGAGATGGTGAAAATAAAATGGGGGGAAGGGAGATGGTGAAAATAAAATGGCGGGAAGGGAGATGGTGAAAATAAAATGGGGGAAAGGGAGATGGTGAAAATAAAATGGCGGTTTGTGACGCTCCTCACCGTCATACAGAATCGATCTTTGATACAGGGGGACGTTTGATCCATCGTGCCTGCACTATAACAATACCACGTGAATTCAATCGATCATTTTATCGGTTTAATCTGACCGTCTGGAGAGGTAACGGAGGGAGCTCGAACACCAACATGGCGACAGGCACAGAGACATCGGTTTCGGACAAGTCTGACCGTAACGAGCCCTCTCAGCACCCCCACCATCTTCACAAGGACGTCCCAGGTGCTCTGACGGTTCGTCGACGCCGCCTGCAGGAGATCTCTGGACTGCGGTGCCGGTTCCATCGCACACGTCTTGTGGACCCTTCTCGACGACGTGCACAACCTCACCAGTCACCACACACAGTTCCGTTGGCCAATTCACCTCGCCTCTTATCACGTTCTGATATCAATCCGCGACGGAGAACCCCTCGTCCCCCCTCCCCGCGTACTGATATCAATCGGCGACGAGGACTACTTATAAGATTTTGAAATATTTAACGATGGTATTATTATTATTATTATTATTATTATTATTATTTTTATTATTATTACTAGTGCTGGCCCGTACGTGCAAAAAAATATATATTAATTTAAAATAATAATAATAATGAAAAATAAGAAATGTGCCGTTTATTGTGACGTCATAGCACCGTGTCCTGTCATTGGTTTGGTAAATAAATGGCCACAACTTGGGAACCACTTGGCCGATTAATATCAAACCTTGAAAAGGCAAATCCTCAGGTCCCCAGGAATATATCTGGCAAGTTTCAATTAGATTGGACCAGAGGTTGTCGAGAAACAGCGGTCACAGACACACACACACACACACACACACACACACACACACACACATTGCTGGATTATAGATTATTATAGTTTACCTCTCGACGGTGACGTCACAACTCTTGTATTTCCCTGATCAGAGTCGCCCATTTGATTTATGTTCAAACTGAAATGTTAAGTTGAACATTTAACGTTCCTTGTTATAATCACCACGTGATGTTAAATTGATGATATTAACGGACGAAGAGGATTTCTTGTGCCAATGAACGAAAAAGTAAAATAGATCCATTTTATGTTTGACCAAACAGCGGATTGCGGCAATACACCGCCTGATATGTCGTTCTCACCTTGTTCTTTTGTTTTTTTTGTCTACATTGTTGAGGCTCGTATGGATGGATTTATGGATGGATTGACAAGTGGATAGATGGATGGATGGATGGATGAGGACCGTTTTATGTTGTTATTTTAATTTAATTAATTCCAAATAATTTTTTATTTTAAGTCGGAGCTCTCTCAAATGTGAACACGTGATACAGGACCTCCTTCTGAACCGAGAAAGTGTTCACTCATTCTTTTAGCTGCTTTAATTCTCAAGATATAAGGGGAAATGTGTCCATTTTCGGGGTCTGAACACCATCATTTTTGCCCATCCATGCCAGGAGCCCGTTTCCAAATTAAAAGACCAATCCTTGAGGCCTTCATACATTTTGAACTACCCCTCCATTTGGATGTGCATGCAAAATTTTCAGCTTCCCACACCCTTTCACACACACACCCACACACACTCACACACGTTGTGTGGTAAATCTAGATGTTCGTAGATCTAGGAAAGCATTCAACGAGTAAAATGTGCTGTGATAAAATTGAAGGTTTTTGAGCGATACCACGTGAGAACGTGATGACGTCATCCGAACGGATCAAGCCGCCATTTCCGTGCGTGAGGGGCGGAGTCAACGGCAACGTCCTTCTCAGCGCCAGTTCCTGGTCACGGAGTTTGCTGGAGAAGATGGTCGGACTTGATACAGGAGGCCTCAAATCGTGCGAGTCTTTGCTCCCTTCACCCGAACCTTCCAGGTCGTTGACCATTCCCTCGGTTTCCCTTCTCAATCCACAATGAACCCAACTGGAGGAGGACGGCGGCGAAGTCGTTCGTCACAGTAAGTACAGGGGCTTCTTCAGGGTGGGACATCGAAATATCGGGTTTCCCGTCAAATTACTCGTCGCTTCGCTGACGTATTTCATCAAATGACGTCATGTTGTTCTTCATGAACATTCTGCTCCACTCACTCCATCGTTACTCATGATATTTATGTCCGAGAAAATACAACCCGTTGTTTACTGAGAAAAACATGAAGTGGGAGGGGGGGTATTGGAGGGAGGGGGGGTATTGGAGGGAGGGGGGAAGAAGAGGAGGGAGGGAGGGGGAGAAGAGGAGGGAGGGGGAGAAGAGGAGGGAGGGGGGAGAAGAGGAGGGAGGGGGGAGAAGAGGAGGGAGGGGGTAGAGAGAGGAGGGAGGGAGAGATAGGAGAGGGGGGGGGAAGAAGAGGAGGGTTTCTCAGTGTGCTTTTTATGAAGTTCATCGTTGAGATCACTTGCTCGCACAGGCAAGTCGATCCGAAGATGGACGGAATGCCATATCCATATCTCATCACGTTACTGTCGGTTTCCCGTGAAGAATTCCAAACTTCAAACACTATTTGGTCTTGTTTTTTTATGAAGATCATCCATTTCGGTCCATCTGTGTTGAACTGCCAGGGTAGATCTGTTCCTTTCTAGATTTTCGAGTTTGGTCACTAAGCCTCTGAGTTTAGAACTCCACACGTCCTTGTCCTGCAAATCTGGAAGTTCAAGTTCTGCTCGGTCTCCTCCTGTAAATGCTGAAAAGTTGAGGCAGAAGTGTCTGCTTCAAGGGATTTCAACACAAATGATAAAGTTTTTTTCAACACAAATGATCAACATAAATGAGAGTAGGTTTTTGAGTGATACAATGTGGGGGAAAAGTGATGACATCATCTGAGTTCCTGATAACAAGTGCAATAAATAAATGATCACGTGATCTACGTGTGCTGGATCACGATTGTGGATTTTAATCCAACGACTGCGTGTAAGACACTTGTATGTTCATCCTGCTCTGCACTTCCTGTTCAACAGGACCAGGAGAAACCAACGGCGTGGAAATGCACCAGGACTGCAGGAAGAAGGTTTCTTCACACAGCCGTCTCTTCCCGAGATGTCTCAACACGTGAGCCACATTCTGGACCTGAGCTCCCAGTGTGAAGGATACAATTCCATCAGCGACCTGGTGGGTCCACTTCGCATATATTCCCCATCCGGGTCCTTCATGCACGTGACCGTGCCGAGAACATACGGGGCATGGTGTGACCGCTTGTCCCGATGTACACCCCGACGTTGTCCCAAGAATCCCGAGTGGTTTAAAAGCCAGGATTTCATCGAGTTACTTTTCGATGAGCCAGTCTTCCCGACCAGGGTCTCGATCTTGGAGTTGTTCCCCCCTGGATACGTGGTTCGGATTCTGGCCAGGTCCTGGGATGAAGGTGAAGAGTCTGCTGTGTACAGGTACCAATGACCCTTTTGGTTTAAATCTCCAACGACTTTTAAAGTGTTTATGCTCATGAGTCCAAAAGGGACGAAATGACCAATTATCATTTGTTTTGGGAGTATGTTGAGCCTCTGACTGGTCTTACATGATGGTAACGGGATTTCAAAAACATCTTCGTTATATAAATGGAGTAGTTACCTTTTTGTAACCAGGTTTTTGTAACCAGATTAGTTACCTGGTATTGTATGACATCAGCCACACCCTAATACACAATGTCTACTTCATGGTAAAATCAAAAGGACACTCCTCATAAGTTTTACTTTGGTGATGTACGATGCAGGTGGCGGACGCTGTGGTCCGGCCCTGTGGACCCCAATCTTCCACCGAACGACCCATTCACGTTTTCCCCAACGATACAACCACCGGGTTTTGCAACGAACGTCCTCCGTCTGGAGTTCAATTGCTCCCTGAGCGCTTTCCCCATGGAACTGGCCGCTGTTGTTCTGTGCGGTGTCCCGGTGTACATTATGCAACCGAAGAAGAGCAAAAATGAAGATGATGCTGGGTCAGATAGACTTCGGCAGAAGCAAAACAGGATGGAAAGAAAGAGGAGATGAGATCTGGTCAAACAGATGGAGGAAGAAAGGAGGGCAAACAAAGAGGAAGGGAAGATTTCCTCATTCACAAAAAATGGATATTTTGACATTTTACCTTTTGAGGTGAGTATGTGAACCCCTACTATGTGTGTTTGATGAGTGTGAGTATGTGAACCCCTACTATGTGTGTTTGATGAGTGTGAGTATGTGAACCCCTACTATGTATGTTTGATGAGTGTGAGTCTGTGAACCCCTACTATGTGTGTTTGATGAGTGTGAGTATGTGAACCCCTACTATGTGTGTTTGATGAGTGTGAGTATGTGAACCCCTACTATGTATGTTTGATGAGTGTGAGTATGTGAACCCCCACTATGTATGTTTGATGAGTGTGAGTATGTGCACCCCTACTATGTATGTTTGATGAGTGTGAGTGTGAGTGTGTGAACCCCTACTATGTGTGTTTGATGAGTGTGAGTCTGTGAACCCCTACTATGTATGTTTGATGAGTGTGAGTCTGTGAACCCCTACTATGTATGTTTGATGAGTGTGAGTCTGTGAACCCCCACTATGTATGTTTGATGAGTGTGAGAATGTGAACCCCTACAATGTATGTTTGATTAGTGTGAGTATGTGCACCCCTACTATGTATGTTTGATGAGTGTGAGTATGTGAACCCCCACTATGTATGTTTGATGAGTGTGAGTATGTGCACCCCTACTATGTATGTTTGATGAGTGTGAGTATGTGAACCCCCACTATGTATGTTTGATGAGTGTATGTGCACCCCTACTATGTATGTTTGATGAGTGTGAGTATGTGAACCCCTACTATGTGTGTTTGATGAGTGTAAGTATGTGAACCCCCACTATGTATGTTTGATGAGTGTATGTGCACCCCTACTATGTATGTTTGATGAGTGTGAGTATGTGAACCCCCACTATGTATGTTTGATGAGTGTAAGTATGTGAACCCCTACTATGTGTGTTTGATGAGTGTGAGTCTGTGAACCCCTACTATGTATGTTTGATGAGTGTATGTGAACCCCTACTATGTATGTTTGATGAGTGTGAGTATGTGAACCCCTACTATGTATGTTTGATGAGTGTGAGTATGTGAACCCCTACTATGTATGTTTGATGAGTGTGAGTATGTGAACCCCTGCTATGTATGTTTCATGAGTGTGAGTATGTGAACCCCCGCTATGTATGTTTCATGAGTGTGAGTATGTGAACCCCTACTACATATGTTTGATGAGTGTGAGTATGTGAACCCCTACTATGTATTGTTGTGGTTGACGAAATTCGCACACCACCATTCAGGTCCCTTAGGTGAGATATCTCCGTAAGTATATGTGTAGTTAGGCCCAAACCCGTTGTTTAGAGGGAATACATGTCATTCACTCGGGCTGCGACTCTTCAGGATAGCCGTTTTTCTTTTCCTATCTTTATTTTGGACCAGCCGCCATTTCTACAACCACCAACCACAACGCCGCTTCACAACCACAGCCACGACACCAACCGTCACCGTCACAACTCGCCACCGTCGCATCACCACCATTCCCGCGCCACTTGTGGGCACCGATACTGGACTCGTGCAGGACGCGCACCGAGCAGCGTGTTCAAAAACATCACAGACTTTCCGCAGAGAACGGATCAAAAACGACTCACACCCACTTTTGTTCCGTCCTATCGGAGAGCGTGGGCGATTTGGCTCCGCCTCCAGGGCGTTGGAGTGAGGTCGCTATATGCAAATTCATGGATCAAAAAGCATTCACGCCCACTTTTCCTCGGTCCAATGGGGAGCCAGTTAGAGAGGTGAAGTGTCGGAGGCAGAGGGTCAAAGGTGAAGGAGCGAAGCCACGGGGCTTATATAAACGGCTGCGTTCGTCAGTCAAGGAGTGGTGCGTTGGAACGAGTTGTCGGTGGAGCTGGGAAGAAGAGTCAGAGTTCGGAGGGGAGAAGTCAAGAGTGAAGAGTTGGGACGAGCCAAGAGAGGAGACGGAGAGAGCGAGTAGACGGGGCTGTGGAGAGGGGGCGGCGGCGAAGGCGGACGAGGGGGTGCTCGCGTCGGTGCCGGGAGCTGCAGAGGGAGAGGCCAGCAACGCGACCGAGGTCGAGGAGGAGACGCTCGCCGCGGGACCCGAGACAGGGTGATATCCTCCTTCCCCCGAGCATCAGCAACCCCCTCCTGTTTCCCCCCGTGCTGAGATAGTGCGACAAAGGGGGCCCCTTTCCCACCCCCTACCAGACACTGTCCGCGAGACCCGCGGAGTTGAGGCACCGCCGCCACTTCGCGTCTCATCATCAGACGGGTAGGCCCGACCCGGTCTCGGCCCCAGGCCCGCCTCATCCTTGAGGGTGGTTCTTTTTCTTTTGTTTTGGGTACATGTGTTGTCGGCGCCGTCTGTGAAGTAAAATTGTATAAGTGTTGCCGTGTGCTCGGTAGTCGGATAGATCTGCATTGTTGCATTTGCTTTTTGTGTAATATTGCATTGTCTTCTTCTTTTACATGTGCTTTTGGTGGAATTGTATACGTGTGCTTTCCGTTCATCGCGAAATAAATGTGCTTCATGTTGAACTGTTTTCCCGCTTCGCTTCGTCTTTTCCTCTATTGAATCTCCATCTTGCTTCACGTAAAGGGTTGGCCGTGGGCTGAAACGCCCGATAATTAATCGAACCGTCGAGGCCGACGAATAACACCGCTCGGTTATCCCGATAGTACGGAACGGGTCACTTAAAGTGGCCCGTGTCCGAAGTCGACCTGCGGCGAGGTGCGATCGCCCGGTCTACCCTCCGTGTGGGTACTTAGGCAGGTCGAATTTGGCGAGCAACCCTATCCCACGCGGGGGCCGATTGGCACGATCGCGGTGAGACCGAAAGGTCCACCCGTGACTAGTTCCCGGCGTTAGTCCGAGAGGGTCACGACTGGATTGTCCGTCCGGTGGGCGACGTGCCGCGATTCGAGTTACGTGGCCGTCCGCACGCCGGCGGGCGCGAATCCGCAACAGTATGTTTGATGAGTGTGAGTATGTGCACCCCTACTATGTATGTTTGATGAGTGTGAGTATGCGAACCCCCACTATGTATGTTTGATGAGTGTGAGTATGTGCACCCCTACTATGTATGTTTGATGAGTGTGAGTCTGTGAACCCCTACTATGTGTGTTTGATGAGTGTGAGTCTGTGAACCCCTACTATGTATGTTTGATGAGTGTATGTGAACCCCTACTATGTATGTTTGATGAGTGTGAGTATGTGAACCCCTACTATGTATGTTTGATGAGTGTGAGTATGTGAACCCCTACTATGTATGTTTGATGAGTGTGAGTATGTGAACCCCTACTATGTATGTTTGATGAGTGTGAGTATGTGAACCCCCACTATGTATGTTTGATGAGTGTGAGTATGTGCACCCCTACTATGTATGTTTGATGAGTGTGAGTGTGAGTGTGTGAACCCCTACTATGTGTGTTTGATGAGTGTGAGTCTGTGAACCCCTACTATGTATGTTTGATGAGTGTGAGTCTGTGAACCCCTACTATGTATGTTTGACGAGTGTGAGTATGTGAACCCCTACTATGTATGTTTGATGAGTGTGAGTATGTGCACCCCTACTATGTATGTTTGATGAGTGTGAGTATGTGAACCCCTACTATGTATGTTTGATGAGTGTGAGTATTTGCACCCCTCCTATATATGTTTGATGAGTGTGAGTATGTGAACCCCTACTATGTATGTTTGATGAGTGTGAGTATGTGCACCCCTACTATGTATGTTTGATGAGTGTGAGTATGTGAACCCCTACTATGTATGTTTGATGAGTGTGAGTATGTGAACCCCTACTATGTATGTTTGATGAGTGTGAGTATGTGAACCCCTACTATGTATGTTTGATGAGTGTGAGTATGTGAACCCCCACTATGTATGTTTGATTAGTGTGAGTATGTGAACCCCTACTATGTATGTTTGATTAGTGTGAGTATGTGCACCCCTACTATGTATGTTTGATGAGTGTGAGTATGTGAACCCCCACTATGTATGTTTGATGAGTGTGAGTATGTGCACCCCTACTATGTATGTTTGATGAGTGTGAGTATGTGAACCCCCACTATGTATGTTTGATGAGTGTATGTGCACCCCTACTATGTATGTTTGATGAGTGTGAGTATGTGAACCCCTACTATGTGTGTTTGATGAGTGTAAGTATGTGAACCCCCACTATGTATGTTTGATGAGTGTATGTGCACCCCTACTATGTATGTTTGATGAGTGTGAGTATGTGAACCCCCACTATGTATGTTTGATGAGTGTAAGTATGTGAACCCCTACTATGTGTGTTTGATGAGTGTGAGTCTGTGAACCCCTACTATGTATGTTTGATGAGTGTATGTGAACCCCTACTATGTATGTTTGATGAGTGTGAGTATGTGAACCCCTACTATGTATGTTTGATGAGTGTGAGTATGTGAACCCCTACTATGTATGTTTGATGAGTGTGAGTATGTGAACCCCTGCTATGTATGTTTGATGAGTGTGAGTATGTGAACCCCCGCTATGTATGTTTCATGAGTGTGAGTATGTGAACCCCTACTACATATGTTTGATGAGTGTGAGTATGTGAACCCCTACTATGTATTGTTGTGGTTGACGAAATTCGCACACCACCATTCAGGTCCCTTAGGTGAGATATCTCCGTAAGTATATGTGTAGTTAGGCCCAAACCCGTTGTTTAGAGGGAATACATGTCATTCACTCGGGCTGCGACTCTTCAGGATAGCCGTTTTTCTTTTCCTATCTTTATTTTGGACCAGCCGCCATTTCTACAACCACCAACCACAACGCCGCTTCACAACCACAGCCACGACACCAACCGTCACCGTCACAACTCGCCACCGTCGCATCACCACCATTCCCGCGCCACTTGTGGGCACCGATACTGGACTCGTGCAGGACGCGCACCAAGCAGCGTGTTCAAAAACATCACAGACTTTCCGCAGAGAACGGATCAAAAACGACTCACACCCACTTTTGTTCCGTCCTATCGGAGAGCGTGGGCGATTTGGCTCCGCCTCCAGGGCGTTGGAGTGAGGTCGCTATATGCAAATTCATGGATCAAAAAGCATTCACGCCCACTTTTCCTCGGTCCAATGGGGAGCCAGTTAGAGAGTTGAAGTGTCGGAGGCAGAGGGTCAAAGGTGAAGGAGCGAAGCCACGGGGCTTATATAAACGGCTGCGTTCGTCAGTCAAGGAGTGGTGCGTTGGAACGAGTTGTCGGTGGAGCTGGGAAGAAGAGTCAGAGTTCGGAGGGGAGAAGTCAAGAGTGAAGAGTTGGGACGAGCCAAGAGAGGAGACGGAGAGAGCGAGTAGACGGGGCTGTGGAGAGGGGGCGGCGGCGAAGGCGGACGAGGGGGTGCTCGCGTCGGTGCCGGGAGCTGCAGAGGGAGAGGCCAGCAACGCGACCGAGGTCGAGGAGGAGACGCTCGCCGCGGGACCCGAGACAGGGTGATATCCTCCTTCCCCCGAGCATCAGCAACCCCCTCCTGTTTCCCCCCGTGCTGAGATAGTGCGACAAAGGGGGCCCCTTTCCCACCCCCTACCAGACACTGTCCGCGAGACCCGCGGAGTTGAGGCACCGCCGCCCGCCGCGTCACATCATCAGACGGGTAGGCCCGACCCGGTCTCGGCCCCAGGCCCGCCTCATCCTTGAGGGTGGTTCTTTTTCTTTTGTTTTGGGTACATGTGTTGTCGGCGCCGTCTGTGAAGTAAAATTGTATAAGTGTTGCCGTGTGCTCGGTAGGTCGGATAGATCTGCATTGTTGCATTTGCTTTTTGTGTAATATTGCATTGTCTTCTTCTTTTACATGTGCTTTTGGTGGAATTGTATACGTGTGCTTTCCGTTCATCGCGAAATAAATGTGCTTCATGTTGAACTGTTTTCCCGCTTCGCTTCGTCTTTTCCTCTATTGAATCTCCATCTTGCTTCACGTAAAGGGTTGGCCGTGGGCTGAAACGCCCGATAATTAATCGAACCGTCGAGGCCGACGAATAACACCGCTCGGTTATCCCGATAGTACGGAACGGGTCACTTAAAGTGGCCCGCGTCCGACGTCGACCTCCGCCGAGGTGCGATCGCCCGGTCTACCCTCCGTGTGGGTACTTAGGCAGGTCGAATTTGGCAGGCAACCCTATCCCACGCGAGGGCCGATTGGCACGATCGCGGTGAGACCGAAAGGTCCACCCGTGACTAGTTCCCGGCGTTAGTCCGAGAGGGTCACGACTGGATTGTCCGTCCGGTGGGCGACGTGCCGCGATTCGAGTTACGTGGCCGTCCGCACGCCGGCGGCGCGAATCCGCAACAGTATGTTTGATGAGTGTGAGTATGTGCACCCCTACTATGTATGTTTGATGAGTGTGAGTATGCGAACCCCCACTATGTATGTTTGATGAGTGTGAGTATGTGCACCCCTACTATGTATGTTTGATGAGTGTGAGTCTGTGAACCCCTACTATGTGTGTTTGATGAGTGTGAGTCTGTGAACCCCTACTATGTATGTTTGATGAGTGTATGTGAACCCCTACTATGTATGTTTGATGAGTGTGAGTATGTGAACCCCTTCTATGTATGTTTGATGAGTGTGAGTATGTGAACCCCTACTATGTATGTTTGATGAGTGTGAGTATGTGAACCCCTACTATGTATGTTTGATGAGTGTGAGTATGTGAACCCCCACTATGTATGTTTGATGAGTGTGAGTATGTGCACCCCTACTATGTATGTTTGATGAGTGTGAGTGTGAGTGTGTGAACCCCTACTATGTGTGTTTGATGAGTGTGAGTCTGTGAACCCCTACTATGTATGTTTGATGAGTGTGAGTCTGTGAACCCCTACTATGTATGTTTGACGAGTGTGAGTATGTGAACCCCTACTATGTATGTTTGATGAGTGTGAGTATGTGCACCCCTACTATGTATGTTTGATGAGTGTGAGTATGTGAACCCCTACTATGTATGTTTGATGAGTGTGAGTATTTGCACCCCTACTATATATGTTTGATGAGTGTGAGTATGTGAACCCCTACTATGTATGTTTGATGAGTGTGAGTATGTGCACCCCTACTATGTATGTTTGATGAGTGTGAGTATGTGAACCCCTACTATGTATGTTTGATGAGTGTGAGTATGTGAACCCCTACTATGTATGTTTGATGAGTGTGAGTATGTGAACCCCTACTATGTATGTTTGATGAGTGTGAGTATGTGAACCCCCACTATGTATGTTTGATTAGTGTGAGTATGTGAACCCCTACTATGTATGTTTGATTAGTGTGAGTATGTGCACCCCTACTATGTATGTTTGATGAGTGTGAGTATGTGAACCCCCACTATGTATGTTTGATGAGTGTGAGTATGTGCACCCCTACTATGTATGTTTGATGAGTGTGAGTATGTGAACCCCCACTATGTATGTTTGATGAGTGTATGTGCACCCCTACTATGTATGTTTGATGAGTGTGAGTATGTGAACCCCTACTATGTGTGTTTGATGAGTGTAAGTATGTGAACCCCCACTATGTATGTTTGATGAGTGTATGTGCACCCCTACTATGTATGTTTGATGAGTGTGAGTATGTGAACCCCCACTATGTATGTTTGATGAGTGTAAGTATGTGAACCCCTACTATGTGTGTTTGATGAGTGTGAGTCTGTGAACCCCTACTATGTATGTTTGATGAGTGTATGTGAACCCCTACTATGTATGTTTGATGAGTGTGAGTATGTGAACCCCTACTATGTATGTTTGATGAGTGTGAGTATGTGAACCCCTACTATGTATGTTTGATGAGTGTGAGTATGTGAACCCCTGCTATGTATGTTTGATGAGTGTGAGTATGTGAACCCCCGCTATGTATGTTTCATGAGTGTGAGTATGTGAACCCCTACTACATATGTTTGATGAGTGTGAGTATGTGAACCCCTACTATGTATTGTTGTGGTTGACGAAATTCGCACACCACCATTCAGGTCCCTTAGGTGAGATATCTCCGTAAGTATATGTGTAGTTAGGCCCAAACCCGTTGTTTAGAGGGAATACATGTCATTCACTCGGGCTGCGACTCTTCAGGATAGCCGTTTTTCTTTTCCTATCTTTATTTTGGACCAGCCGCCATTTCTACAACCACCAACCACAACGCCGCTTCACAACCACAGCCACGACACCAACCGTCACCGTCACAACTCGCCACCGTCGCATCACCACCATTCCCGCGCCACTTGTGGGCACCGATACTGGACTCGTGCAGGACGCGCACCGAGCAGCGTGTTCAAAAACATCACAGACTTTCCGCAGAGAACGGATCAAAAACGACTCACACCCACTTTTGTTCCGTCCTATCGGAGAGCGTGGGCGATTTGGCTCCGCCTCCAGGGCGTTGGAGTGAGGTCGCTATATGCAAATTCATGGATCAAAAAGCATTCACGCCCACTTTTCCTCGGTCCAATGGGGAGCCAGTTAGAGAGGTGAAGTGTCGGAGGCAGAGGGTCAAAGGTGAAGGAGCGAAGCCACGGGGCTTATAGAAACGTCTGCGTTCGCCAGTCAAGGAGTGGTGCGTTGGAACGAGTTGTCGGTGGAGCTGGGAAGAAGAGTCAGAGTTCGGAGGGGAGAAGTCAAGAGTGAAGAGTTGGGACGAGCCAAGAGAGGAGACGGAGAGAGCGAGTAGACGGGGCTGTGGAGAGGGGGCGGCGGCGAAGGCGGACGAGGGGGTGCTCGCGTCGGTGCCGGGAGCTGCAGAGGGAGAGGCCAGCAACGCGACCGAGGTCGAGGAGGAGACGCTCGCCGCGGGACCCGAGACAGGGTGATATCCTCCTTCCCCGAGCATCAGCAACCCCTCCTGTTTCCCCCCGTGCTGAGATAGTGCGACAAAGGGGCCCCTTTCCCACCCCCTACCAGACACTGTCCGCGAGACCCGCGGAGTTGAGGCACCGCCGCCACTTCGCGTCTCATCATCAGACGGGCAGGCCCGACCCGGTCTCGGCCCCAGGCCCGCCTCATCCTTGAGGGTGGTTCTTTTTCTTTTGTTTTGGGTACATGTGTTGTCGGCGCCGTCTGTGAAGTAAAATTGTATAAGTGTTGCCGTGTGCTCGGTAGTCGGATAGATCTGCATTGTTGCATTTGCTTTTTGTGTAATATTGCATTGTCTTCTTCTTTTACATGTGCTTTTGGTGGAATTGTATACGTGTGCTTTCCGTTCATCGCGAAATAAATGTGCTTCATGTTGAACTGTTTTTCCCGCTTCGCTTCGTCTTTTCCTCTATTGAATCTCCATCTTGCTTCACGTAAAGGGTTGGCCGTGGGCTGAAACGCCCGATAATTAATCGAACCGTCGAGGCCGACGAATAACACCGCTCGGTTATCCCGATAGTACGGAACGGGTCACTTAAAGTGGCCCGTGTCCGAAGTCGACCTGCGGCGAGGTGCGATCGCCCGGTCTACCCTCCGTGTGGGTACTTAGGCAGGTCGAATTTGGCGAGCAACCCTATCCCACGCGGGGGCCGATTGGCACGATCGCGGTGAGACCGAAAGGTCCACCCGTGACTAGTTCCCGGCGTTAGTCCGAGAGGGTCACGACTGGATTGTCCGTCCGGTGGGCGACGTGCCGCGATTCGAGTTACGTGGCCGTCCGCACGCCGGCGGGCGCGAATCCGCAACAGTATGTTTGATGAGTGTGAGTATGTGCACCCCTACTATGTATGTTTGATGAGTGTGAGTATGTGAACCCCCACTATGTATGTTTGATGAGTGTGAGTATGTGCACCCCTACTATGTATGTTTGATGAGTGTGAGTCTGTGAACCCCTACTATGTGTGTTTGATGAGTGTGAGTCTGTGAACCCCTACTATGTATGTTTGATGAGTGTATGTGAACCCCTACTATGTATGTTTGATGAGTGTGAGTATGTGAACCCCTACTATGTATGTTTGATGAGTGTGAGTATGTGAACCCCTACTATGTATGTTTGATGAGTGTGAGTATGTGAACCCCTACTATGTATGTTTGATGAGTGTGAGTATGTGAACCCCTACTATGTATGTTTGATGAGTGTGAGTATGTGCACCCCTACTATGTATGTTTGATGAGTGTGAGTGTGAGTGTGTGAACCCCTACTATGTGTGTTTGATGAGTGTGAGTCTGTGAACCCCTACTATGTATGTTTGATGAGTGTGAGTCTGTGAACCCCTACTATGTATGTTTGATGAGTGTGAGTATGTGAACCCCTACTATGTATGTTTGATGAGTGTGAGTATGTGCACCCCTACTATGTATGTTTGATGAGTGTGAGTATGTGAACCCCTACTATGTATGTTTGATGAGTGTGAGTATTTGCACCCCTACTATATATGTTTGATGAGTGTGAGTATGTGAACCCCTACTATGTATGTTTGATGAGTGTGAGTATGTGCACCCCTACTATGTATGTTTGATGAGTGTGAGTATGTGAACCCCTACTATGTATGTTTGATGAGTGTGAGTATGTGAACCCCTACTATGTATGTTTGATGAGTGTGAGTATGTGAACCCCTACTATGTATGTTTGATGAGTGTGAGTATGTGAACCCCTACTATGTATGTTTGATTAGTGTGAGTATGTGAACCCCTACTATGTATGTTTGATTAGTGTGAGTATGTGCACCCCTACTATGTATGTTTGATGAGTGTGAGTATGTGAACCCCCACTATGTATGTTTGATGAGTGTGAGTATGTGCACCCCTACTATGTATGTTTGATGAGTGTGAGTATGTGAACCCCCACTATGTATGTTTGATGAGTGTATATGCACCCCTACTATGTATGTTTGATGAGTGTGAGTATGTGAACCCCCACTATGTATGTTTCATGAGTGTAAGTATGTGAACCCCTACTATGTGTGTTTGATGAGTGCAAGTATGTGAACCCCTACTATGTGTGTTTGATGAGTGTAAGTATGTGAACCCCTGCTATGTATGTTTGATTCGTGTGAGTATGTGAACCCCTACTATGTATGTTTCATGAGTGTGAGTATGTGAACCCCTACTATGTATGTTTGATGAGTGTGAGTATGTGAACCCCTACTATGTATGTTTGATGAGTGTGAGTATGTGAACCCCGACCATGTATGTTTGATGAGTGTGAGTATGTGAACCCCTACTATGTATGTTTCATGAGTGTGAGTATGTGCACGCCTACTATGTGTGTTTGATGAGTCTAAGTATGTGAACCCCCACTATGTATGTTTGATGAGTGTGAGTATGTGCACCCCTACTATGTATGTTTGATGAGTGTGAGTATGTGAACCCCTACTATGTGTGTTTGATGAGTGTAAGTATGTGAACCCCTACTATGTGTGTTTGATGAGTGTGAGTCTGTGAACCCCTACTATGTATGTTTGATGAGTGTATGTGAACCCCTACTATGTATGTTTGATGAGTGTGAGTATGTGAACCCCTACTATGTATGTTTGATGAGTGTGAGTATGTGAACCCCTACTATGTATGTTTGATGAGTGTGAGTATGTGAACCCCTACTATGTATGTTTGATGAGTGTGAGTATGTGAACCCCCACTATGTATGTTTCATGAGTGTGAGTATGTGAACCCCTACTATGTATGTTTGATGAGTGTGAGTATGTGAACCCCTACTATGTATGTTTGATGAGTGTGAGTATGTGCACCCCTACTATGTATGTTTGATGAGTGTGAGTATGTGAACCCCCACTATGTATGTTTGATGAGTGTGAGTATGTGCACCCCTACTATGTATGTTTGATGAGTGTGAGTATGTGAACCCCCACTATGTATGTTTGATGAGTGTGAGTATGTGCACCCCTACTATGTATGTTTGATGAGTGTGAGTGTGAGTGTGTGAACCCCTACTATGTGTGTTTGATGAGTGTGAGTCTGTGAACCCCTACTATGTATGTTTGATGAGTGTGAGTATGTGCACCCCTACTATATATGTTTGATGAGTGTGAGTATGTGAACCCCTACTATGTATGTTTGATGAGTGTGAGTATGTGAACCCCTACTATGTATGTTTGATGAGTGTGAGTATGTGCACCCCTACTATGTATGTTTGATGAGTGTGAGTATGTGAACCCCCACTATGTATGTTTGATGAGTGTGAGTATGTGCACCCCTACTATGTATGTTTGATGAGTGTGAGTATGTGAACCCCCACTATGTATGTTTGATGAGTGTGAGTATGTGCACCCCTACTATGTATGTTTGATGAGTGTGAGTGTGAGTGTGTGAACCCCTACTATGTGTGTTTGATGAGTGTGAGTCTGTGAACCCCTACTATGTATGTTTGATGAGTGTGAGTATGTGCACCCCGACTATATATGTTTGATGAGTGTGAGTATGTGAACCCCTACTATGTATGTTTGATGAGTGTGAGTATGTGCACCCCTACTATGTATGTTTGATGAGTGTGAGTATGTGAACCCCTACTATGTATGTTTGATGAGTGCGAGTATGTGCACCCCTACTATGTATGTTTGATGAGTGTGAGTATGTGAACCCCTACTATGTATGTTTGATGAGTGTGAGTATGTGAACCCCTACTATGTATGTTTGATGAGTGTGAGTATGTGAACCCCTACTATGTATGTTTGATTAGTGTGAGTATGTGAACCCCTACTATGTATGTTTGATGAGTGTGAGTATGTGAACCCCTACTATGTATGTTTGATGAGTGTGAGTATGTGAACCCCTACTATGTATGTTTGATGAGTGTGAGTATGTGAACCCCTACTATGTATGTTTGATTAGTGTGAGTATGTGAACCCCTACTATGTATGTTTGATGAGTGTGAGTATGTGAACCCCTACTATGTATGTTTGATGAGTGTGAGTATGTGAACCCCTACTATGTATGTTTGATGTGTGTGAGTATGTGAATCTTTTTTTCTTCTTTTCTAACTTGGTTTCCCAGATCACGTCATCTCATTGTTTGGCTTCAGAATGGTTTCAGACGATGGCATTAACAATGAAATGGCTGTCCAAGTCTGTTTATGTTTGGAAGTCCTTAATGGCTTCACTCGTGGTTACCTGGGTTGTTTTGAGGGTTACTGGTGTTTCATTTGATGGACATCCTTGACTATCTGAACAGTGACAGCGAGTCAGGTTGATGCACTGATAATTCAATCGATGTTTTTTTTTGTTACATCCTTACTTCCACGACAGATTATAGAAATTATTTTATCTCACCTGACGCTCCCTGAGCTGTGCTGTCTCGCTCAAAGCAGCCGTACCCTGCGCGACCACTGCTACAACTCTTCCCTGGATAAACACTTGGACCTCAAACCTTACTGGCCATCTCTCTGCGAGGAGGACCTTCTATCTTTGAAGCCTCGTCTCACCTACACATGCTCGCTCAGTCTCTCGTGGACCGGAAACAATGGTGGCTTCAGTCCTACACTCCTCACAAAGTGAGTAATTCGATGCAAAGTTAGTAATCCACGGCCTGGGTTTCGGTGAACCCTCTCCACTTCTCTGTCTCCACCACAGCAAACGTGGGTTGATGGAAGTTGGTTTTGAACTTGGTCTCGTCTCTCACTGCTTTGTTTAAAACACCGTCCCAATGTCTTCCTACGGTACCTTTTCAGTTTCCTCGGTGGGTTTGCTGAGCACCTACTGCACCTGGAGCTGGCAAATTGCCATTGGATGACGTACGGATGCTTGGACTCTATCACCATGCTCTGCCAAAATCTTCGTCACCTGGACCTGTCGTCGTGTGACCAAATACCACCCGAGGAATTCAAACAGCTCTCGTCCTTGCGGAGGCTGCAACGCCTCGTCCTGTACCGAACGCGGATCAGTGTGAGCTGTTCACCGAGTTTATGTTCGTTTACTCTCTCGCAATTGTGTCATTTAGAAAACCATTGAAAGTAAATCTTGATTTTCCTCTCTCGTTGTGTGTGCTCCGTGGATGGGAAGGGGATTATTTTAACCAGTGTTAAAGGATGACATTGTACTTCCATCTTGTTTCAGACGGAGAGTCTCCTGTGGATCAGTTCCAAGTGCACAGAGTTGAGGCATCTCAACCTCGTGGACTGTTCTCAGGTATGTACACCTCTATGTGCAACCGCAGAGGTGTTTTACAGTCAAATGATTGTCCTGTACGATTGTGAAGACAAACTGATTCACTTCCTGCTTGGGATGAGTTCATCTGATTTGTTTGATATTTCCTTTCCTCGTCACATAAACATAAACACGGTCGATGTGTGGTTATGATTCATGACGATGAGCTCCAGGCGCTGCTCATCCCTACATCGAATCCATGGTTGCAATTCACACAGTAAAAAAATCCCTTTTGAATCTTAATCGCTGCAAAAAGATAGGAAACTAGAGCGAGGTCGATGGCTCGCTATCTCAACCCCCCCCCGCCCCAAGCAAAGCAGAAAGATTTTGCAAAGTTCCACCACGAATGACCCAAAATCAAATTTTGATTTAAATATTTTTCCATTTTGATCTCTGTGACTCAAAGTTCCCATCCCGAGGCACGAATTGGGGAACAAATCCAAAGGAATTTGTTTCGTATTTCACGCGTCCCCCCAATGTTGATTGCATGTCCCAAGCTTCATCGAAACGTTAAAATTTGTATTTACTTGTACGGGCCCGGAGGTGAGTGCTAGTATGTGCAGCCCTCTCTCGCTCTCTCTCTCTCGCCTCCCCCTCTCTTGCCCCCCTCTCTCCCCCCTTGTCTCGCCCTTCCTCTCTCCCCCCTCCTCTCTCGCCCCCACTCTCATCCCCCCTCTCCCGTCCCCCTCTCTCGCCTCCTCCTCTCTCCACCTCTCTTGCATTGTGACACCCCCTCTCTCTCACCCCCTCTCTCCCTCTCCTCTCTTGCCCCCCTCTCTCCCCTCCTCTCTCGCCCCTCTCTCTGTAAATGTATTCACAAATGTCTACCAAGCACAACAATTAATTCAAACCTTTGGAAAAAAACAGCTTTCAAACCCTTGGGAAACAGTTGTTTCCCTTGGGTAAATTCAAACCTTTGGATAAATTAATAATTTGAACAATTTATTCGAACCTTGGGAAAAAAATAGCTTTCAAACCTTGGGAAACACTTGGGAAACAGCTGAAACGGATAAATAACGACATCAAACCTTGAAAAGGCACATACTCAGGTCCCCAGCGTCGATTGTGACGTCATACCAAACGAAGAAGAAGACGTGTGACGTCATTCGTGACGTCATAGCACCGTGTCCTGTCATTGGTCGACAGATAAATGGCCGTAACTTGGGAACCGCTCGTCCGATTGATGTCAAACCTTGAAAAGGCACATCTGCGGGGCCCCGGCAATATTCCTGGCAAGTTTCAATCAGATCGGACCGTCAATCGTGCAGAAATAAATAAATAAATAAATAAATAAACATTAATTGTGACGTCATTCGTGATGTCATAGCACCGTGTCTTGTCATTGATTGACAGCTAAATGGTCGTAACTTGGGAGCCGCTTATCCAATTAATATTGTTACGGTTGTGGAAATTCGCAAATCACCATTCAGGTCCCATAGGTGAGATATCTCTGTAAATACATGTGTAGTTAGCCCCAAACGCGTTGTTTAGAGGGAATAAATGTGACTCATTCGGGCTGCGACGCTTTGAGATCGCCGTTTTTCTGTTCTGTCTTTATTTTGAACCAACCGCCATCACACAACAACCACCAACCACAACGCCGCTTCACAACAACAACAACGCCAACAGCCACGACCTTTACCTTCACAACTCGCTCCCGCAAACATCGCATCACCGCCATTCCAAACGGCACCATGGCCATCGGCCACAGCCGGAAACCCTCCACCACCCTCACCTCCCTCCTTCTACCGCCATTCCGCCAAGCACATCCGCGGGTCCCCAGCAATATTCCTGGCAAGTTTCAATCAGATCGGACCGGCGGTCGTCGAGAAACGGCGGTCGCAGACAAACAGACGGACAGACAGACAGACAGACACACAGAAATTGCTGGAACTATAGATAGACGAGTTTGGGCCCGTAGGTGCGTGCTCGTAGGTGAGTGCCAGTATGTGTAGCCCTCTCTCGCCCCTCTCTCTCACCCCCTCTCTCGCCCCCCTCTCTCCTCCCTAGTCTCGCCCTTCCTCGCTCACCCCAAGTCTCGCCCTTCCTCTCTCCCCCTCCTCTCTCGCCCCTCTCTCTCATCCCCCCCTCTCCCGTCCCCCTCTCTTCCAGATATTGGTCTACAGATAAATGACCGTAACCTGGGAACCGCTCGTCCGATTAATATCAAACCTCGAAAAGGCACATCCGTGGGTCCCCAGCAATATTCCTGGCAAGTTTCAATCAGATCAGACCGTCAATCGTGCAAAAAAAATAAAAATAATAAAAAATAAACATTAATTGTGACGTCATCCGTGACGTCATAACACCGTGTCTTGTCATTGGTCGACAGATAAATGGCCAAAACTTGGGAACCGCTCGTCCGATTGACATCAAACCTCGAAAGGCACATCCGCGGAGCCCCGGCAATATTCCTGGCAAGTTTCAATCCGATCGGACCGGCGGTCGTCGAGAAACTGCAGTCGCAGACAGACAAACAGACAGACACACACACACACACACACACACACACACACACACACACACACAGATTGCTGGAATTTTCGATAGATGTTAAATGTTAAAAAGGGTGTGTGGCGAAAAATGATTGTGTTCTTGCACCTTCTTGCCAAGTGCTGATCACAACTACCAAGTTTGGTGAATTTCTGCCCATCCCTTGAGGAGGACAAAGTGTGACGGACGGAGGGACACACACACAGAGCCGATTACAATACCCGCCTGTGTTTTTCAAAAAGCTTCGGGATAATGTAGTTTGGAAATAATTCAGAAAAAAGTTTTGATAATAATTGCTGAGATAAAAAAAAATATTTTAAGCTTAGGGATAATAAAGGAATTAAATTTCAATCAAAGCTCGTGCCTGAAATATGAAAAGAGACAAGGACTGTATGTTTGTCGGACACTGCCGCTGATGACATCTTTGTTGGAGATTTGTTTGCGTTTGCATATCCTTTGTGTTTTCGGATCCGCAGAAGCATTTCCTTCCCCTGCAGCTCTGGGTGTCACGATGCACGTTCCTCATCTTTCCAACCTCAGGTGAAACGTCCTGACACGGTCTTACTCAGTCTGGCCTCAAACTGCCCACAGCTTCACTCGCTCAACATGTGGAGATCCGCCAGGCTGATGGAGGTCGGATTGGCACACCTGACATCCCGTTGTCAGGATATTGAGGTATATGTGTTGAATAAGGAGAAAGCGGTGTGTTTGGGACAATATTTCGTTCCATATAGAAAATTTAAGTTTCTTTTAAGAAGCGATTATACTTTCTTTCCACGTGGACAGTCAATCAAACATGTAACGCTTCACATCGATCTGTTAAGCAGTTTCAGAGAAGATTTTTTTTACCTCCGCCACCGAAGATGGATGGAAGTAATGTTTTCACCCACGTCTGTCTGTTTCTTTGTGAACAAAATATCTCAAAAAGTTGTGGATGGATGTGGATGAAATTTAGTGGAGAGCTTGTGTATGTGACAAGAACGAAATGGTTAGATTTTGTTGAAGATACGAATCCAGATCCGGATCTGAGAAATTTAAAAGTGATTCTTCACCATTGAGAGATCGGGCCGAAAACGACATGTTGCAGGATATCTCAAAAAGTTATGGACGGATTCGGACGAAACATGTCCGAATCCACATCCGGCCGATCAGTGGGAGGCAAAACGTAAACTGATCAGCATGGTGGAGGTACGAGCTCCACCGAGTGCCCTTCTAGTTTATACAGCATTTATATTGTGACTTTCAACAACCAACTCTCCTCCTCTCATCACACCCCCTTCCCTCCCCTTTCCTCATCGTTTTAAATCCTCTTTTTTTCTTCCTTCCAGTATCTTGATAAATCAGAACACTGAATAGTTTTGTTGAGCTGGTTAGTTTGTCAAGTTATATTTTTTCGGAAACACTGGTGGCTATAATGCCTCTCTAATTGTACAATGCAGTTCTTGAATAAATGGGAATTTAAAAACTGCGTGCAACACTGATGCTGATTTTCTTGTTCCACACTTAAACTGTTCCACACAAGACCTGGACCTTGGCTGGTGTACGCGTGTGCGGGCAGGCGGTGGCGCTCTCATTGAGATGGCGCGAGAGCTGCCCAGACTACGCCGACTGGTGTTAACGGCTCACCCCTCCATCAGCGACACTGACCTCGAATCGCTCGCCACTCACTGCCCTTTACTGGAGCACCTGGACGTACTGAGTACGGGAATTCAGGGGATCATTGGAACTGGCGTGTCTGGATCCAAGAGGGTCACAGAGGTTGCTTGAAGTGGAAGGAAAATAAAAATTGCAAGTAGAAATAAGAACGACACTCGGTGGAGTGCGTACCTCCTCCAGGCTGAACAGTTTACGTTTTGTCGTCCACTGATCGGCCGGATCTGCATTGGGACCTGAACCAAAATCTAATCGGCTTGTTCTTGTCACCTACACTACTCATCCACCAAGTTTCTTCCGAATCCGTCCATACAACGTTTTCAGATATCGGTTTTGACCCCCTATCTATCAATGGTGAAGAATCGCTGAAAGAATTACAGTCTCCGATTCTAGATCTTCACCAAAATTGAATCATTTCGTCCTGATCGTCCTGGTGGATGTATACGCTCCACTGAGTGCTGTTGTACTGCAGTTTCGTACCTTGTTAACTGTACACCAAAGCCCCAGACGACTGAGCTATTTTCTCCCTTGTTTGTCATTCATCGGAGCGATTATATCTCTGTGCGTGTGGCAGGAGCTCCGCTGGTGACCGCAAGAGGGGTGTTTCACCTGCTTGATACCTCTCAGCAAATCTGCTTCCTTAACATTTCCTTCTGCTTCTGGGTGGACGAGGAGATGGCCTTTCAACTTGCACATCGCTATCCACACGTTTCCATCAAGTATACCAACTGCCGGTGAGATCACATGACCCGTTCAGAGTTGCAAACACCTGAGGAGCACTCTGATCCATGCATGAGAATCCGATTGTATTTTTACCACATGGAAATGAAAAGTTCCTTTTATTTATTTTTTCCTTTTTAAAAAATTCCTTTGTTGACGTTACAACCTGTCCGTGCTTGTTCTTTCCTTCCATTGATCCAACATTGTCCGAACCTAGATAGACTGGGAGGTAATTATCAAACGAATTGACCTGTAATATTCGGCACGCACCAGCGGTTAAACGCTCAGCCGCCCTAATGAAGATCTAATCAAGATAAGATTGGTGTTTTGCCGAGGGCGCGCTCCCCGTTCAGGAATCCACGGGACTTCAAGTTGAACGTCACAATTAGATGGTGGACACTGGAACTCGTGGTTAACTGGGTGGTGTTCGTGGTTCTAAAGCAACCCACCGCACCACAAAGTTAATTGTGAGCGGTGGCCTCAGGTCCGGCTCTTCTGAGGACAAACGAGGATTAACACCCTCATCATACACTCCCTACCCTTGGCCGTAACAATATGTCGATATTTACATGGATATATATATATATATATATATATATATATATATATATATATATATATATATATATATATTATATATAATCATTTAATATTGTTGTTTGAATATTTTTTTAAATGCTGCTCGGATTTTAAAATAATTGTTGTCATGTGTGATTGTTTTTTCAATTTGTGAATTGATGGTAGCAAACCGAAGGTGCACACCGAGGAAGGGTCCACACTTTTTCAAAAAGTTTTCAAAAAGGTTTTCCAAAAGTAATTTTTTTTCCGTTTTTTTGCGTGTGTTCAAATTGTTTTGTTTGGTTTTTTTCAAATTGTTTTGTTGTGTTTGTTTTGTAAATTGCTTGGATAAATAATTTTTTTCAATCAAAATGTGTCCTGCATTCATTTTACAACAATATATTGGTGTTCGTTGATATTATTGCTGTTATTATTGAACCAAGTGAGTGTTCATGGAAACGATCGCCTAATTTTTACCCTGATTCCCTCATGTATAGTTTGTTTCAAAACGAACACCCAATACTATATATATAATTGTATATACATAGGTTAAAGTGCAATCAAAGTGGTCAGTAACTTTGAGAGAGCTTTTCTGCCCTAAAATTGTCGTGGTAATTGATTTGACACCCCCCCCCCTCACCTTTTTTGCTTATCTTATTACAATATGTTGTCCTTATGAAAGTCAAATTTGAAAGTAAGTTCTTAATGGAATCGCCTTAATTTTGTTCAACCAAAAACTTTGAACATGACTCAAGTGGAATGAAGTTGTTTGTCAACTGTGGTGTAAATAGGTGAAAAACAGTGGGGTACAGTCAGGGGAGATGAACACTGACACATGTATAATATGTGATATTTTCTAAGTTTAAAAGGGCATAAGTGGGAAAAATTGACGAAATGACGTGAAACTCAAACTTTTTTTGCAACTTATCGTACTATAATTCACCGCCTGTCCGTCCGTCTATTCCCAGGTACCGCAACAAACAGCTGAACCGATCGCAACCATTTTTGGGTGTGTAATCCTGCGACCCCTTGGAGTAAAATGGCAAAAATATAATAACATGATCCCCTTGACTGCTCCCAGAGGGAGCGGATGCTTCCAGTTATAATAAAGCCATTTACCATGTTTCAGTTGAATGCGTTAAAGAGTATCGGGAAAAAGTTGGAAAAACACCACAGGTTGGACAGACAGATGGACAGACTGGCGGAGAGCAAACCGATACTCCCCTCCAGTGAAACCAGGTAGGGACTGATACCTGTAGTTGTAGGCAACTATCAAGGAGTTAAAAGCATCACAGCAAGATTTGAAAGAAGGAACTATGACAGAAGATAGTATTATAACAATAGTAATAACAATTATTAATATTATTGTGATGAATATATTTGCTATTTTTCGAATGAGCCAAGAGGGAGAGACAGATGATGGACAAAGAAGTAGAAGTAGAAGAAGAGGCGGAGGAGGCGTGAAAGGCAGTGTTTTGGTGATGAGTAGTTGGTGGTCACAATTTTTTTTTAATTCACACGCTTCGCAACGTTCATCAACGATGCAATGTGACAAATGACGTCAGAATAAGAGTTGTGAGAAAAGGAAGAAGGAGAGTACAAAACAACAGCTTAAAAACAAAACAAAAACACCTTAATTGGCGAACCCATAAATATGAAAAATAATTAAACAGACAATTTGGAATCATCGCGATCCTCATATAGAGCAGACACACTCACCACACACCTTCAACACCTTAATTAATTTGATGGAATTCAAACCAGAAACGTCAGCTTAGCTTAATGCACTTAACTTACCACTTAACCACAAACCTAACTACAATTATGAACTGTCTGGAAGTGATTAATTTATAGTCCTATGATGTCAACAACAGTAAGAAGAAGAGGAAATAGGAGGAGGAGGCGTTTTTGGGACAGTCCAGAGGTCGTCACGATAATAAATTATTTTTTTTTTCTTTCTTTCCAAGCTTTGCTGCACCGTCTGGACCGGTTGCAGAATCTGAGTCGAGGTTTAAGAGTAAGTTCTCCACCTTGTTGGTAGAAAAGGACACAGAGTCGTGGAACAGCTGGGTACTACTGGGTCAGGTGGGGGCAGAAAGCGATGGGTTTAGGACGCAAGATTGAGATGCAAACACCGAGTTTAGGCATTCAGTCTTTCTTAAAAAAACATGGAGCCATTTCTTATTTTTTGTGTCGATTGTCGAGGCTCGTATGAGAGCTAACACACAATGTTCAACAAGGGGAGCATGAGAAAAGAGGGTGGGAGAGGGAAGGACAAAATAGTGTGGAATAGAGACATGAGGAGATCTGAGGAAGGGAGAGGGATTGGGTGGGGAACATGAGGGTACATAAGATGGACATTACAGGGACGTTCAGGTCCTGACACCACAGGGAACTTTCAGGAAGGAAGGCAGGGAATTTGAAGGAGGTGGGTTTGGGGTGGATTAGCGAGGGAAGAAAAGATCGAGGTTTTGGATGGAAGAAGATTTGAGATGGTGGTTTGAAGGCCTGCAGAGAACAATGGGATTGAAGAGAGTGTGCGAGTTTATTCCAAAGGTGGGACAAAAGAGGAATGAAAGAGTGAAGGTCAGCAGTGATTGGTGATTTTGGTAGCTGTTGCTGCGTGAGTGAAGAAGCTGCTGCTTGTTGGTCTGACGGATGACGGATGGTGCCGCATGGGGTGGAGTTATCAGCAAAGAGACAAAGAGGATTTTCTTTTTGGATGATGCAGCTTCCAAAACCTACACCTTCTTACACCTTCCTTCCTCCACAAGAACCCTGCTGCTGCTGCCTTCCTTCGTTTTTCACAAAAACTCTTCCCGTCGGGCTGTTAGGCTTTGCAACTATCATCCTGCATTATGTCTGCATACGTAATAAAAACGATGACGTCGCAAGTCACATGGTTTGGCGGCGGCCATCTTGGATGGAAAAACGCATCTATCTTATCCAATGAACACGAAACTTCACACACCTATTCCACAATGCACGATTGGAGGCAGCAAAGAATTTCAATTTATCATGTCAGAGGTCATGCTACGGAGGCAGCCATGTCAGATTAAAAATTAATGGAAATTTTTTTTTAATCTTTTCTTCTCCACTATTTCACTATTTCAGCTTCCTCCACCTTTTCATTCAGGCTATTTTTATCTATTTTGCGGCAGGCTCATAAAATTCTAACACATGACACAGGGCCCACTTATCAACTTAAAAAGTATTCACTCATCAATGCAGCATTTCCCTGTGTGCAGATATGAGTGAAAATATGCCCATTTTAGGTGCACTGACATCTAACTTATGGCCCATCTATGCAAGGAGCCCATCTTGAAATTGAAGGCCCAATCGTCAAGACGTTCGCATATGTCCATCTGCATATGTATTGGGGCTGGCATGCAAAGTTTTAGCATCTGATATCATTCCTAACACATTTGGCGGCTTGTTATAAGTGGCAAAAAACGTGCAAATGACAGGCTTACTGAAAACACTAACTTTTTCTTCTTAATTTTTATATATTGTGTGGCAGGCTCATAAAATTCTAACACATGACAGAGGGCCCACTTATCAACTTGAAAAGTATTCACTCATCATTGCAGCATTTCCCTGTGTGCAGATATGCATGAAAATATGCCCATTTTAGGTGCACTGAGATCTAACTTATGGCCCATCTATGCAAGGAGCCCATCTTGAAATTGAAGGCCCAATCGTCAAGACGTTCGCATATGTCCATCTCCATGTGTATTCGGGCTGGCATGCAAAGTTTTAGCATCTCATATCATTCCGAACACATTTGGCGACCTGTTGTAAGTGGCCAAAAGCTTGCATTTGACAGGCTTACTGAAAATACGAACTTTTTCTCCTTATTTTTTTATCTATTTTGCGGCAGGCTCATAAAATTCTAACACATAACACAGGGCCCACTTATCAAGTTGAAAAGTATTCACTCATCATTGCAGCATTTCCCTGTGTGCAGATATGCGTGAAAATATGCCCATTTTAGGTGTACTGAGATCTAACTTATGGCCCATCTATGCAAGGAGCCCATCTTGAAATTGAAGGCCCAATCGTCAAGACGTTCGCATATGTCCATCTACATGTGTATTCGGACTGGCATGCAAAGTTTTAGCATCTGATGTCATTCCTAACATATTTGGTGGCCTGTTGTAAGTGGCCAAAAACTTGCATATGACAGGAGTAGGGTGAATATACTGATTGTGGCTCACTTTTCCCCATGTAAATGAATGGGGGATTTTCAGCGATTCATATTTTTTTCCCTAAAAAGTAAACCCCCTTTTTATCCCAAGATATATTTATTTGTCTCCCCTTTTAACCGAGGAACACTTTTTTTCAAATAACCAATGCAATAAGATAAAGATGTGTTCAAGTAGTAAAGTAGTAATGTGATTTGTTAAAGGTGATTCTAAAGAAATATCTGAAACATGTAAGCCGAGGGACACTCTTTTTCAAATCACCAATGCATATTGTTTTGCTCACTCATTGAACCTATAAAGATTTGTTCATTCTCAAATTCCTTCAATAGTTTAATTTTCTTTGCACAATAATCCCCATCTAAAATATTTAAAAACAAAACATTTGAATCTTTATATTTTTTAAGATACCCCTTTTGTGCCATTACGAAATGATAAACTTCTCTTCATGCTCTTGTTTGACCACCTCCTGAGCCACAGGTTATTTTTGTTAAGCCACGCCCACTTTTCCCAAGCCCCGCCCACTTTTTGTTAAGCCCCGCCCACTTTTCGTGAGGTATTTTGATAAACCACGCCCACTTTTTCTTGGCCCCGCCCACTTTCCTTTAAGCCCCACCCACTTTTATGAGGTATTTTGGTAAGCCACGCCCATTTTTCGTAAACTACGCCCACTTTTGCTAAGCCCCACCTACTCTTACATCATTTACAGTTCATCTCTGACTCACAAAGAAATCACGAGAAAATTCTCGCATGTTATGGTTTTGAAAAATTTGCCTGGGCTTGCCCAGGGAATTTCCAAAGGAAACCACACCCACCAGTCTTTCCCTATAAAAGCCTCAAGCCCAGGCTCCATTTTAAACATATTTTTTGCTGGCAATGGTGTGCTGTGTGCTTGCCTGGAGATCGAATACTTGTGTGCAACTAAACCTTCAAGTTGATGAACTGGATTCAAACCTCTAATCCATTGAGGTAAGATTTTATTTCCCTATTTTCAAAGTTTGATTGAAGCATCGACTCATTTAATAATTAAATAACTTAATTAATACATCATTATTTTCTCTCACAGGAAATTGTATCTGAAAATACCGATTTTGCCACAACTTGGGGCGAAATTGTTGGCTTGGTTGAAGACCTTGTGAGCGACCAAGACCCACAGAACGAGCTAGGCCTTGAGTGGGATGACTTTGGGGTTCCTTGGAGATCGACGACTTGTATGGAACTAAACCTTCAAGTTGATGAACTGGATTCAAACCTCTTATCTGTTGAAGTAAGATTTTATTTTCCTATTTTCAAAGTTTGAATGAAGCATACTCATTTAATAATTAAATCACTTAATTTCATACATTATTATTTTCTCTCACAGGAAATTGTATCTGAAATACGAAATGAAAATACTGCTTTTGCTACAACTTGGGGCGAAATTGTTGGCTTGGTTGAAGACCTTATGAGCGACCAAGACCCACAGAACGAGTTCGTCCTTGATGACCCAACCAAAGAGTTATACCTTGGAGACCAGCAAAGTCCTGAAAAAGAGTTTTGCAACAATAGTACTCATTGTGAGTTATCAAGACAATACCCCCTGAACAAGTTATACCTTGATGAGCCAGAATACAAGTTTTACCTTGGAGACTCACAAATTTCAGACATTTTGAAAAATGGAGTTTTCGTTGATGATCCACAGTTATACTATGTGAGATCTATCACTGAAACCGATAAAAATTGGAAAAATGGAGATTTCCTTGATCATCCACAGTTATACTATGTGAGATCTATCACTGAAACCCATAAAAATTGGAAAAATGGAGTTTTCCTTGATGATCCACAGTTATACAATGTGAGATCTATCACCAAAACCCACAATATTTCTGGAAATTGTGATTCCACCTTGGAGTCTTGGATAGATGGTTATATTTTTGGAGACTTGAAATGTGGGTTCTGGTTTGATAACTCACAATGTGATATGTATCTTGGAAACTCAACAGGAATGTGGCAATACCTTGGAGACTTGGAAAGGTGGGTTTATTTTGGAGACTTGAAATGCTATCACTCTTTGGGATCTAAACCTATCGATGTAGTTCTTTGTTGGATGGTGCTTGATGGGAGCAAGATCAAGAAAGTTCTGGGAAGAAAGTGCAGGCTTACTCCCCCTTTCTACGTCATCAAACCTGAAAGCCTTAAAAACAGAATTGGAAGAAGAGAAAAAAAAAACGTAAAAAATATATGCAGGTGGAAATCTCATTTTGAAAAAGACATTGTGTTGGGCGAGAGTTGGGGGGTTGGGGTTGAGATTTTGAATGTGAGGGTTGGGGTTAAGATTTTGAATGTGAGGGTTGGGACACACACACACACACACCAACAAACAAAAGTTAAGCCTTGACTATTCAGTTGAGGATTCTGTCTTTGGGGTTCACAGATCTAAGAACGTCCCCCTTGACACACATTATATACTGTTATACACCATGGACTTGGCCCTCGAGTGTCCACAATGGTGTATAGTAGGAGGGAGTGAAGTGCCAACCCATTGCTCCCATTGCACACACACACACACACACACACACACACACACACACACACACACACACACACACACACACACACACACACA